>NC_143044.1:16480000-16790833 GCF_057628025.1 Oncorhynchus mykiss | reverse complement strand
TCCACTTAAATCCTTTCCCCCATAAACAATATCTACCATGATTACTGCCTCTATGTTCCATAGCTCTGTTGTTGTGAAGAGGTAATTGAGTCGCTAAAGTTTAATTGTTCAATTACTATTAACGGTTAGCAAAGGGGCATGGATGGCCCCTCTACACTTTACCTACTATATTTGTAATGGTACGCAATTACAGGAAGGACCCTTTTGCTAAACTAATCCTGGTCTAGGCCACTAGCACTAATGAAAAGCCATCATTACCCAGCCCACAGCAGTTGTTAGTGGCAAATTATGGGTCACGCAAAGGGCTACGCTAGCTAGCAGCATTACATTAAGACAAATGACATATCTACTCATGCTATACACAAGAGGGGTGAAATTTGCTCACATGGTGAAATGTGATTTATCAATCATCTTTTAGATTTTGAGTATTGTGACGCTATTGTGCTTATGTACATAGATCAATTTAAATCAATGTGCTCCCGCTAACAGAAATAGGTGTTTACATTAGGGAGGAAAAGTTGCAAAATCCTGTGTTTTTTCCAGAGAATACTGTTTCTCATGGTCTGAGAGTCTCCAAGAGGGCTGTCATGTGCCTTTTACTGAAGAGTGGCTTCGGTCTGGCCATTCTACCATAAAGGCCTGATTTGTAGAGTGCTGCAGAGATGGTCGTCCTTCTGGATGGTTCTCCCATCTCCACAGATGTACTCTGGAGCTCTGTCAGAGTGACAATCCGATTCTTGGTCACCTCCCTGTCCACGGCCCTCTCCCCCGATTGCTCCGTTTGGCCGGGGGGCCAGCACTAGGAAGAATCTTGGTAATTCCAAACTTCTTCCATTTAAGAATGATGGAGACCACTGGGTTTTTGGGGACCTTCAATGTTGCAGACATTTCTTGGGTACCTTCTCCAGATCTGTGCCTCGACACAATACTGTCTCGGAGCTCTACAGACAATTCCTTCGACCTCGTGGCTTGTTTTTTCTCTGTCATTCACTGTCAACTGTGGGACCTTATATAGACAGGTGTATGTCTTTCCAAATCATGTCAAATCAATTGAATTTACCACAGGTGGACTTCAATCGATTTGTAGAAACATCTCAAGGATGATCCATGGAAACCGGATGCTCAATTTCGAGTCTCATAGCAAAGGGTCTGAATACTTATGTAAATAAATTATTCAAAAGGGAAGGGGTCTGAATACTTTCCGATTGCACTGTTTATGCAGGAAAGCTGGGCCTAAAATAGTGTATTGGAGATCATACATAAGATTTTGCTATGACTCTCATGTGAATGATGTTAAAAATATTTCTTGGTCTGATGTGATTATTAAGAAGCATTCAAACCTGTAGTTCATGAATTTATTAAATTGCTTTTTCCAATTATTGATACACATGCACCTGTTAAGAAACTGCCTGTTAAAACTGTCAAGGCTCCGTAGATGGATGAGATATTGAAGAACTGTATGGTTGAAAGAGATGGGGCAAAATGAGTGGTTAATAAGTCTGGCTTCACATCTGACTGGCTGGCTTACTGCAAATTGTGAAATTATTTGACTAAACTCAACAAAATCAAGAAGAAACTGTATTATGAAGACAAGATCAATGGTATAAAGAATGATGGAGAGAAAAAAAACGTTGCAGTACTTAAATCAAATTATGGGCAGAAAGACTAATTCAACTCCATCCTTCATCGAATCAGATAGCTTATTAATTATTTTTTTAATTTAAATTTCACCTTTATTTAACTTCTTGGTGACAGGGGGCAGTATTTTCACGTCCGTATGAAATGCATGCCCAAATTCAACTGCCTGCTACTCATCCCCAGAAGATAAGATATGCATATTAGTAGATTTGGATAGAAAACACTCTGAAGTTTCTAAAACTGTTTGAATCATGTCTGAGTATAACAGAACTTATATAGCAGGCGAAACCCAGAGGAAAAACCATTCAGATTTTTTTTTTGAGGTCAGAGATATTGAGATATTTTGTAGTCACGTTGCGCAAAATAAATGGATCAAACGCGCCAAATAAATGGACATTTTGGATATATATCAACGGAATTAATCGAACAAAAGGACCATTTGTGATGTTTATGGGACATATTGGAGTGCCAACAAAAGAAGCTCGTCAAAGGTAAGGCATGAATTATATTTTTATTTCTCCGTTTTGTGTCGCGCCTGCAGGGTTCACATATGTTTCTCTCTCTATGTTTACAGAGGTGCTATCCTCAGATAATAGCGTCGTTTGCTTCCGCCGAAAAGTATTTTTGAAATCTGACATGTTGGCTGGATTCACAACAAGTGTAGCTTTAATTTGGTATGTTACATGTGTGATTTTATGAAAGTTAGATTTTTATAGTAATTTATTTGAATTTGGCGCACTGCATTTTCTCTGGCTTTTGGCCAGGTGGGACACGTCCCACATATAGGCCAGTCATATACAACTGCGACCTGGCCAAGATAAAGCAAAGCAGTGCGACAAAAACAACAACACAGAGTTAGTTACACATGGGATAAACAAACGTACAGTGAATAACACAACAGTGGGTGCAAATGGCATAAGGAGGTAAGGCAATAAATAGGCCATAGTGGCAAAGTAATTACAATTTAGCAATTAACACTGGAGTGATAGATGTGCAGATGAGGATGGGCAAGTAGAGATACTGGTGTGCAAAAGAGCAGAAAAACTAAAACAAAAATGGGATGAGGTAGGTACAGTAGTTGGTTGGATTTGCTATTTACAGATGGGCTGTGTACAGCTGCAGCGATCGGTAAACTGTTCTGCCAGCTGATGCTTAAATTTAGTGAGGGAGATATAAGTCTCCAACTTCAGCGATTTTTGCAAATTGTTCCAGTCATTGGCAGCAGAGAACTGGAAGGAAAGGCAGCCAAATTAGGCGTTGGCTTCGGGTATGACCAGTGAAATATACCTGCTGGAGCGTGTGCTATGGGTGGGTGTTGCTATGGTGAGCAGTGAGCTGAGATAAGTTGGAGCTTTACCTAGCAAAGACTTATAGATGACCTGGAGCCTGTGGGTTTGACGACGAATATGTAGCAAGGACCAGCCAACGAGAGCATACAGGTCGCAGTGGTGGGTAGTATATGGGGATTTTGGTGACAAAACGGATGGCACTGTGACAGACTGCATCCAATTTGCTGGGTAGAGTGTTGGAGACTATTTTGTAAATGACATCGCTGAAGTCAAGGATCGGTAGGACATTACGAGGGTATGTTTGGCAGCATGAGTGAAGGAGGCTTTGTTGCAAAATAGGAAGCGGATTCTAGATTTGATTTTGTATTGGAGATGCTTAATATGAGTCTTGTAGGAAAGTTTACAGTCTAGCCAGACACCTCGGTATTTACAGTTGTCCACATATCCTAAGTCAGAACCGTCCAGAGTAGTGATGCTAGTCAGGAGGGCGGGCAGCGGTCAGTTGAAGAGCATGCATTTCATTTTACTAGCATTTAAGAGCAGTTGGAGGCCACAGAAGGAGTGTTGTATGGTATTGAATCTCTTTTGTAGGTTTGTTAATACAGTGTCCAAAGAAGGGCCAGATGTATACAGAACGGTGTCATCTGCGTAGAGGTAGATCAAAGAATCACCAGCAGCAAGAGCACATTGAACTCTATCTGAGAAGTAGTTAGTGAACCAGGCGAGGCAGTCATTAGAGAAACCAAGTCTGTTGAGTTTGCCAATAAGAATACGGTGATTGACAGAGTCGGAAGCCTTGGCCAGGTCGATGAAGATGGCTGCACAGTACTGTCTTTTCTCGATGGCGGTTATGATATCATTTAGGACCTTGAGTGTGGCTGAGGTGCCCCCATGACCAGCTTAGAAACCGGATTGCATAGCAGAGAAGGTACGGTGGGATTCGAAATGGTCAGTGGTCTGTTTGTTCACTTGGCTTTCAAAGACTTTAGAAAGGCAGGGCAGGATGGATTTAGGTCTGTAACAGTTTGGGTCTAACACAAAACAATTTGATGTTGCCAGTTATTCGAATGATTACTTCATTGGCAAAGTGGACAAACTTAAGCAGGAAATGCCAACAACAGTGAACCATAGTTCTCATGCATAAAAAATAAAATGAAGAGGTGGAAAGATAATTGTTATCGATCAATAATGACAAACCTCCTGGCATTGACCACTTAGATGGAAAGCTACTGAGGATGGTAGCTGACTCTATAGCCACTCCTATCTGTCATATCTTTAATCTGACCCTAGAGGAAAGTCTTTGTGCTAAGGCCTGTAGGTCTGTAGGCCTGTAGGGAAGCCAAAGTCATTCTGGTAAAGACGCCTTTACTAACAGCAGGATAATCAGCTTGCTGCCAGCTCATAGCAAACTGTTGGAAAGAATTGTGTTAGACCAAATACAATGCTATTTCTCTGAAAACAAATGAACAACAGACTTTTAGCATGCTTATAGAGCATGCTTGTACAGAACTGATACAAATGTCTCATGATTGGTTTAAAAAAATTTATAATAAGAAGATTGTGGGAGTTGTATTGTTAGATTTCAGTGTAGCCTTTGACATTATTGACCATAACCTGTTGTTGAGAGAACTTATGTGTTATGGATTTTCAACCTCTGCCATATTGCGGATTCAGAGCAATATCTAATAGAACTAAGAGGGTTTTCTTTATCCTTGTTGAGAAAGGTGGCAGCATTTTCGCTTTTGGAAGAATAGTGTGCCCAGAGTGAACTGCCTCCTACGCTGTCCCAGATGCTAATATATGCATATTATTATTAGTAATGGATAGAAAACACGCTGAAGTTTCTAAAACTGTTTGAATGATGTCTGTGAGTATAACAGAACTCATATGGCAGGCGAAAACCTGAGAAAAATCCAACCAGGAAGTGGGACATCTCAGGTTTGTAGTTTTTCAAAGCTTGGCCTACCGAATACACATTGAGATATGGATGAGGTTGCACTTCCTAGGGCTTCCACTAGATGTCAACCGTCTTTTGAAACTTGAATGAGGATTCTACTATAAAGGAGGGGCTCATGAGACCTCTTTGAGCCAGTGGTCTGGCAGAGACCCTTGGTCTCATGACGCGCACACCCGACAGAGTTACCTCTCGTTCCAGTGCTTCTCTGAAGACCATGGAATTCTCCGGTTGGAACATTATTGATGTTTTGTGTTAAAAACATCCCAACGATTGATTCCATACATCGTTTGACATGTTTATAAAGGACTGTAACGGAACTTTTAGAGTTTTTGTCTGGATGAAGTGCCTGCACCTTATGAAGACAGATTACTGGGCTGAATACGCTAACAACATGTGGCTATTTGGACATAAATGACGGAACTTTATGGAACAAATCAGTCATTTATTGTCGAACTGGGATTCCTGGGAGTGTCTTCTGATGAATATCATCAAAGGTAAGTGAATATTTATGGTGTTGTTTCTAACTTTGTTGATTCCAAAATGGCGGATATTCCTCTGGCTGTTTTGGGTTCTGAGTGCCGTTCTCAGATTATGCTTTTTCCGTAAAGTTTTTTTGAAATCTGACACAGCAGTTGCATTAAGGAGAAGTCTATCTTTAATTATGTGAATAACACTAGTATCTTTTATACATTTTTATTCTGAGTATTTCTGCAAAATAACCGGATGTTTTTGTATTAAAACATTACTGCATGTAAGGCGCCAATGTAAACTGAGATTTTTGGATATAATTATGCACATTATCAAACAAAACATACATGTATTGTGTAACATGATGTTCTATGAGTTTCATCTGATGAAGATCATCAAAGGTTAGTGATTCATTTTATCTATATTTGTCACGATTCTTCAAAGTCGAACCCAGAAGCAGACCAGGACAAGGAGAGTAAGAAAAAGGTGAGTATTTATTTACAAGTGAATGGGTAGATATATCCAGGTGGTGTAGCGGGTAGCGGTGATGAGTTGATGGGAGTAAATAGGTGGATCCAATGGGGAAGCGGAATCTTCTGACGACCAGGCGGGAATGGGGTAAATGATCCAGGTGAGTAATGTTCATGGCTAACGATCCGGCAGGGAATGGATGTCAGGTCCGGGCTTATAAAGAGGAGAGATGATGATCAGGACCAGGTGTGCAGATAGCTGATGGGATACAGGTGCGGGTAATCAGAAACCCCAACTGGCTACATTGCCCGGCAACCAGACAGGGTGCGTTCCAGGACGCCGGAAAAACTCTCCAGGACAGAACATAGACAAAAAACAGACTCAGGAAACGGGATTCGTGACAATATTTCTGCTTTTTGTGACTCCTATCTTTGGCTGGAAAATGGCTGTGTTTTTTCGACTTGGTGGTGATCTAACATAATCATATGTTGTGCTTTAGCTGTAAAGCATTTTTTAAATCGGACACGATGGGTAGATTAACAAGATGGTTATCTTTCATTTGCTGTATTGGATTTGTTAATGTGTGAAAGTTACATATTTAAAAAAAAAAAATAGAATTTCGCGCACTGCCTTTTCAGTGGAATGATGTCGAGGGGTTCCGCTAGCAGCTAACTAAGTAATTGAAACCCTTAACAAAGAGTTGCAGTCTGTTTGGAATAGGTGGCCGGTAATAAACTGGTCCTAAACATCTAATCAAATTTTATTTGTCACATGCGCCGAATACAACAGGTGTAAGGTTTACCATGAAATGCTTACTTACTAGCCCAGCAATGCAGTTCAAGAAACAGAGTTAAGAAAATATTTACAAAATAATGTAAAAGAAATGCAATAAAAAGTAACACCATAAAATAACAATAATGAGGCTATATACAGGGGGTACCGGTACTGACTCAATGTGCGGGGGTAAAGGTTAGTCAAGGTAATTAGTATATGTATGTAGTGGTAAAGTGACTATGCATAGATGATAAACAGAGTGTAGCAGCAGTGTAAAAACAAAGGGGAGGGGGGGGTCAATGACATGAGTGTGTTTGTCCTGGATGGCAGGAAGCTTGGACCCAGTGATGTACTGGGCTATACGCACTACCCTGTAGCGCCTTGCGGTTGGATGCCGAGCAGTTGCCATACCAGGCGGTGATGCAACCAGTCAGGATGCTCTCAATGGTGTGACAGTATAACTTTTTGAGGATCTTTTTGAGGAACTAAGAGCATTGTATTTGATACAAATCATTCCATATATTATAGACCTCAGCTGAATCTGGTAATGAATGGTGTGGCTGTTGAACAAGTTGAGGAGACTAAATTTATTGGTTTTACCTTAGCTTGTAAACTGTCATGGTCAAAACATAGATTATATGGTTGTAAAAATGGGGAGACGTTTGTCCGAAATAAAGAGATGCTCTGCTTTTTTTGACACTGCACTACAAAAAGCAAGTCCTGCAGGCTGTAGTTTTGTCTTATTTGGATTATTGTCCAGTCATGTGGTCGAGTGCTGCAAGAAAATACCTAGTTAAGCTGGCCCAGAACAGAGTGGCACATCTTGCATGTCATTGCAATCAGAGGGCTAATATTAATACTATGCATGGCAGTCTCTCTTGGCTAGGAGTTGAGAAGAGACTGACTGCAACATTAATGTGTTGAATATTCCAAATTGTTTGCAACTTACACACAGCTCTAACACACACAGTCCCCAAATCCAGAACAAATTCAACAAAGCATACAGTATTATATAGAGCCACTATAGCATAGAACTCCCTTCCAGATCATATTGTTCAAATGAACAGCAAACATGTTTTTTTAACAATGGATTAAGCAACGCCTCAATGCAAAGCGCCTCTCCCTTATTTGACCTAGAATGTTTGTGTTCATGTTTTGATATGTAGTCTACGTGTGCCATATTTAAATTGATGTAGTTCTGTCCTTGTGCTGTTCTTGTCTATTAATGTTCTGTATTATGTCATGGGGATCTTAATGAAATACCAAATATACCTTTGCAATTTTTATCTATAGACATTTTCACCCATATGGTTATTGTAACAGTATAATATATTCTATGCTAGCACCAGTCTTTAATTGCAGTATTCATGTAGCTGAGGTCCCGAGGGACAGAATGTCAGAGTGCCACAGAAACTGTGTTGCTCAGTGTTGGCCTAGTGGAATGCTCTTTCTCCGTGACCAAGTCTCCATTACTGCCAGTCAAAGAGCTGATGCTAAGAGGCCAGCTCATGGAAAAGCACAGACATGCCTAGTCTCTCTGGGCGGGCGACAAGATCCAACAATCACCAGGCATTCCTCCTCATTAACAGACGTTAATGAGAAGTGTCCCTGTCCACACGACTCTCCTGACAGCCCATCCCCAGGGGGAATTCTTGTCCCTGTCATTCAGGGCATTGCTGAGCGCTATTAGCAACTCAATGACTGACTGACTGAATGGCTGGAGATATCAATTAAGAAATAGCTGACATGTCTGTGACATTGTGTGGTTTCACTCAAATCCCTGTGCTTTTGATTCTTTGTGCGTCTTGGTTACTTTAGTTTTGGTTTGGCAGCCCTTTTAACCTTTTAAAAAAAAGACAGTTGTGTCTGTGGTCATTTTAAGGAGGTCCTCTGACACAAATAAGATGGGCCTAATTGCTATTATGTAGACAAAGTATCGCCTACCAACAGAGTTGCCCAGTTGTTGTTTGCATAATACTATGATCTACCATTAAGTGTTGTGCATGGGGCTAATGTAAATACAAATGTAGATAGTGAAATTGATGATTTTCAGTTGGCATTTGTGTAAACAGAGGTACAATTTCAGATTAGGGGCGGCAGGTAGCCTAGTGGTTAGAGCATTGGACTAGTAACCGAAAGGTTGCAAGATTGAATCCCTGAGCTGACAAGGTAAACATTTGTTGTTCTGCCCCTGAACAAGGCAATTAACCCACTGTTCATAGGCTGTGATTGAAAATAAGAATTTGTTATTAACTGGCTTGCCTAGTTAAATAAAGATCAAATTAGTTGAGGAAGGCTAAAATAATCTGATTGTGAAACCCAGATATGTATTGATGCATTATACTGTAGAGGTGACTAGAAGGACAACTGTGATACAGAAACTACCTGTCCTGACCAGGAAAACTCATACTAAGTACCATAACAAGTCAGACATCAGTCAGAGATGAATACTCCAGGAGTCCTATGATGTCCAGTTCACATACAGTAGGCTACCTACGTACATCTAGAATCTGCTTACTGCTACCATGGACTGTTCAAATCACATCAAAGTTCATTTATCACGTGGGCCGAACACAACAGGTGTTTGTTCACCTTACAGTGAAATGCTTACTTACAGGTGCTAACCAATAGTGCCAAAAATAGGTATTAGGTGAACAATAGGTAGGAAAAGAAACAAAAGAACAGTAAAAAGACAGGCTATATACAGTAGCGAGGCTATAAAAGTAGCGAGGCTGCATACAGACACCGGTTAGTCAGGCTGATTGAGATAGTATGTACATGAACAGTAGATATGGTTAAAGTGACTATGCATATAAGAGCTGAATACTGAAAACCTTACATTATTTTTGGGGATACAGATATCTTATTAAATTAATAAACAGATTATATGTTGCTCTTTGACTGTAGATACATAAACACCATAGAATAACATGTCCCTTCTCTTCAGCCGTAGATTTCAGGTAGCCTAGTGGTTAGAGCGTTGGACTAGTAACCAAAAGCTTGCTAGATCCAATCCCTGACAAGGTAAAAATCTGTTGTTCTACCCCTGAACAAGGCAGTTAACCCACTGTTTCCTGGTATGCTGTCATTGTAAATAAGAATGTTTTCTTAACTGACATGCCTAGTTAAATAAAGGAACTTTTTTTTCATTCAAATATAAGAGAAAAGGTCAACTGTTGCCACCTAGCGGCAAACTGAAGAACTGTTAGGCCTATGAGACAGTTTTCATCATGCTCTTATCATATCCAGTACGTCTGGCCTGCCTGATGTCACATTTGTTTTTTTAACACAAACTGAGCAGTCACTTGGTTATTACGATCTTATTTATTTCAATTTTTCATTTCAACTGTCATTTTGCTAGGGAGGGGGATAAAACAAGCTTCCCACAAGAGTAACTGTCACTGCAAGTCCTTTAAATCAGTTATGTGACTTTGAATGAGAAGTGTAATGAATCAACACATTGTAAAAAGGATCAGTGTTATTATTCTTACAAGGTGAGCGTACGGTAGAAATCAAATTTGCTTAACGGCCTGAAAGCACCCGGCCACCTGGCTAACATATACCATATTCCCAACGACTTGGCCATTGTTTGAAGCCAGGTAGGCAAATCTCAGGCAAATAGAGCTTGTTTTTCACAAACATTAATTCCTCATTTGGTATCAGTATTAAGATAAAAAAATACTCTTTTGCATGCATATCTGATATAGAGGCGCACAAGGTGTTGAAGTCAACATCTGCTCATTGCAATGTTCAGTCCAAAGCAGTTTATTGGAAAATGCAAAAACAAATATGAGGAGAAATGTCACAACATATGAACCATCATTTGTTCATGTATTCCTTATTTGCATTAAAACTGCAGAGCAATAAGGTATCAGTTATACTGCAAGGCCTAGTTGAACCATGTTTTCACATCCCCGTGACTGCTATTGTGAGAATCCACTTTCTAGGACACTAATCCCCAAAATGCACATATTTTAAGGCTCGTCCTTAAAAGACGAATCACGTGTTGGTAATTAACAGAATGCATAAAGTCAGAGCTAATACAGTATGCTTTGCCTCTGAGTAGAATACTTTTTGAATAGTGTATCTGTCTTGAAAGGTGTGACACACCTACAGACCGACCTTATTCTTTGGAACATAAACAACACATCTCCTCAGTGAAAGACACTGGTGTACCACTCACCCCTGCAGCTCGTGCAAGGCCCCCTACACCAAAAAAAGTGCATTCCCCAAATTGCACATGAACAAAAAAATCAATTACAGTAAATTAGCTTTAAAAATGCTAAATTCTGTCAGCCCCATGGCAATATGTGTAGAATTTCAGGATATTAGCTTTAAAACAGCAACATTTTCTCATCAGCCTCATGTAAAAATGTGTAGAATAGCATGAGACTAGCTATAAAACTACACATTTTTCTCTTTGCCCCATGGCATAATGCGTAGAAATGTAAGAAGTTAGCTGTTTTCCCAAAAAATTATTCCTTGCTCAGACCTTGCTGGCGCCCCCATGCAACTGCGGTACCATACTATTGAAAGAATTATAGAAATACACACATTTCGTCCTGTATGTTAGAGTTCAAACTCCAACTGCAACCATGGCATAATGTGTGTTATACAGCCCAGGCCTGGTTGACAGGTGATCAATAAACAGTCGTTATTTTAAAATAATTGTGCTCATATCAGGTTTACAGCTTTAAATAGAATGGTAAAAGAAAACAAGAAGCTAAAAAGTAAATCGGGCAAAGACAGCCAGCTGCATTCAAAATGTTGCCACATTTCCTGAAATTAGTCCATATTAATATATTTCTTTAATGTGAAAGTGTTTTGTACCATCAGCATTGTGGCGCAAATAATTGTCTACTTAAAGGTGGCTGAGGATGAGGAATTAAACAGGGCGAGGGAGGATTGATTGGGGTCTGTGTTGCCAAACGGAGGCAGAGGTGTATTGGCGTGTAGACAATAGGCCAGGCCAGTGCTGAAAGGCTCCTTCTGCAGATCCCTGTTAGCTGTCTATTATCCCCAGTCTCCAGGGTGCTGCTAAATAGGGGGCATGTGTTAGGCGGACATTTATCATGTAATTACAGCTCTAGGATCAGTTTCTGATGGTGTGTGATGATTACTAATCATTTCTGTGCATTTCATGCCTCCTAAAGACCCCAGATGGGGTCCCAGGGCGTCGATACAAAGAGAGGAGGAGGAGCAAAGAGGGGGTTGGGGTGGGGTGGGGTGGGGTGGGGTGGGGGGTGTTAGATGGAGTGGAAGGGGGGCATGTCTTTTAGAGGTACTCATTAGCTAAATGAATTGAAGCATATGTGTCCAGTGGCTAACTGCATGAGAGGAGAGAATAGGAATAGGTTATAGGAAGAGACGAGACAAATAGGGAAGATAGTAGAGGAAAGTAAAGGAGGAGGATTTTTTTTCTAGTGAAATTGTATAGTATAATATATTGAGGCCACAACTTCCCTATTTGGATTTTAATTAGATATTACAACTGAGATGTTTTCTCAGATGAGCTCCATACCTGAATACCTTATCAGGGCTATGCAAATCCCAAGTAGGCCTACCACATATTTGAACTGTTTACTTACTGTATTGGTCACCATACAGACACTTTCCAATCCTGGAGAGGAGGATTTACACCTACACAAATTTAGGGAAATCTTTTATATATATAATTTTTAAATGTATTGAAAAATACACAGAAAAACTTTATATAAAAATATGTATATATATATATATATATATATATGTACTGTAGAAAAAATATGAAACAGTCACCAATAGCCATGTCACTTTGTTTCATAAGCATAAACACATTTATTGTGTGGCAAAATAACTGCCCTTATCCATTGGCATGCATTACTGTATCCTGACTGATACCGACAGTCACACTCAACAACCATCATATCTGAAGCACGGTCTGAATGGATGGCTCACACTGGGGTTTAAATATAAAAAAGATACACCCTCTTGTGGAAGCAGCCTTCTTGTTTCTGTCACAGTGTGTGAATGAGCCTGTATAGCATGGGGAGCAGTGTGGATGAATTACAGTGGGCCAGCATTGTATTTCTGCCTCGTAGGGACCAGGATAAATCAGAGGGGTCAAGCAGTCACAGATGTGGCACGGTACAGAGGCCTGGGAGATGGCTTATGGTTTAGGAGGACAGAGGCTTGTTGAGGGGAGTTGTATGTTGGGGGTTGGGGGAGGCGTGGATGATTGTGGGGTTGGGAGGGATGATGGGGGGTGTGGTGTGTTGCAGTGACCCAACCATGAACTGGAGGAGACAAATCACCACCAGGTGCAGTAGCCAGCCTAACAGGCCTCTCCCTGAATGTCGCATTGAAGTTGACTTTCTTTATCACCACTGGGGGATTGTGAGCGCACGCACGCATGTATGTTTGTGTGTGTAAGCAGGGTTGTGTGTGTAAGCAGGGTTTCTTCTTTTTGGGGGGGGGGGAAGCTCACATTCAAAGGAAGCTCACATTAAAGACCATGACTGGCACAGGTTACCTGGCAGGACAAAAGCCAACAGAATCAAGAAGGGGGACTGTCCTGTTTAATAGAAACAAATTGTTCTCCACTTCCCGGTGACACTGATTGCAGACCATTTGTGCCTGCTGGCCTTTGTTGGGAACAACAGAAAGGAAATGTAGTCATCCCTTTCCAAGGATAAATGTTGGGGCTTTTGGTTACACATTGGTTACCTTAGCCTTCTTGTCCACCCCCTTGAACAAGCATAGCAGTTAAATAGTTCACGTACCTGGTACATTCTGTTAGATTAAAGGTCCTTGCTTCTGGCCCGAGTTGAATTGCCTCAGCTGGGGTAGAAGAGAGGAAAGGGGAAGGTGGTGGGGGGTGGATAAAGGAATGGGGTGAAGGACATGAATGGGCGTCTTGTGCGCGTTCAGGGGGGCGAAACACAGTGGGACAGCAAGCCGACTTCTCTCTACACTAAAGCCCTGAAAGAGAGCCTATAGGGTAGCAGCAATCCCACCCCTCCCCAACTACCTCCTTCCATCCCCCCTTGCTCAGGTTGGAGAGAGGTGGAGTATTTCTTTGAAACAAGGGGTGGGTTAAGGGGGGTAAGGGAGGATGCAGGTGTTTCACAAGGTTGATCTCAAAGCCCTTTTCGACTACAGGAACATTGAACTAAAGAGGACACAACACACGGAGAGGCAGGAGGTAGCCATGTAGCGGTGTACCAGCGTGCACCTGTTCTACCCACACAGTCACTCATTCATAGAGGGAGGGGGTGGATGGCAAAACCCCAGGGGCTACAAAACTGATGGTGATTGACATATGACATTGGTATTATTTTGTATTTGATTTAATGCTAATGCATTTTATATGGTAACAAGTTGTGAACAAATTAGATGAATGTCCTATTGCAGCATTTTACTATTGATTCTATGGCCCTATGCCCCTTTCTCTGTTTATCTCTCAACATCAGATAAGTCATTATTTCCAGGTAAAACACACAATTTAACACAGCTCACACATCAACTATCCAACTTTCCAAATGAATGTGTTGGTGATTAATCATCTTAAAGCTGGAATCAGTAATAGTGAAACTGCCACGTTTATTACAACAACAAAGAAATGACTTCAAACAACAATATTTTCACCCTCGGAAATCATTTCACATCATTGCACGTGTGATAGAACAGCAGAGTATGTATTGCACCTTTACCACAATGCTGGATACTACTCCATTTCATAAACAAAAGAAAAACAATACAAAATGTGATGGTGGCGAACAGTGGCGCTGTATCCCCCAATGTGGATTCCATTTTTGGGAATACTCTATGTTTTGCTTCCTTGGATGGTGGACAATATTTTGGATGGTAGAAAACATCTGGATGAAAGGCAATGTTTGCTTGAATTTTTTTTATCAGAATGTATAAGATTAGTGGATTTTATCCATCAATCAGTCATCATCAATCACCCATCTTTTGTCAGTTTGTAGCAGGAGAGAAACCAATGCAGACCTCTCTCTCCCTCCACATCTCTCCACCCACCCACCCAACCCCCCCCCCCTCACTCTCTATCTCTTACTACCTTTCGCTCTCTCTCTCTGCCCCCCCCCCCCCCCCCCCCCCCCCACCTGAGATTGGTCCAACAGCACCGTGGGTCAGAGATTGAGTGGGCCTGACTTCCACCGGCTCATTCCCAAGGTCAGGGGTCAAGTGCAAGTGTTAAAGGTGAACTCTGCCCCTTGGGATCAGATTCTGATCTTTTGAAAACATCTAGATGGGACAGATTGTTCGCTAGAGATTCAAGAGATTAAACATCATCACGTCTTTGATGTTTAAATGACAAAGCACCAAATAAAACGTTGTGAAAACATATTCAAAGTACCACACCCCATCTCAGATGAACAAATCAATCACCAATACTGAGAGATAGGATAGTAGGCCTATGGATTATGCAAAGGTAAGGCAGAGCTCACTTAAGAAGGATGTCTCCTTCCAGACAGTAACCACATGCCACTCTCAGTGTGACATGAAGTAAATGTTCAGTAATCCACGTCTTAATCTTCCTCTGTGTTTAGCTCAGCTTAAAGAAACTGATACTCCTGTGACTACTTTAGTGGTGATTGTGTTACCTTTACAATTCGGCTCCCCCCCTTCCTGTTTTTACCTTTGGAATGCCCGATAAAGCTAGCCCTACTGTGTGTTTCCACCTGTTCTGCAGGGGAGCGAAAAGGGGAGTGGATGGGGACACAGTACCGTTAAAAAATCTTAGCCACACTTTGCTCAAGGGCCATACTTCTCTCAAGGGACATACTTCTCTCAAGGGACATACTTCTCTCAAGGGACATACTTCTCTCGAGGGACATACTTCTCTCGAGGGACATACTTCTCTCGAGGGACATACTTCTCTCAAGGGACATACTTCTCTCAAGGGACATACTTCTCTCAAGGGACATAAGGCCCTCAGAAAGTCTACATACCCTATATACTGCACATACTACATAGTCTACATTTGCTTATGTAGGCAAGTGTTTTAGAGCACAACAATGGAGGATAATGCAATAACCGGGTCACTTCCCCAATGTTGACTGCACAATCCATTATGATGGTTAAAGTGGGTACCACCACCAAAACGATATCGACTGTACTCTCTCCTCTTCACTCTCCATCCACCCATTATATCACCTCTCCATAGTGATGTAAATGGTGATGTGTGACTGGAGCAATTCACAGTCTAAGCCGCCATGAGGGGTCCGCAGCAGGTAAAGGAATAGGACATTTGTATATACAGGAAGAAAGGGCGGATTGAGAAGTGAAATACATGTTGATTGAACGGCGCAAGGGGAAACTGAGGCAGTTGTTAATAAACTGTCTTTCAAGGAATGGGGATACCACAGATAGTGATAGTATTGATCAATATTCGGACGAATGATTAAGTTTGAATGTCAGCAAACATTAGAACTGTAGCTAACATATTCACTATTAGCACACCGGCTATTCTAGATTCCCCTCACTGATAATGTTTGGGTGCTGTTTCTTCAAACAAAGTTTTTAAACTGTGTTTAAAGGTCCAATGCAGCCATTTTTATCTCTATATCAAATAAAATACCTTACAGTGACTGTTTTCAATTAAAATTGTGAAAAACAAAATAGCTTATTAGCAAAGAGCAATTTCTCAAGCAATAATTTTACTAGGACGGTCTGGGAGTGGTCTGAGTGGGGAGTGGAAAGCTGAAAACTAGCTGTTATTGGCAGAGTGGTTTGGAACTCTCTTTGTTATTGGTCTATTAACTCATGTATAGCCTGGTGATGTCACTAGGCAGGCCAAAACTCCATCCCACCTAAACAGGCTGAAATTTCAGACACTTTTCAAACAGCTCTTACACTAAAAGGGCATTATCATAATTTTCACAGTATTATTCCAACCTAATAGTTTGGAAATATATATAAAACACAGGAAGATCAAGTGTATGACTGCTGGGCCTTCTAAAAGTAAAAAGTTGTCACATGCAAAATGCTCAACAACCATGTTTCTCAACCCATAAGAATTCAACTGTTGAATTGAACAACAAGCAGTGCACAACCCACTGAATTTAGACAAGCATGGTCTAGCTTTAACCATGGGTGTGGCAACAGCTTATGTGTTCCCTATAAAAATGATTCCTCTAATTTGAACACAATTTCCTTATAATATGTACAGGTAAGAGTTATTGGCCTCCATTTTATTTAAAATATACTTACTAAAGGATAACTTACTTCAGGGAGGTTCAGACAGGTCCCATTAGACTGTGACATGTTATTTGTTTCCAGGGAGGTATTAGAGTGCCTCTTTCACCATCAGACAGGCAACATATCAGAGCACTGCCCCCTAGCCAACAGGAGGGTACTGCACTGTCAATCCGATCTGGGATAGGAGTATAACAACACCTTTGTGCAGGTTGATCTGTTAGATTTGCGAGATCTATGTCAATGTTTCATAGATCAATCCTATATTGCAATTATATAATCAATCCTACAGTGTTAAATGCTTGAAAAACTTTGAATTTATGTCAATGTTTAAATATCTTTATACAGATGGCCTAGCCATGACTAGTAAATCTGTAAGGTGCCACGTGTAAGGCAACTTAATTGTGGACTTTTTCAGACGCTGTGGATGTGGATGTGGTTGTCACCGAACAATAACATATTTATTTTCTTTCTCTTATTCCGCACAGGGGGAGGCAATTTGTCTGTCATGGCTTTCCAAAGAAGCATCCCACTTTCCACCACCCCCTAACTCCATTAAACTGACAGCACCCATATTAGCCACAAGCGAAACAAGATGCCTATGAATTTGGCAGCTGTTTCGGCCGGGCAGGGCGAGCCTCATTGATAGCGGCATTGACGTTGAGATTCCTTTTTCAGTAATTAATTTGATAAATATATTAATTATGACCTGGGGATGACAGTCCAATCAGATTGATTGGCGCCCAGACCGCAGGGGCCACTCTGTAGTGATAAGTCGTCTCAGGTTCCTAGAGCTGTCATCCCTGGGGCTCAGCCCTCTTATCAGCACCAGGCCCATTCTAGGGGTAATTTCCTGTGTGTCGTAATTAAATGGTGGCTTTCTGATGGCGAGCGACTCCCCTTTAAAACAAGATCCTCTTTGGTTTCATGCAGAGGGATGATCTAGGATGGAGAGCACCCTCTGACTCGTCATGTCACATTTGTGCTGCTGCTCAACTAAATAGACTTTCCTTTTACATACACTTTGAGAAGACCAACATTTTGCTTTCTATGTAGTATTATATTAACTTTTATTTTCATTAGCAAATACACTTGCTTCAAACATTTGCCAGGGACCCTGTACTATACCACACAACAGGCAATGCAATGTCATTGGACATCTCTATATTAACTGGCTAGATATAGAACTAGATGGGGTTTACTTTGTATAAATTAAATATTGTATTGAGGCTCAGTTCTCTATAAGATGTGGCCCCCTGGAGCCCCACCACCCACCCATCCCCCTGTCAGTGGGGCTTGTCTGACTGCCGTCTGGACTTTAAAAAGGGGTGATACCTTAATTTCTACTCATGTCAACACTAGCACTGGGGCCAAGAGGAAACTGTGGCTCTTTTGTGCATCTGTCGTAATGTACTGCTTATTGCGGCCCCAAGAATGAAAAATATTTAAGTGGCTTTGATGTCCGGGATCATGTTGAACTGTGCTGATGGACCATGCACACTAGACTCCAGGCACCCTTATCTCCTCCCTGCCTACCCATTGACACACATGCATGCAAGCCCTACACATGATTGTAATATTTAATCTTTATTTAACTAGACAAGTCAGTTAAGAACAAATTCTTATTTACAATGACTGCCTACCAAAAGGCAAAAGGCCTGCTGTGGGGATGGCGGCTGGGATTAATAAAAAAAAAAAAAAAAACAGGACAAAACATACATCACAACAGGAGAGACACCACAACACTACATAAAGAGAGACCTAAGACAACAACATAGCATGACAGCAACACATAACAACACAGCATGATAGCAACACAACATGACAACAACATAGTAGCAACACAACATGGCAGCAGCACAAAATGGAAGCAGCACAAAACGTGGTACAAACATTATTGGGCATAGACAATAGCACAAAAGGAAAGACGATAGAGACAGCAATATATCACGCAAAGCACCCACAATTGTCAATAAGAGTGTCCATGATTGAGTCTTTGAATGAAGAGATGGAGATAAAACTGTCCAGTTTGAGTGTTTTTTTGCAGCTCAGTCCAGTCGTTAGCTGCAGCGAACTGAAAAGAGGAGCGACCCAGGGATGGGTGTGCTTTGGGGATCTTTAACAGAATGTGAGTGGCAGAATGGGTGTTGTATGTGTAGGATGAGGGCTGCAGTAAGTATCTCAGAAAGGGGGGAGTGAGGCCTAAGAGGATTTTATAAAAAGCATAAAATCTAAAAACAAATAATATCTAACTTTATTATTCACATACACATGTTTAGCAGATGTCATTGCGGGTGGAGCATCAACCAATGGGTGTTGCGACGGCGATACAAAGATGAGAAGTTTACAGAGGAGTATAGAGTGCCGTGATGTGATGTGTCCTATAAGGTGCATTGGTGGCAATCTGATGGCCGAATGGTAAAGAACATCTAGCCTCTCGAAAGCACCCTTACCTGTCGATCTATACATTACGTCTCCGTAATCTAGCATGGGTAGGATGGTGATCTGAGTCAGGGTTAGTTTGGCAGCTCGGGTAAAAGAGGAGCGATTATGATAGAGGAAACCAAGTCTAGATTTAACCTTAGCCTGCAGCTTTGATATGTGCTGAGTGGAGGACAGTATACCATCTACCCATACTCCCAAGTACTTGTATGAGGTGACTACCTCAAGCTCTAAACCCTCAGAGGTAGTAATTACACCAGTGGGGAGAGAGGCAAACTTCTTACCAAACCACATTTATTTTGGAGGTGTTCAGAACAAGGTTAAAGGCAAATAAAGCTTGTTGGACACTAAGAAAGCTTTGTGGTAGAGGGTTTAACACAAAATCCGGGGAGGGGCCAGCTGAGTATAAGCTGTATAATCTGCATATACTGTACATGGATGAGAGAGCTTCCTACTGACTGAGCTATGTTGTTGTGGTAAATTGAGAAGAGTGTGGGGCCTAGGATCGAGCCTTGGGGTACTCCCTTGGTGACAGGCAGTGGCTGAGATACACTGCACTCTTTGAGAAAGGTAGTTAGCAGGCCAATGACCCCTCAGAGATATCAATACTTCCTAGCCAGCCCACAAGAATGGAGTGGTCTACAATATTAAAAGCTTTGGCCAAGTCAATAAAAACAGCAGCACAAAATTGCTTAGAATCAAGGGCAATGGTGACATCATTGAGGACCTTTAAAGTTGCAGTGACACATCCATAACCTGAGCGGTAACCATATTGCACACCATAGACATTAAGAAAGCCAGTCAGTTGATTATTGACAAGTTTTTCCAACACTTTTGGTAAACAGGGCAAAACTAAAATTGCCTATAACAGTTAGAATCAGCTTGAGCTCTCCCTTTAAATAAAGGATGCACTGTGGCTGCCTTCCAAGCAATGGGAACCTCCCCAGTGAGGAGAGACAGGTTAAAAAGACCAGAGATAAGCGTGGCGATGATAAGGGCAGCAACCTTAAAGAATAAAGGGTCTAAAGCATCTGACCCAGATGTTTTTTTGGGGTCAAGTTTAAGGAGCTCCTTTAGCACCTCGGACTCAGGGACTGCCTGCAGGCAGAAATCGGGGGTAGTCACATTAGAAGGGGTGGAAGATGAGGAACTGTTGGATAGGCAAGGAAGCACAGCTGAGTACTACTAACACAGGCTGTAAAACAGTGATCACTCAGGTCATTACAGAAAACACCAGACTGATATCTATCAGGATTATTTGTGAGGATAGCTTCAAGGAGAGCAGCCTTTTCTGGGAGTTTGGAGTCATAGCTTTTAGTATTGGTCATACTCTGAGAAAGATTTAGGGAGTCCCATTGCTTTAGGACTTGGTTAGATGGTTTAACCATGTCCCAGTTTAGGTCACATATCAAGACAAATTCAGACTTAGTGTAAGGGGCCAGGAGAGAGCTTCGAGAGCATTTAGGGTACAGGCCGGTGCTGATGGTGAACAATAACACCCAGCAACAGTCAACAAAGAGCTATTTGTGTAATGCTTGAAACCAGAAAAACAAATTGTCTGGAGACAGACTTGGTGGAGACAGCCGAGCACTGAAGCACTGAAGGTGCTCCTTTGTAAAGATTGTCACTCCACCACCTTAGGAAGATCTGTCTTGCCAAAAAAGGTTATAGCCAGAAATGTTAACCTCTAGTGACTCCCGATCCCGCATGAGGGAGCGTAATCGTTGACTGACACTAATTAGCATAACGCAACGGACATAAATGTTCCTAGAAAATATTCCTAGTCATGAAAATCACAAGTGAAATATATTGAGACACAGCATAGCCTTTTGTTAATCACCCTGTCATCTCAGATTTTCAAAATATGCTTTACAGCCAAAGCTAGACAAGCATTTGTGTAAGTTTATCGATAGCCTAGCATAGCATTTTGTCCAGCTAGCAGCATGGTCACGGAAATCAGAAAAGCAATCAAATTAAATCGTTTACCTTTGATGAGCTTCGGATGTTTTCACTCACGAGACTCCCAGTTAGATAGCCAATATTCCTTTTTTTTTTTAAATATTATTTTTGTAGGCGAAATAGCTCCGTTTGTTCTTCACATTTGACTGAGAAATCGCCCGGAAATTGCAGACACGAAAACTCAGAAAAATATTCAAAATTAGCTCCATAATATCGACAGAAACATGGCAAACGTTGTTTATAATCAATTCTCAAGGTGTTTTTCAAATATCTATTCGATTATATATCCACCGGGACTATTTTTCTTTCAGTAGGACCGATTGGAATAATGGCTACCTCTGTATTTTACGCAAGAATCACTCTGGGAGCCATCAGGTGACCAGTTGCGCAATGTAGCCGCTTACAGGTATTCTTCAACATAAATGCGCAAAACTACGTCACAATGTTATAGACACCTTGGACAATACGGAGAAAAAGTAATCTGGTTGATAGCCCATTCACTGCTCAATAGGGACGCATTGGAACGCAGCGCTTTCAAAACATAAGGCACTTCCGGATTGGATTTTTCTCAGGCTTTCACCTGCAATATCAGTTCTGTTGAACTCAGACAATATTTTTAGAGTTTTGGAAACATTAGAGTGTTTTCTATCCTAAGCAGTCAATTATATGCATATGCATCTTGTCCTGACAAAATATCCCGTTTACTATGGGAACGTTATTTTTCCAAAAATGAAAATACTGCCCCCTAGTCACATCAGTATTCAAAACACTCTTTCTTAACCACATCTCAGTAATGACCAACACACCTGGATTGGAGCTGTGAACCCACACTTTCAATTTATAAATTTTAGGTAATAAGCTTCTAGTGTTAACGTGCAGAAATCACATACTTTTACGAGAGAAGAAATCAGTGAAGCAGATATCAGAGCACAAGTCAGAATTGGGGCTAGCAACAGTAGATGGGCCAGGGTGTACATGCACCTTTCCAGATATCATCTGCAGTAATACAATCAAGGCACGACAGAGGACAGGGAGAGCTCTTTAGTGTTGAATCATATTGTACAGCAATTTCATCAGGTAACATGAATACAAAGCCTGCGAGAGGTGGTTGAAATAGGATGGGAGGCCAAGAGTCTGAGTAACCAGTAGAGAGTCAGAGTCCCGAGTGGGGGAACAAATATAGTCTGTCCCATGGTTGGGTAAACAAGCAAGTTCATAGTCAACAAAGCATGCAGGAGTCCTGAGGCAAATAGCACAAGCACAGGAAAAAAAATAATGTCTTGGGCCAGTCATTGTAAGTTCAGTCACTCGCTCCAACTGCGTGTGTGCTGGAGGAGAGCGAACGCTCAGGAGAGAGGGGGGAGTGTGGCGGGGGTACCTGTACCGGACAGGGGTAGACAGGCCAGGGCAGACGGTGGAATCCACGCAGCAGTGCAGCAGGCAACGGGAGTAGGTGTCACACCCACATGGAATAAGCTTTTTTCGGGAGGCAGATTCCTTGTAGATCGTAGCTTGTAAATCTCTGTCCACAATTTTTTCCATGTGGAAAAGGAGCTCGTTAGCTAGCTATATCTCTTCAGTTTGGGCAAATGGTTCTTTACAACGTCCAAACAAAGTTGTCATGTGGCTGCTGTATTTGGAGATTGCGAAGAGAATATCTTCTGATGTGATCAAAGCAACAATATTGTTTCTTTTTTAGTTTATTTACAATTGAAGTGTCCTGCCTGCATATCAGTTCAAATTAGAGATGAATCCAGGGGGTACTGTATTGTAATGACGTCTGCACAGATGGAGGGGGCTTAAAAGGCCTCTGCATTTGGGTGGGGGAGGCTGTGAAACTCTCATGCCATTGTTGGGTTCAAGGGCTTCGACACTCTCACTTCACACATCAGTGCTACTTGATCTGTTCTGTCCAAGCAAAGTTGGTAGCCTTAACTTAGCAGTCAGTCCTTATAAAGTAAAATATATCCTTGTAATTTATTTTTCTTCTTGGCTTTAAAAGTAGCTTCAGACTAAACATTACTCACTCAGTTCCAGGTTGGATGGTGTTTTCAGGTTTCTTGTACTTCTTTTGCTAGTCGTTGATTTGCTAGAGCATTTGCTGTATAGACCTTGGTAATAAGAATCTTTTGTAGTAGGAATCCTTCCAGGTAAGTTTGTTCAAAATCAGGTTGTAGGTTTCTAGTTTTGATTTGGAGTGACGGTTATGTTTTGGAGGATAGAATCCTGTATATGTCCTTGTGGAAAGATCTATATTTTTGTAAAAATATGCTGAAAAATGCAGAAGCCTATCTTGCTCTGTCTGTCTGTCTGTCTTTCTGTCTTTCTGTCTGTCTGTCTGTCTGTCTGTCTCTCTGTCTCTCTGTCTCTCTCTCTCTCTCTCTCTCTCTCTCTCTCTCTCTCTCTCTCTCTCTCTCTCTCTCTCTCTCTCTATATATATATATATATATATATATATATATATATATATATATATATATATAATATGTTACCTTTAATTAACCAACAGACATTGTCACTTATTACAGTATATTTACATATGAAATAGTGCCAAAACATGACAAGCAACTAATGAGTGCCTGTTCCAAAGATGCGTCATGGCCCTCCACTGTTTATTGGTAATGCCAATAAAAATATAGAACCAAAGGTCCAACCCTGGTGAAACTGTCAGCGTTATCTTGTGTGTTTGTGAAGGCCTATGAGTGTATGAGTGTGCTTCACATCAGCCAGTGGCCATGGCCTGGGTCGAACACAAGTGGCGGTCTTGTGTAGGAGCAACCCTTTGCCTTGAGGCGTTGACAGCAGCTTCTATCTGCCAATCTCCCTGTGGATATTGTTGCAGTACTGGCAGATAGACAGCCAGGGCTTGTGGGTAGAAAGATCCCCTCAGTCAGCGGATTATCATTTCCAATTAAACCACATCCCTTTCATCTAAACGTACAGTCAACTCCCTGGCAACTCAGAAATGACCTAGAATTCCCTCTCTTTGTATCCAGAGACAAGAGGATTTGCAGATATTTTAAGCATTATGGTTATCCATCTATGTTTTCTTTAACTTGACATCAAATAGTTTAGAACTTGTGGCCTGTGGTGTCTAAGGTCTATACTGTATGAAGAAACCTTTAACTATAAATATGATTGACACACTGGTATTTCCTGTGTAACTTCAGTTATTCTAACTTTGGCCTGAAGCCCACACTCAGAACACCAGTGTCCCTATCAGCTACACTGTAAATAAGATGCACACAGAACTCAATAAGTGTCTGCTGAAAACAGCCTAACAACATGTGGTAAAACAATGGACAATCCAGATGAGCTATCCCCCCCAGTCGTCATCATCTACTCAATCAACAAGCTTGTGTGTGTGTGTGTGTGTGTGTGTGTGTGTGTGTGTGTGTGTGTGTGTGCGAACTCATTTCATCATGAACAATTTAATTATTCCTATCAATATCACATTTCCATATGTGACAGGACTGGTAGTCAAGCACAGACATGCTCAATACATGGCCTTTCACTTACACTCTCAATTTGTTGGCACTAAAACAGAATACCTCCATATTTTTCAACTGGAATCAAAGACAGTACGTTGCCACAATCTGTTGATACAGAATAACAAACCACAAGTAGGTTACATGTGGTGTATTCAAATTTTGGTAGGTTGCGCACCTTTGTGAGGCAAGGACCAATCAAATAACATTGGAGCAGTGCTGTTAATAGGCAGGAAAATATACAGTGCAGCGCAAGCTGCTACTGATACCCCACCTACAAATCCAGTCCAACTGTTCTGGCATGTGATTACACTTTGAAATCTGTCTTGTTTTACAAAGAGAGGTTTTTAAGTGCAAATCAACTCACAAATTCCTAATCTAGCCCTACAGTAAGATATCCTGCAGCCTTCTAGAAATGTACCCCTTCTCACCCACACCAACTTCCTGCTCAAAGACACAAAAGTGTACACTATTAAAACAGTCAAGAATTCCGATAAGTACAGCCTTAAACCCAATTTCAGACCTAGTCCTTTCCCATTTTCTTAATCTGCTTTAATCGGACAACAAGAGTGGAAAGTACAATTGACAGAGACAGAGACAGAGTGAAAGGGAGAGGGAAGTGTGAAAGAAAGAAATTAAGAGAGAAAGTTACCTCTACCTGAAGTACTGTAAAAGTACACACTCAGAAATGCGAAGATAATACCCTTAGTTTTAATGGTTTTGAAATGCTATGAAAGATTAGGCAAACAGTGCATTTGAGTAATGGGAAGAGAAGTCAATTGGCTATGGAGTGTGGAGTAAAATCACATCCTACCCCTCACTGTAGGGATAATAACACCAGGATGTATGATTCTGAACGTTTAAAAAAAAACTATCTTCTCAAAATGCAGTGTAACACCTTTTTTTAGAGGGGACTGATAATTACGGTGCATTTGGGAAAGTATTCAGACCCCTTGACTTTTTCCACATTTTGCCACATTACAGCCTTATTCTAAAATAGATTAAATTCATGTTTTTCCTCATCAAGCTACACATACACACAAGACAAATACATTATAATAAACAACAAGCACCAAAAAGGCAAACTATATGCTATCCTGGGCATTTCCATCTCCGCCACCTACTTTAATCTTACCACTCAATATGGATTAACGGAGCCAAGTACAGCGAGGTCCTTGATGAAAACCTGCCCCAGAGCGCTCAGGACCTCAGACTGGGGCGAAGGTCCATCTTCCAACAGGACAACGACCCTAAGCACACAGCCAAGACAACGCAGGAGAAGCTTCGGGACAGGTTTCTGAATGTCCTTGAGTGGCCCAGCCAGAGCCCGCACTTGAACTCGAACATCTCTGGAGAGACCTGAAAATAGCTGTGCAGCGATGCTCCCCATCCTACCTGACAGAGCTTGAGAGGATTTTCAGAGAAGAATGGGAGAATCTTCCCAAATACAGGTGTGCCAAGCTTGTAGCGTCATACCCGAGAAGACTCGAGGCTGTAATCACTGCCAAAGGTGCTTCAACAAAGTACTAAGTAAAGGGTCTGAATAATTATGTAAATATGATATTTCAGTTTGATTTTCTTTTATAAATAAACATTTCTAAAAACCTATTTTTTTTGTCATTATGGTGTAATGTGTGAAAAAACAACAAACATTTTATACATTTTAGAATAAGGCTGAAACCTAACAAAATGTGGAAAAAGTCAAGGGGTCTGAATACTTTCTGAAGGCCCTGTACCATGGCTAATGGCTTTATCCAGGCACTCTGCGCTGTGTCGTGCTAAGAACAGCCCTTGGCCGAGGTATATTGGCATTATACAGTACCACACCTCCTCAGGCCTTATTGCTTAAATAGCCTATTGTGCCACCATATCTGTACCACCAGAATCCCCTTTCTCGTCCAATAGTTCTGGAGACTGGGAGCATCTCTTCCCCTGATACACACTCAGACAGATAACTCAACGGTATTTAGGGTCAAAACAGTGAAATCCCCGGTTGCTCTCCTTCATAAATGGTCTCTTTAGCACACTGCCGATGGCGGTAAAGAGATAGCTGAGCTTTTATACCCAATGACTGGATATATTAGCGGGTAATGTCCTTAAAGAGGATTAAGGGATGGAACGAAGAAGGAGGAAGGGAGGGAAGGAGGGTGGATGAATGGACCGGAGGGATCCTAGAGTAGTAAATAGGCAGGTGATAGCAGGGAGGAGAGGGCTTATGCTGCCTTACACTGCCTCAGGCTACAGAAGGGATTAGCAGCTACTGTGGACTCTGTAGCATCCTGTGGACCATGACCTCCAGGTGTGTGTGTGTGTGTGTGTGTGTGTGTGTGTGTGTGTGTGTGTGTGTGTGTGTGTGTGTGTGTGTGTGTGTGTGTGTGTGTGTGTGCGTGTGTGTGTGTGTGTGTGTGCGTGCGTGCTCTTTTGTACTTTCAAATGTATGTGTCAGTCCTGTCATTGAGTAAAATCAAATAGAATATGAATAGTAACATTGAATGTTTTTCAAAAAGTATACTTTTTCAAGGTCAATTAGTGGTTTAGGGTCTGTCTAGGCACTCTGCAAAGAATGAACTAAATGCATGAAAGTGAAATGCTGAAAGCAAGATATACCTATTACCATGTTTACTGTATGCAGCAATTAGAAGGTTTACCCCTTTAAACATGCATTCCTCATTAATGTGTTTGTGTGTGCGAGTGAGTGTGTGTATCGGCAACCATTCGTATGTATGTAATTGTGTACCCAAACATTCCCCGAAGGAGGTGAAAGGTGTCTTTCATAATGCTTCTAATGCTAGCCCACAACCCCCTCATTTTCTACCGCATATTAACGTCCCGGGCCTTAGGTCTTAGTTCGGCTAGTCTGTTTTTAGGGATTTGATTTCAAAAGCAAAGATCACATTGAGTTTGAATGGCTCATTGCAGAAACCGCCACAACCCCAGTCAAGTGGAGGGCAATCACCTGGGTCACCTCAACTTTACTGCTTTACTGAGCCATAGGGGAGAGGAGGTAGGCCTGGGTTACCTATCCTTTACTGAGCCATAGGGAAGAGGAGGTAGGCCTGGATTACCTTACCTTTACTGAGCCAATGGGGAGAGGAGGTAGGCCTGGGTTCCCTTACCTTTACTGAGCCATAGGGGAGAGGAGGTAGGCCTGGGTTACATATCCTTTACTGAGCCATAGGGGAGAGGAGGTAGGCCTGGGTTACCTTACGTTTACTGAGCCATTGGGGAGAGGAGGTAGGCCTGGGTTACCTTACCTTTACTGAGCCAATGGGGAGAGGAGGTAGGCCTGGGTTGCCTATCCTTTACTGAGCCATAGGGGAGAGGAGATAGGCCTGGGTTACCTCACCTTTACTGAGCCAATGGGGAGAGGAGGTAGGCCTGGCTTACCTATCCTTTACTGAGCCAATGGGGAGAGGAGGTAGGCCTGGGTTACCTTACCTTTACTGAGCCAATGGGGAGAGGAGGTAGGCCTTGGTTACCTTACCTTTACTGAGCCAATGGGGAGAGGAGGTAGGCCTGGGTTACCTTACCTTTACTGAGCCAATGGGGAAAGGCAGGTAGGCCTGGGTTACCTTACCTTTACTGAGCCAATGGGGAGAGGAGGTAGGCCTGGATTACCTATCCTTTACTGAGCCTTAGGGGAGAGGAGGTAGGCCTGGGTTACCTTACCTTTACTGAGCCATAGGGGAGAGGAGGTAGGCCTGGGTTACCTTACCTTTACTGAGCCAATGGGCAGAGGAGGTAGGCCTGGGTTACCTTACCTTTACTGAGCCAATGGGGAGAGGAGGTAGGCCTGGGTTGCCTATCCTTTACTGAGCCATAGGGGAGAGGAGATAGGCCTGGGTTACCTCACCTTTACTGAGCCAATGGGGAGAGGAGGTAGGCCTGGCTTACCTATCCTTTACTGAGCCAATGGGGAGAGGAGGTAGGCCTGGGTTACCTTACCTTTACTGAGCCAATGGGGAGAGGAGGTAGGCCTTGGTTACCTTACCTTTACTGAGCCAATGGGGAGAGGAGGTAGGCCTGGGTTACCTTACCTTTACTGAGCCAATGGGGAAAGGAGGTAGGCCTGGGTTACCTTACCTTTACTGAGCCAATGGGGAGAGGAGGTAGGCCTGGATTACCTATCCTTTACTGAGCCTTAGGGGAGAGGAGGTAGGCCTGGGTTACCTTACCTTTACTGAGCCATAGGGGAGAGGAGGTAGGCCTGGATTACCTATCCTTTACTGAGCCTTAGGGGAGAGGAGGTAGGCCTGGGTTACCTTACCTTTACTGAGCCATAGGGGAGAGGAGGTAGGCCTGGGTTACCTTACCTTTACTGAGCCAATGGGCAGAGGAGGTAGGCCTGGGTTACCTTACCTTTACTGAGCCAATGGGGAGAGGAGGTAGGCCTGGGTTACCTTACCTTTACTGAGCCAATGGGGAGAGGAGGTAGGCCTGGGTTACCTTACCTTTACTGAGCCAATGGGGAGAGGAGGTAGGCCTGGGTTACCTATCCTTTACTGAGCCATAGGGGAGAGGAGGTAGGCCTGGGTTACCTTACCTTTACTGAGCCAATGGGGAGAGGAGGTAGGCCTGGGTTACCTTACCTTTACTGAGCCAATGGGGAGAGGAGGTAGGCCTGGGTTACCTTACCTTTACTGAGCCAATGGGGAGAGGAGGTAGGCCTGGGTTTCCTAAATGTACTAAGCAGGGGAAAAGAGGTAGGGCTGGAGAGAGGAGATAGGCCTCAGTTAACTAACTTCTTATTCTGGCATTCCCCCTATATAATACCTTGCAAAATTATTCACCCCCTTAGCTTTTTTTCTATTTTGTTGCATTACAACCTGACATTTTAATTGATTTTCATTTGGATATCATGTAATGGACAAATAAAAATAGTACAAATTGGTGAAGGGAAATAAAAAAAATTACTTGTTTAAAAAACAACAACAGAAAAGTGATGCGTGCATATGTATGAAGCCCCTAAATAAGGTCTGGTGCAACCAATGACCTTCAGAAGTCACATAATTAGTTAAATAATGTCCACCTGTGTGCAATCTAAGTGTCACATGATCCCAGTATATATACACCTGTTATGAAAGGCCCCAGAGTCTGCAACACCACTAAGCAAGAGGCATCACCAAGCAATCGGCACTATGAAGAACAAGGACCTCTCCAAACAGGTCAGGGACAAAGTTGTGGAGAAGTACAGATCAGGGTTGGGTTATAAAAAAATATCTGAAACTTTGAACATCCCACAGAGCACCATCAATCCATTATTAAAAAATTGAAAGAATATGGCACCACAACAAACCTGCCAAGAACGGGCCGCCCACCAAAACTCATTAATCAGAGAGGCAACAAAGAGACCAAAGATAACCCTGAAGGAGCTGCAAAACTCCACAGTGGAGATTGGAGTATCTGTTCATAGGACAACTTTAAGCCGTACACTCCACAGAGCAAAGCTTTACAGAAGAGTGGCCAGAAAAAAGCCATTGCTTAAAGAAAAAAGTAAGCAAACACGTTTGGTGTTTGTCAAAAGGCATGTGAGAGACTCCCAAACATATGGAAGAATGTACTCTGGTCAGATGAGACTAAAATTGAGCTTTTTGGCCATCAAGGAAAATGCGATGTCTGGCGCAAGCCCAACACCTCTCATCACCCCGAGAACACCAACCCCTCAGTGAAGCATGGTGGTGGCAGCATCATGCTGTGGGGGTTTTTCATCGGCATGGACTGGGAAATTGTTCAGAATTGAAGGAATGATTGTTGGCGCTAAATACATGGAAATTCTTGAGGGAAACCTGTTTCAGTCTTCAAGAGATTTGAGACTGGGACGGAGGTTCACCTTCCAGCAGGACAATTACCCTAAGCAGACTGCTAAAGCAACACTCGGGTGGTTTAAGGGGAAACATTTAAATGTCTTGGAATGGCCTAGTCAAAGCCCAGACCTCAATCCAATTGAGAATATGTGATATGACTTAAAGATTGCTGTACACCAGCGGAACCCATCCAACTTGAATGAGCTGGAGCGGTTTTGCCTTGAAGAATGGGCAAAATCCCAGTGGCTAGATTTACCAAGCTTCTAGAGACATACCCCAAGAGACTTGCAGCTGTAATTGCTGCCAAAGGTACAAATACAAATACATATATACATATACATATATATACATATATGTATATATATATGTATATGTATATACATACATATACAAAGTATTGACTTCGGGGGGGAGAATAGTTTTCCGTTTTTTTGTCTTATTTGTTGTTAAACAATAACAAATATTTTTACATCTTCAAAGTGGTAGGCATGTTGTGTAAATCAAATGATACAACCCCCCCAAAACTCTATTTTAGTTCCAGGTTGTAAGGCAACAAAATAGAAAAAATGCCAAGGGGGGTTAATACATTTGGAAACTATTCAGACCCCTTGATTTTTTTCCCCCCACATTTTGTTACATTACAGCCTTAATCTAAAAAGTATTAAATACAATGTTTTCCTCAATCTACACACAATATCCCATAATGATGAAGTGAAAACATGTTTTTAGAAATTCTTGCAAATGTATTAAAAATAATTCCAGAAATACCTTATTTACATAAGAATTCAGATCCTTTGCTATGAGATTTGAAATTGATCTCAGGTGCATCCTGTTTCTATTGATCATCCTTGAGATGTTTCTACAACTGGATTGGAGTCCACTTGTTCTAAATTCAATTGATTGGACATGATTTGGAAGGCACACACCTGTCTATATAAGGTCCCACAGTTGACAGTGCATGTCAGAGAAAAAAACAAGCCATGAGGTTGAAGTATTTGTCCGTAGAGCTCAGAGACAGGATTCTGTCTAGGCACAGATCTGGGGAAGGGTACCAAAACATTTCTGCAGCATTGAAGGTCCCCAAGAACACAGTGGCCTCCATCATTCTTAAATGGAAGAAGTTTTTAACCACCAAGACTCTTCCTAGAGCTGGCCGCCTGGCCAAACTGAGCAATTGGGGGAGAAGGGCTGATGGTCGCTCTGAATGAGCTCCAGAGTTCCTCTGTGGAGATGGGAGAACCTTCCAGAAGGATTCATCTCTGCAGCACTCCACCAATCTGGCCTTTATGGTAGAGTGGCCAGACAGAAGCCACTCCTCAGTAAAAGGCACATGACAACCCGCTTGGAGTTTGACAAAAGGCACCTAAGGACTCAGACCATGAGGAACAAGACTCTCTGGTCTGATGAAACCAAGATTGATGTCTTTGGCCTGAATTCCAAGCGTCAAATCTGGAGGTAACCTGGCACCATCTCTTTGATGAAGCATGGTGGTGGCAGTATCATGCTGTGGGGATGTTCTTCAGTGGCAGGGAATCGGAGACTTGTCAGAATCGAGGGAAAGATTGGTTGATTGAATTGAATTTAGTTGACAATTTGTAGAATCCATACATAAGCTTGTGACGCCTCCACATATAATTTAAGAAAATCCTCAAGGATAACAGCTTATTTCCATTTTGGTCCTTTGAAGAGGGAAAGGGGAAGGGGAATACAACAAGGTTAGGTGGCGATCGTAATGACAACAGACAATGACAGACACAATTTTTGTTTGTTTCACAGCATCCGATAATTTATATAATTTCTGTTCCTAATAAACAACTATGATCAGGTACATCTTCCTTGTCTCACATATCCTTAATATACAAACAATCAATCCCTAATACATACATACATACATACATACATACATACATACATATATGATCTCCTCACCACTTTATCAGTAAAAAGCGTGGGGATGGGGTTGGAGGAAAGTGACCACTTTCAAATACAAAGACAGAGCTATGGACGCAACAACTGACCATCAATAATCAAATGTATATTTTTAACCATGTTTTTAGGCTATACAGTGTTTTTTTTACACTTACTTTGTTTATAGACATTGGAGTAAAATAGGCTTATATTTGGGGTTCTGATGGGGTACGACAGTTGAACTGAGCTCAACCCAACAAAACGGACATGAACATCACTATGATAACAACCAAGTGTTCTGTCCTGAAAGTATCTGTCCTCATAGCACAGGTTAACCTAACAGAGTGTGTCCTTTATGGACCTGTCAAAGATCAGTTTAGTTTCCCAGAGGCCAAACAGCTGTTCATTGAGCCACTAATAAAGTGCTACTGATAATGTAATGAAAACCCAGATATCAGCAGTATTGCTCTGTTTGGAGAGTAAAGATTGCCCTCTGCTGGTTAGAATGGGAAATGGCAGTTGCAAGGAGTCGTGGGCTGGGTTTTGATACTCAAAAAATACCATCACTGTTCTTGTCTCCTTCCTTGTCTCCTTCCCTTCTCGACTACTAATCTGAGAGGAACTGAATACATGACACGACAATAGGGGAAACCCACTGAATTTCCTGGTCCAGTTCTGCTAAATTAGTGCAGGTGAAAGAAGCAAGATGAGGATAGAATATGAGATGCATACAAGGGCTATGATCCAATGCCCCGAATTTGATTACTTTCCTTTTCTCCTTGTCTACTGCTTTCATTGAGAAATAATGTCGGAACACAACCAGACCCACTAGTTTTTCCAATAACCATTCAAGCAAGTGTTAATTTATTATGTTTAGGCAGCAGGGGGTGCCACTGTTTCACTAATGATCAACATTGACCATAAGCGCTCCAAGAATGTAAGGTAGCAAATCTATTAACAAAACATTAGTGCATAAATGTATTTCAGCAGCTTTATTCAGCCATTGTCACTCAGTCATTCAACTCCTCATTCAGACCAAACCACAGAAACACAGTATTAGACAGTATGCATTCAATTTCTCTTAGATAGGAATGTTTGCTTAAATATGGAATCGGCAGTACGGGAAACAACGCCACTGTCCGTCCCACAGCCGTTATTGTTTTTGTTTTGTTGACGAAGTGGAGGCGAGGAGCGTCGCCTAACATGGTAAAAACATTTTCAGGACATATTCTACTTTTCTATCGGGCGTGCAATGATTTCAGAGTGAAAAAATAAACAGTGTTCATTGTTTGCAGTAATTTCTTTGTTGTTGACAAAGAGTGAATATAATGAATTTGAGCAGTGAAGAAGGCCAGTCTTTCTGACAGGTTAGTGGAGCCGACAGACACACAGACAGATGAGCTTGTGCCCACGCCTCAGACAGCGTGAGCATGATGAGGAGAGGTGACAACAGGGAACTTGAATCAGGAAGAGCAGACAAACCATGAGAACGTTATTCATTTCCTGTACCTCAGTGACTTTCTGTGTCGGCAGATGGCTTCTTTCACAAGGCCAACATGAGGGTGAAACAGACATCCAATCAAATCTGGTTTCAAGTCAAAGCACTTTCAAAATAGCATATTGTTACAGTTGACAAAGAATTCTGAGCGAGCTACCATTATAATGATTGGCTGACTGTAAGACAAACTGAATGAAACCAAACCCCAGGCTGAGACCTATAGCTACAGTGCCAGTCCTTGGAGTGAATACATTTGGGAGGAAATATTTTCCAAAGTCTTGATTTGATTTTGTTTTTAGAGTAAACCAGGACTGAAAGTAAATTTAGCAACAATTCTGCAGGTCTTTTACAGATGTTTTGTTGAAAATACCAATGCATGATGCAATATAAGTGGTGCGCACTCCTTCAAAATAATTGGGGGATGGCTGATGTGAGCTACGGGAGAGAATCTTTTCTCTGTCATAATAACCCACATGACTCACATAAACTCTCTGACCTGTTACAGTTGGGACCATTCATTTGACCAATAAAAACAGAAATATATAGACAGAACCAGTCAAAAGATTGGACACACCTACTCATTCAAGGTTTTTAATTTTTGTTTACTATTTTCTACATTGTAGAAAAGTAGTGAAGATATCTAAACTATGAAATAACACAAATGGAATCATGTAGTAACCAAAGAAGTGTTAAACAATTCAAAATATGTTTTAGATTTTAGATTCTTCAAAGTAGCCACCCATGGCCTTGATGACAGCTTTGCACACTCTTCGCATTCTCTCAGCCAGCTTCACCTAGAATGCTTTTCCAAAAGTCTTGAAGGAGACTTCTTGGCTGTTTTTCCTTCACTCTGCGGTCCAACTCATCAGAAACCATCTCAATTGGTTTGAGGTCGGGTGATTGTAGAGGCCAGGTCATCTGATGCAGCACTCCATCACTCTCCTTCTTGGTCAAATAGCCCTTACACAGCCTGCAGGTGTGTAGGGTCTTTGTCCCGTTGAAAAACAAATTATACTAAGTGCAAACAAGATGGGATGGCGTATTGCTGCATATGCTGTGGTAGCAATTCTTGTGTGCCTTGAATTCTAAATAAATCACTGACTGTGTCAACAGCAAACCACCCCACACCATGACACCTCTTCCTCCATGTTTCACATTGGGAACCACACATGCGGAGATCTTCTGTTCACCTACTCTACGTCTCACAAAGACACGGCATTTGGAAGCAAAAATCTCAAATTTGGACGCGTCACACCAAATGACAGCTTTCCAGCGGTCTAATGTCCATTGCTCATGTCTCTTGGCCCAAGCAAGTCTCCTTTTCTTATTGGTGTCCTTTAGTAGTGGTTTCTATGCAGCAATTCTACCATGAAGGCCTGATTCACGCAGTCTCCTCTGAACAGCTGAGATGTGAAGAGGCGACTTCGGGATGCTGGCCTTCTGGGCAGAGTTATAATCTCCACCCGGCACAGCCAGAAGAGGACTGGCCACCCCACATAGCCTGGTTCCTCTCTAGGTTTCTTCCTAGGTTTTGGCCTTTCTAGGGAGTTTTTCCTAGCCACCGTGCTTCTTCACCTGCATTGCTTGCTGTTTGGGGTTTTAGGCTGGGTTTCTGTACAGCACTTTGAGATATCAGCTGATGTACGAAGGGCTATATAAAATAAATTTGATTGATTGAGTTGCAAAGAAAAAGCCATATTTCAGACTAGCCAATAAAAAGAAAAGATTACGATGGGCAAAAGAACACAGACACCTAGAAGGCCAGCATCCCGGGGTCGTCTATTCACTGTTGACATAGAGACTGGTGTTTTGCAGGTACCATTTCATGAAGCTGCCAGTTGAGGACTTGTGAGGCGTCTGTTTCTCAAACTAGACACTCAAATGTACTTGTCCTCTTGCTCAGTTGTGCACCGGGGCCTCCCTCTCCTCTTTCTATTCTGGTTAGAGACAGTTTGAGCTGTTCTGTGAAGGGAGTAGTACACAGCGTTATATGAGATCTTCAGTTTCTTGGCAATTTCTCGCATGGAATAGCCTTTCTTTCTCAGAACAAGAATGGACTGACGAGTTTCAGAAGAAAGCCCTTTGTTTCTGGCCATTTTGAGCCTGTAATCGAACCCACAAATGCTGATGCTCCAGATACTCAACTATTCCCCTAGTATTTGATTGATTGATTCCAACAAGGATGAATCCATCAGTATTTTGAGCTCAACTGTGTGTTGTCCTGGTGCAGAAAAATGCCCCCCAAGGAGGCTTCACACCAATCAAATCACTGTACAGGCCCATGATTATGATGGCAATTCTGATTTAACCATACATTTATATATTGTGCCACTGGCCTGAAACGATTGAAGTTCAATATGTAGCCTAGTAGGCTCAGGTTAAGTAGCTAGCTAATTTAGTGTTTCGTTGTTACCCATGCGAAGAAGTCAGGCTAGCAAGCATTTTAGCTAGGTAGCATATGACAACAAAATCTAAAAGTGTATCACATGACAGCGCCAACGACAGTTTTGCCAACTTGAAAGAGAGGAGGATGGCATTGGCATTCAACTAGCCTACAAGTAGAGTAAGTCAACATGTTTTGTTTTACTTGCAAACACACACACACACACACACACCCACACACACACACACACACACACACGCGCACACAAATCAGTACCATGGACAGCCACATGATATTTAGCGACATTGATTGGACCAAATCGTTTTTGGTATCTTTAAGTTTATTTACAGCGTCTTAAAACTAACCATATATAGCCTTGATGATTTGATGATGATTAAACGTTTAAATATTCAAATTGAAATGGTGCTGGAATAGCAGAGGCAGTTGTCTTCTCCAGTGGCATGCGAAAGTATTCACCCCCTTGGCATTTTTCCTATTTTATTGCCTTACAACCGGGAATTAAAATATATTTTTTTGTGGGATTATATCATTTGATTTACACAACATGCCTACCACTTTGAGGGTGTACAATATTTGTTACTGTTAAACAAACAAGAAATAAGACAAAAAACTGAAAACTTGAGTGTGCATTACTATTCTCCCCCCCGAAGTCAATACTTTGTAGAGCCACCTTTTGCAGCAATTACAGCTGCACGTCTCTTGGGGTAGGTCTCTATAAACTTGGTACATCTAGCCACTGGGATGTTTGCCCATTCTTCAAGGCAAAACTCCAGCTCCTTAAAAGTTGGATGGGTTTCACTGGTGTACAGCAATCTTTAAGTAATACCAGAGATTCTCAATTGGATTGAGGTCTGGGCTTTGACTAGGCCATTCCAAGACATTTAAATGTTTCCCCTTATTAAACCACTCAAGTGTTGCTTTAGCAGTCTGCTTAGGGTCATTGTCCTAATGGAAGGTGAAACTTCATCCCTGTCTCAAATCTCTGGAAGACTGAAACACGTTTCGCTCAAGAATTTCCCCGTATAGAGCGCCATCCATCATTCTTTCAATTCTGACCAGTTTCCCAAACCCTGTCCATAAAAAACATACCTACAGCATGATGCTGCCATCACCATGCTCCACTGTGGGAATGGTATTCTCGGGTGATGAGAGGTGTTGGGTTTTTGCCAGACATAGCATTTTCCTTGATGGCCAAAAAGCTCAATTTTAGTCTCATCTGACCAGAGTACATTCTTCCATATGTTTGGGAGTCTCTCACATGCCTTTTGACGAACACCAAACGTGTTTGCTTACTTTTTTCTTTAAGCAATGGCTTTTTTTCTGGCCACTCTTCCGTAAAGCTTTGCTCTGTGGAGTGTACGGCTTAAAATTGTCCTATGGACAGATACTCCAATCTCCGCTGTGGAGATCTGCAACTCCAACTCTTTGTTGCCTCTGATTAATGCCCTCCTTGTCTGGTCCGTGAGTTTTGGTGGGCGGCCCGTTCTTGGCAGATTTGTTTTGGTGCCATATTCTTTAAATGTTTTAATAATGGATTTGATGGTGCTCTGTGGGATGTTCAAAGTTTCGGATACTTGTTTATAAAACAACCCTGATCTGTACTTCTCCACAACTTTGTCCTTGACCTGTTTGCAGAGCTCCTTGGTCTTCATAGTGCTGCTTGCTTGGTGGTTCCCCTTACTTAGTGGTGTTGCAGACTCTGGGGCCTTTCATAACAGGTGTCTATATACTGAGATCATGTGACAGATCATGTGACACTTAGATTGCACACAAATGGACTTTCTTTAACTAATTATGTGACTTCTGAAGGTAATTGGTTGCACCAGATCTTATGTATGGGGCTTCATACTGTAGCAAAGGGGGTGAATACATGTGTGAATACACCCACCACTTTTCTGTTTTACACTTTTTTGAATTTTTTTGAAACAAGTAATTTCTTCCATTTCACTTCACCAATTTGGACTATTTTGTGTAAGTCCATTAGATGAAATCCAAATAAAAATCCATTTAAATTACAGGTTGTAATGCAACAAAATAGGAAAAACGCCAAGGGGATGAATACGTTTGCAAGGCAATGTTAATCAGTAGTGTTTTAGTAAACTGTCGAAAACATGAACTTGTTTGACAATGCTCCAGGTGATATAACTGTTTGTATGCAATATTTACTTTGTGGACAGCATCGGACAGATGTTGCTCGCCGGTTTTGTGATTATTAAACAAACCTATGTGTAGTTGAATTTATTCCTCCACTGTGTGACTGTTGTCTTTTTGTTGTCACAGCCCTAATGTATATCACGGTGGTGTATGAACAAATGTGTTATAGAACAAACAACACAATTATCACAATATAGTTCGTAATATTGCTTTTTTACTAGCTTGGCTTGGCTTCATCAGTGACTTTACCCACTACTGGTTGGGACCCACATACATGGTGAGAAGATTCATGTGTTAGTAAGACATGGTCTCTGGGATAATATTAAATTATAAGTTGACACGATTTGACATGATGGAAAATACACTACATGAACAAAAGTATGTGGACACCTGCTCGTCGAACATCTCGTTCCAAAATCATGGGCATTAATATGGAGTTGGTCCCCCTTTTGCTGCTATAACAGCCTCCACTCTTCTGTTGGAACATTGCTGCAGGGACTTGCTTCCATTCCGCCACAAGAGCATTAGTGAGGTCGGGAACTGATGTTGGGGGATTGGGCCTTGCTCGCAGTCTGCATTCCAATTCATCCCAAATATTTTCGATGGGTTTGAGGTCAAGGCTTTGTGCAGGCCAGTCAAGTTCTTCCACACCAATCTCAACAAACCATTTCTGTATGGACCTCGCTTTGTGCACAGGGGCATTGTCATGCTAAAACAGCAAAGGGCCTTCCCCAAACTGTGGCCAAAATGTTGGAAGCACAGAATCGTCTAGAATGTCATTCATTGTATGTTATAGCATCAAGATTTCCCTTCACTGGAACTAAGTGGCCAAACAGCCCCATACCATTGTTCCTCAACCACCAAACTTTACAGTTGGCACTATGCATTTGTACAGATCGCGTTCTCCTGGCATCTACCAAACCCAGATTCGTCTATCGGATTGCCAGATGGTGAAGCGTGATTCACCACTCGAGAGAACACGTTTCCACTGCTCCAGAGTCCAATGGCGGCAAACTTTACTCCACTCCAGCCAATGTTTGGCATTGGACATGGTGATTTTAGGTTTGTGTGCGGCTGCTCGGCCATGGAACCCCATTTCATGAAGCTCCTGATGAACAATTATTATGCTGACATTGCTTCCAGAGGCAGTTTGGAACTCGGTAGTGAAGACAACTGAGGACAGACGATTTTCAGCACTATGTTTTTCCCGTTCTGTGAGCTTGTGTGGCCTACCACTTCATGGATGAGCCATTGTTGCCCCTAGACATTTCCACTTCACAATAACAGCACTAACAATTGACCGGGGCAGCTCTAACAGGGCAGAAATTTTACGAACTAACTTGTTGGAAAGGTGGCATCCTATGACGGTGCAAAGGTGAACGTCACTGAGCTCTTCAGTAAGGCTGTTCTACTGCCAATGGAAACTGCAATGCTGTGTGCTCAAATGTATACACCTGTCAGCAACGGGTGTGGCTGAAATAGCCGAATCAACTCATTTGAAGGCGTGTCCATATACTTTCGTATGTGTAGTGTATCTATTTTTGCTGTCTCTGCTGCCAGTTGATAATCAGAAACTCCATCACAACTCACCTACTGCAAATATTCTGTCATACTCCTATAATGTGATTCAGAGGACTCCAGCTGTGACTGTGAAGTTGTGGGGTCGTGTTTACATCATAGACGTGATGGGTGCATCCTACAGACACAAACACACACACACACACACACACATGCAAACACAAAAACACACCACAGGAGGTTGCTGGCCCCTGAATTGGGAGAACGGGCTTGTGATAATGAGTGGAGCGGATTCAGTGGAATGGTATCAAATATATCAAACACATAGTGTTTGATGCCATTCCATATACTCCATTCCGGACATTATTTTGAGCCGTTCTCCCCTCAGCAGCCTCCTGTGGCACACACAGACACACGTGCACACACACACACACACACACACACACACACACACACACACACACACACACACACACACACACACACACTCCATGACAGCCAGGTAAGCAGATGATTGGAGAACACATACAGAGGTATAGAAACACCAGGAGACAAACAATTGCATTCACACACAGCAACTACTGTATAAACTGAGTGTTTCAAGTGTGCACTATTTCCCTGGGATTTACTGAGATCACTGATAGATATGAAATAGCCAGTGTTTCACTGATGTTTCACCATCAGTCTCCCAAGGGTCGAGAGTGAGGAGGGAGAGGCGAGGACATGTATGCACGTTGGACTCCATGCCTCGAGAAGGGAGATGGCTAACCAAGCACAAACAAACAAAGCCTAATGTGAAAAGACAGCATCTGAAATTGTGCATAAGCCAGTAGGGGCTGCATAGCCTAGCCAGGCGTGTGTTCATTCTGCTACAGGCATGAGTCGCCCCTCACCAGCAACGCTACACACACACACACACACACTCACACACACACACACACACACACAAGCTTCAAAAGTGATGAAAGTCTGATATCAACAATTGTATTACTGATTATTGTCATATGAAACTATCAACAAAATTTGATGAAAGAATCTACCTCCTCTGCATACCAATTTGCAGCATTGTCACCCATGATAATCTAATCTTCCCCAATATCATATTGCTCTCATAACCCTGTATCATGCCATAAATTATGACAGACTTGATGGCCTAAAACACAAACACCCACACGAACGCATATACAGAAACACACATACCTGCACCAAAAGAGCACTTACATCCAACACCACACTCGCTCATTAACATTTCCTCTCCTTCCATCTTCAAAAGCAGAGAGCTGCTGACTGCCATGCCAGTATATACTGTAATATCACGCTCATTACCAGGGACAACACATCAAAGCAGATGGGAGAGCATGATTAGCTGGCTCAGACTGGTGATGTGTCACAGCCATTCAGCCACACATCTACAGAAAAAAAACACCATGGTGATGGTGTCTAATTAAAGATATGATATGTCATGATAGGGTATAGATAATTTGCATTTGCTGCCATTTCTGGCCAAGCTTTCACAGCTAATGGATAATAGAGTACCTCAAAACACCGCCAACTACTGACTAGACATATCAACAAAGAGATGAGCCGTAGTATCATTAAATGATCCATTTTTAGATGTTGTAGTAGTGTACATCATATCAGCTAGCATCAACCTATGTTTGTAAGTGATCAGTCATATTTAGCCATTCTCTCTGGTGGTGGAGAATCACTTTAAATCTAATTAGATAATATAAATGATTTTAATTGAGCTCAGAAATGAATCTAACATATGAGTGAGCTCCAAAAGACCTGGGACAGTGACACTTTTTAGGTGTTTTGGCTCTGTACTCCCAACACTTTGGATTTGAAATGATACAACACAATACAAAATGACACAACATGATTTAAAGTGCAGACTGTCAGGATTCATTTGAGGGTATTTTCATCCATATCGGGTTTAGAAGTGACAGCACTCTTTGTACATTGTCCCCCATTTTAGGGGACCAAAAAAATTGGGACAAATTCACTTATGTGAATTAAAGTTGTAAAAAGTGAAGTATTTGGTCCCACATCATGCAGTGACTACATTAAGCTTGTGACTACAAATTTGTTGGATGCATTTGCTGTTTGTTTTGGTTGTGTTTAAGATTATTTTGTCCCCAATAGAAATAAATATTAAATAATGTATTGTGGCATTTTGGAGTTACTTTTATTTTAAATAATATAATATGTTTAGAAACACTTCTACAATAAGGTGGATTTACCATGATTATGGATAATTCTGAATGAATCGTGAATAATTATGTGTGAGAAAGTCATAGATGCATAAATAGCATAACAAAAATGCTAGCCTCCACTGTTATTGTAATGGTGAGAGGTTAGCATGTATTGGGGGTATGATATGTGTGTGTCTAGTGCTGGAGTACAGAGCCAAAACAACAACAAAAATGTGTTACTGTCCCAATAACTTTGGAACTCACTATGACTTAGAATTTTTAGTTGGCCCAAACTTAGCTCCAACATGAGAAAAGGTAGGCAACATCTTAAAATGATGTGTTGCTCAAATGGTCTCATATGTTCATTCAACTAGAAATTGTTATTTGGGCATCTTACCTGAAAAAATGCTGTGGAACTAGTTACACACGCAGTGCTTTGAACACACAAAGTTTTCAACTTATATTCAGAGTTTTAAACAAAAGGTTACATTGTGCATGTTCATTTATACTCATCTGGAATTTGATATCAAAATCTCTTGGTTCACAGCATTCCAATCTTCCTGCTACGCCACCATGTCTGTGTCAATAACTGATTTCACCTGCGTTCCTACACAGGTGAATATCAGCTCTGTTAAAAGTACACTCAAGAAAGGCTATTTTATTCATCATAGTGATTAAGGAGTCAAATTAAAACAGAGTAATATGCCCCATGGACAACTATCTAGAAAAAACTCAAATGTATTAAATAAGTAAATCAAATCAAGGATGAGAGAACAGTCAGATGAACTGATAATTGACACAGATGTGTTGGTGTAGCAGGAAGGTCACAATGCTGTGAATCAAGCGGTCGTGAGTTCAAATCCCAGATGACGACATGTTGAATAATAATTCATATTTAAATGAACGTGCACGATGTGTGTCAAATATGTAAGCAGAAAATATTGCATGTTAAAAGCACTGATTGTGTGTGCAACCAGTTGGACAGCTGTTTTTAGTTAAGATGCCCAAATAATTATTTATAGTTGAATGAACATATAGTTTGTTACAAGTTGAGGAAACACATAATTTTAAATTGACAGAATTTTTGCCAAAGTTCTCTCAAGTTTGGAGCTCAGTTTGGGCCAGCAAAACATTTTTGTTCAGGTAACACAGAAAAGACTGTGTAACCCGTTACTTAATAATAATTAGTTGAAACAACTAGATATCCATCCCAACTCATAGTACATTTCAATTCTCAATAAATACAAAATAATCTCTCCATTGATTGAGACGTGCCTATATCTGTCGGTGTCTGTTCTACTCAGTGTTTACCAGATGCACAAGTCCCCCCGCTGATTCCCCTCCCCAGACCATTGTAAAGAGGACGTCAGGGGGTTCCACAGTAGATACAGCATCTGCCAAAGCCATCTGGATCTTCCCTGTCACTGTCATTGACGTGAATTAGTACAATCACCTGTTGTCCACTCCAGCAGCATTGCAACATGAACCATCCTGTCTTGTCTTATGGAGAAATAATTCAGTACAGCTGCACAGTGACCTCTATATTGCATCCTCTTGTATTATTCATTAGCATTCAACATTTAGAAGAAATAGTAGCTACACTTTGATACCCCCTCATATAACCACATGTGGTAGGAATTCAAACCCATGCTTACAGGTCATGGGATGTTATCAGATATCTTTCTAGGTTGTGGGCTGTAAATAGTGCATGTGTGCCTAAGGAGCCAGCGTAGCATCTGTGCAATGACCATACAAATGTGGATGGGGACCAACTGTGCATTAGTAATTGGAAAAGCAGTATTTAAAAAAATGGAAGCATCAAGCTTCACTTTATGGCATACAAATGATGACAATGACCCTTTGTAGATAGTCGCACAGTGTTTGTCCACACAATTAATATAATACAACTTTATTGTCCATTGGTTAGAAGAGAAATGTGCCTTCTACCTTTCCCAAACCCCCAGATATACAGTTGAAGTCGGAAGTTTACATAAGCTTAGGTTGGAATCATTAAAACTCGTTTTCCAACCACTCCACAAATTTCTTGTTAACAAACTATAGTTTTGGCAAGTCGGATAGGACATCTACATAGTGCATGACACAATTCATTTTTCCAACAATTGTTTACAGACAGATTATTTCACTTATAATTCACTGTATCACAATTCCAGTGGGTCAGAAGTTAACATACATTATGTTGACTGTGCCTTTAAATAGCTTGGAAAATTCCAGAATATGATGTCATGGCTTTAGAAGCTTCTGATAGGCTAATTGACATAATTTGAGTCAATTGGAGGTGTATCTGTGGATGTATTTCAAGGCCTACCTTCAAACTCAGTGTCTCTTTGCTTGACATCATGGGAAAATCAAACGAAATCAGCCAAGACCACAGAAAAAAAATTGCAGGCCACCACAAGTTTAGTTCATCCTTGGGAGCAATTTCCAAACGCCTGAAGGTAACACGTTCATCTGTACTAACAATAGTACGCAAGTATAAGAAGCCACTGCTCCAAAACAGCCATAAAAAAAGCAAGACTACAGTTTGCAACTGCACATGGGGACAAAGACTGTACAAAAATATAACTGTTTGGCCATAATGACCATAGTTATGTTTGGAGGAAAAAGGGGAGAGGCTTGCAAGCCAAAGAACACCATCCCAACTGTGAAACACAGGGGTGGCAGCATCATGTTGTGGGGGTGCTTTGCTGCAGGAGGGACTGGTGCACTTCACAAAACAGATGGCATCATGAGGTAGGAAAGTATGTGGATATATTTAAGCAACATCTCAAGACATCAGTTAAAGCTTGGACGCAAGTGTGTCTTCCAAATGGACAATGACCCCAAGCATACTTCCAAAGTTGTGGCAAAATAGCTTAAGGACAACAAAGTCAAGATATTGGAGTGGCCATCACTAAGCCCTGACCTAAATTCTATAGAACATTTGTGGGCAGAACTGAAAAAGCGTGTGCGAGCAAGGAGGCCTACAAACCTGACTCAGTTACACCAGCTCTGTCAGGAGGAATTGGCCAAAATTCACCCAACTTATTGTTGGAACCTTGTTGAAGACTACCCGAAACATTTGACCCAAGTTAAACAATTTAAAGGCAATGCTACCAAATACTAATTGAGTGTATGTAACCTTCTGACCCACAGGGAATGTGATGAAATAAATAAAAGCTGAAATAAATTATTATCTTTACTATTATTCTGACATTTCACATTCTTAAAATAGTGGTGATCCTAACTGACCTAAGACAGGGAATTTTATGAGGATTAAATGTCAGGAATTGTGAAAACTGAGTTGAAATGTATTTGGCTAAGGTGTATGTAAACTTCCTACTTCAACTGGATATGTATATATATATATATATAAAGTACTAGTCAAAAGTTTGGACACCTACTCATTCAAGGATTTTGCTTTATTTTTACTTTTTTCTATATTATATATATATATCTATATATATAATAATATTGAAGACATCTAAACAACTAAATAACACATTTTGAATCATGTAGTAACCAAAAAAGTGTTAAACAAATCAAAACATATTTTATATTTTAGACGTCAAAGTAGACACACTTTGCCTTGATGACAGCTTTGCACACTCTTGGCATACTGTCAACGAGCTTCACCTAGAATGCTTTTCCAACAGTCTTGAAGGAGTTCCCACATATGCTGAGCACTTGTTGGTTTCTTTTCCTTCACTCTGCAGTCCAATTTATCCCAAACCATCTCAGTTGGTTTGAGGTCGGGTCATTGTGTAGGCCAGGTCATCTGATGCAGCACTCCATCACTCTCCTTCTTGGTCAAATAGCCCTTACACAGCCTGGAGGTGTGTTGGGTCATTGTCCTGTTGAAAAACAAATGATAGTCCCAATAATTGTAAACCAGATGGGATGGCGTATCGCTGCATAATGCTGTGGTCTCCATGCTGGTTAAGTGTGCCTTGAATTCTAAATAAATCATTGACAGTATCACCAGCAAAGCATCCCCACACCATCACACCTCCTCCTCCATGCTTCACGGTGGGAACCACACATACGGAGATCATCCGTTCACCTACTCTGCGTCTCACAAAGACACGGCTGTTGGAACCATAAATCTCAAATTTGGACTCATCACACCAAAGGACAGATTTCCACCGGTCTAATGTCCATTGTCCATGTTTCTTGGCCCAAGCAAGTCTCTTCTTCTTATGGACCATGAAGGCCTGATTCGCGTAGTCTCCTCTGAACAGTTTATGTTGAGATGTGTCTATTACTTGAACTCTGTGAAGCATTTATTTGGGCTGCAATGTCCAAGGCTGGTAACTCTAATGAACTTATCCTCTGCAGCAGAGGAAACTCTGGGTCTTCCTTTCCTGTGGCGGTCCTCATGAGAGCCAGTTTCATCATACCTCTTGATGGCAACTGCACTTGAAGAAACTTTTGTTCATACTTTTGCTCAAGGACACAATGGCAGGAGATGGTGCATGGGATCAGAGACCAGCAGCCTTATAGCTATCAGTTCAGTTTCATTCCCATTTTTGCGTTGCCTGGCATGGGGGCTTGAATCAGCAACGTTCTGGCTGTGTCTTCTGCCTTTCTCAACACCCCCAGATATATGGAATTTACATCATATGGAGATAACACAAAGATCAATATGTTGCACGTTCATCAAATTGTAGGTGTCAGTGACACAAGTCGACACTTAACGCATGATGTTCTATTTTTAAATAAATCTATTTTTGGTAGCTTTGGGGAGGCGATCAAGTGTGCAGCATGTGAGTGTAGGTGAGGGGTGATATATATAGAACAAAAGCATCCCCGGAGACAGACCATAGGAGAGACTGCTCTGCGTGTTTGCAAAGCTGTCCATCAGTGCACTGCGCGATTGCACAATGAGGTATCATTGCAATGGCAAGGAAGAAATACTTGGAAACTAACTGCAGCCAGACGTGCAGGGGTGTCTCTATTTGTTTATCACCCGTCCCCGGAGACATTGGTTCAGTCCGTATCACATAACATCCATAATACTTGGATGCCCTTCCTTGCGACTCCACATAGTGAGCCGGCTGTATCGTTACATGGAGACACGAAAAGGACAACGAATTATAATTGTGACACAGTGTCGAATGTTTGTATTTGGACCTCTTAGTTCCAGCACAATGCTATCTTTAATTTATTTCCGAAGCTGGACGGTGGATTCAATTGTCAAAAGTCCGTATTTTTGAGCGGGACGCACGCACCATGCACATAGCGGACATAGCTGTCTTTCTGTTTGTAGTAGTGATCATCGTTGTCTCGTTGCTGTCCAACGTGGTGGTGGTAATCTGCTTTCTGTACAACCCGGAGATTCGAAAGCAGGTTCCCGGGTTGTTTATCCTCAACCTTACCTTCTGCAACCTCTTTCTTACCGTTTCTACCATGCCTCTAACTCTGGTCGGACTTATCAACAAAGGAAACCCTGGAAGCAGCGGGTTCTGTCAAACTGTGGGTTTCCTGGACACTTTCCTCACCACGAACTCAATGCTCAGTATGGGGGCTTTGAGCATCGATAGATGGGTGGCGGTGGTTTTTCCGCTAAGCTACCACTCCAGAATACGACACCGGGACGCAGTGATAGCTCTGGCATACACGTGGTTCCACTCGCTCTCCTTCTCGACGGTGGCCACCTGCCTCTCCTGGGTTGGGTACCATCACCTTTACGCATCCTGTACGCTCTGCAATGCGAGAGCAAGTGACACTAAGACGCAGTTCATCATCTACACTGTGGTTTTACACTCGCTCACTTTTCTCATGACCTTGATTGTGTTGTGTGTAACGTACCTGAAAGTGCTGAAAGTTGCGCGTTTTCACTGTAAACGCATCGACGTGATCACTATGCAGACCGTATTGCTGCTTGTGGATATTCACCCGAGGTAAGATGTTTAGCCTACTGTTGAGGTGTCCTTGTCTGATTAATTTACTTGTTTCATTTACTTTTTTCAAGGTTAGCCCATGTTTACAATTGTTTTGGTATTGCCCATGTGTAGCTTGTTTTCGGGTCGCAGGTTCAGGAATGGTTGAAGAATTGCAACATTTACATAGAGACAACTCTGCAAATAGCACTACAGGGTGATTTGAAAAATCATAGTAAATCAAAAATCGATCAAACAAAAAAAGATAATGTGAAATTGTATTGTTGTCCATTAGTTTACTTCAATTAATGGTGGGGTGGTAAGGTGAAAATATACAGTATATTTACAAAATAATATATATGAGGGATTAGAAATTATGAACACAATTACATTGATAGAAGCCATGGTCTATCTGTATTATTAAAGCTAATCTATCCCCTAAAAAATTAGCCCACAAATTGTGATTGCACAATGCGACTTCAGTGGCATTATGATTGATTTCAGCACCACAGATTTGGTCCAATGTTCCAGGCTCAGATCTCAGGCCTCTTTATCAAAACTAAAATGACACAAATATATTCCAACCCCAAAACTATTTACATACAGATCAAAACCATTGTAACATGTAATTTATATTCATGAGTTGAATAGCCCAGACATGCATTATTGGCAGTTAGTTAACCAATTGTCATTAAATTTGCCTTGCATTTAGATATTTTGTCATAGGCAATACTATGGTCATGCCAACATTACAGTAACCTACATACAGAAAAGCAAAAATCATTCCGCATTTTAACAATAGTTTTAATCAAATGTAATACATCAAAACCATTCTTTGAGATTAGATATTAGATCAGTTTAGGCCTACTCTGCCCAGTTTACCTCAAACGTTCAAAGAGCTGTTCAGTGAGAGGGATGAGAAAGATGTGAGGAGAGATATGATTGAATCACCCTGAAGCATTTTCTCTCTACATCATAGATGTTAGGATAATAGCGTGTGTAATTATTTCTGGATATAGTTAAGATCCATGTTATGAATGGTTTACTGTATTTGATGTTCCCTTTTCAATCACCTCCATATTACATAGCTAAAATAAATAAATTAGCCTCAAATCAGTCAATTAATGTGCACTCACTGTCAACATTACTTTCTTTTATGTTATCTTTCCTTCATCTTTCTAAGATATGCTGAGGTCAACACCATGTTATTACCAGTCTATTAAAGAATAATTATGGACCTGGAATTGGACTTGATTTACATAATGGATGTGTTACTGTTCATATATCTTGAACAATCCATTGGCATTGACCTGGGGATGAGCTCTGATACTGTCCATAGAAGCATGCTGTTTTCTCCATCAACGTTCATCCCACTCGAGAGGCCATGTTTAAACTTATGCTCCTATACGTCCCTTGGGGTGATAATGGTCCCCTCTGTCCTTTGGCAGTGTGCGCCAGCGATGCCTGGATGAGCAGAGACAGCGGAGGCAGAGAGCCACCAAGAAGATCAGCACATTCATTGGAACGTTTGTGGTGTGCTTTGCCCCCTACGTCATTACGAGGTGAGCAGAGGTTCAGATCTATCCTCAACACCACTGTGCATGTGTGGTAATGTTACATTGTGAGATTGGCTGCTGCAATGACGTCAATTCCCCATCTGAGACCAATGAAAGTTGTCTACTGCCTGAACAAATAACTTGTGCTTTAGCCCAGTGGGTAAAATTGTCAAATTTGCAATGAGGACAACTGCTTTGTGCTAATGAATTTCAATTCAGACTGGAGTCGGCCATAGTCAATTTCTACAACCTCATCTTATTATGTTAAATTGATCCGGTGTCTAAATCACTAATCAATCAGCTTGAGGGTGATTTTGTTGCGGCCATAGAAGGAAAGGTTCATAGATGCATGTTTATCTTTTTCATGAGGTATAGGATGAAACCCAGGGAAGGGAGAAAGAATATAAGAGAAAGAGAATCCACGAGAGAATTACCATGAATGGACGTGTGATTATGAGTAAGTCGGAGACCATGAGGATTCTTCTCATTAAACCTGCATTCAACCAGCTCCAACTCTTCAGATGCGGATACAAAATAACCGTGAAGAAGAAGACCACATCAGTGGGTATAATGATAGTGAGATCCCCATTGTGAGTTTGATAGCTGCTGTGAATCACACGACCAGTGATCTCACCTAAACATTCTGAGTATAAGCCTTGACTTTGTGTACCGCCACTATACAGCGTGGTGAGCACAATGAGCCAAACAAGAGCAACTCCACATCCCCCAACATTCACTATCGAATCAGAGCCATGACATTTTCAAGCGAAATGTCAACATTTTTGAAAGCTTATCAATAAAGTTTTTTTACATCTGTGTTGTTTTTTCACTGTACGCTGGCCTATGAAACATGACTTGTCTCATAGACCAGCACTGTAAGCTAAACACTGTTAATAATATAACTTATTCTGTGTGTCTGTCATGGCAGAATTGTGGAGCTCTCCACCCCAGGACACATAAGCCCTCATTGGGGTGTGCTGTCCAAGTGTTTGGCCTACAGCAAGGCAGCCTGCGACCCTTTTGTCTACTCACTGCTCCGGAACCAGTACAGGAAGACATGCAGTGACCTGGCCAACAAGATCCTGAAGAGGAGCTCCTTTAACTCCTCCGTCCGCAGTGTGGAGAATGGCAGGGCTACCGATACCAACAACACCAAACCCACCCAGTGAAGGGCCTTGCTATTGCCTGACTATGGCAAGATGGAAACATTGAGGTACCTACATACTGTACCTAAGTACTGAGTCATGGTTGGAGAGTGGAGAGGGTTGAACAGACCTTAGAAGAGATTGCTGCTACGTATCGATTTCGTACTTTTGCAATGTTGAGTGTGGTTAAGTGTTGCTCTGTTGTCTCATGGTGTGACATGAGTGAGAAAATGTGACAAGTCATTAAATGGGAAGATATGACAGAGAGTCATGTGGGTCATGAATTACTGTTGCTAAGCCAGTGAGTCACTTGTAGTTCATTTAAGTATGTTAATTAGTGTAAAATGTTTTCATTCCAACTGAGTGGTTTTGACAGAGTGATGTCAAGTTGTACCACATATGACTTTAGATAAGACAAGTTAGATTTTGACGTATGTTGTTAGTCTAGTAACACCACCAGGATTCACTATTCCTGATGGTTTTTATTGTAACATTTCATTACAACCCGCCCTCATATGTTATAACATTGTTTAGTTGATTGCAGTGCCTGACTCAAATGTTCTATTGCTTGAGTTCCTGCACCTCTTATAGAATATACAGAATATTAGCTCAAAAGTAGTGTGGAGTGCCTGCACCATATAAACAGTACCGGAACCCCAAATGAGTACCAGCACCTATTTATGTCCAAGTCAAGAACTGGTTGATTAGTCATAACTTGTTTAGAAGATATTGCCACCTGTTTGAAGTCTGAGCCCAATTAGTTGGTGTGCACAGTAGCATGCCCTAATTATGACTCAGCTAGCTAAGATGATGTAGCTGCAGGCCAAAAGCCTAGGGGAGAGTGCCCTTACAAAAAAAAACACATGAAAGAAAAAAATCACATGAAAATAACATGAAAAACACATGGTTTTTGGACATCTGTGAAGATTCGCATGTTAATTTTTCACATAAAGCTACATCTGGTCTCCCACCCAGGGAACGATCCTGCTTAGTTTTAGAGGCAAAGCAGTAGTGGGATGCAGGGTTCTACAGTGAAAAAGTATTTGCCCCCTTTCAAATTTTCTCAATTTTGTGCATAAATAGTGCATAATATTAGATAAAGGGAACCTGAGTTTATAAATAACACAAAAATGTACACTTATTTTATTTATTTACTGAACAAAAATGTAACTGCCTTCTTACACGCAATAACTGGTTATGCCACCTTAAGGTTCAATGACTGTAACCAAATGCTTCCTATAGTTGTTGATCAGTATCTCAGGTTGAGGTGGAGGACTTTTGACCCAATCTTCCATGCAGAAATGCTTTAAGTCTGCGACATGTGTGTGTTTTCAAGCATGAACTGATCATTTCAAGTCCTGCCACAACATCTCAATTGGGATTAGGTCTGGACTTTGACTAAGACATTCCAAAACTAAAAATGTGTTGCTTTTTAGACATTTTCATGTAGACTTGATTGTGTTTTGGATCATTGTCTTGCTGCATGACCCAGCTGCGCTTTAGCTCACAGACAGATGACCTGACATTCTCCTGTAGAATTCTCTGATACAGAGCAGAATTCATGATTCCTTCTATTAACGCAAGTCGTCCAGGTCCTGAGCATCCCCAAACCATCACACTACCACCACCATGCTTGACCGCTGGTATAAGGTTCTTACTGTGAAATGTAGCGTTTGGTTTTTCGCCAGACATAATGGGACCCATCTCTGAGGTAAATCAGTTCTGCATGGAAGAGTGGGCCAAAATTCCCCCACAGCGACGTGTGAGACTGGTCAACAACTACAGAAAGCGTTTGGTTTTAGTCATTGCAGCTAGAAGGTGGCACAACCAGTTATTGAGTGTAAGGGGACAATTACCTTTTCACACAGGGACATTGGGTGTTCCACAACAATGTTTATGAAATAAGTATGTAATTGTTGTGTTATTTGTTCACTCAAATGCCCTTCATCTAATATTAGGTTTTGGTTGAAGATCTTATAACATTCAGTATAAAAAATATGCAAAAGTAGAGAAATTTAAAAAGGGAATGAAACTGGAAAAAAGGCAGCGAAAGGAAAGGCCAGGGTAAGATAACCAAACATAGGGAAAATTGCAGGACAGAAAGATTGCGTTATCATAATAGTTTTTTTCACAGAAAAATATTTTTGCATCCATTTACAATTAATTGTTTTTTCATATTTAGATTTTCTTTTCTTGCAATATTTGTTTTGCTTTCAATACTTTTGGGTTTATTTTTTGTTTGTTTGCAATAATAAGAATTTTGTTCTCAACTTCAGAAGTTTCCCTTGATATTAATGGCACAAAAGTAACTCAATCACCCAAAGATTGCACCATATAATAACAGTATTACTCAGTTACACTATTACTCCCTGACACAGTTTCAGTGAAAATCTGTGGGAGGAGGCTGTAGAAATGCAACTACTCTCAAATCCATAGCCTACCCTATGGATGCAAGGACCATTCATGATATCAGAATTATAGATTTAACCATGTTTTTAGGCTTTACAATGGTTGTTTACATTTACTTTGTTTACAAAACTTTGAGTAAAACAGGCTTATATTTTGGATTCTGATGGGGTACAACAGTTGAACTACGCTCATGAGGCATTTGTACATTGCAGTCTTTAATAATCAATGGGCACATATTAATTTATAAATAAAAAAATTGATGTAGCAACTAAGGATTGCCCCTTTAAAACTTCTTATGGCTGCAGAGGCAATATTGAGTAGCTTAGATGAAAGGTGACCAGAGTACACGGCCTGCTCCTCAGTCTCAGATGCTAATATATGCATATTATTATTAGTATTTGATAGAAAACACGCTGAAGTTTCTAAAACTGTTTGAATGATGGCTGTGAGTATAACAGAACTCATATGGCAGGCAAAAACCTGAGAAGAAATCCAAACAGGATTGGTTGGTATATTTTCAACCCAGGCCCTATTGAATTCACATTGGTATTTGAATGAAGTTGCACTTCCTAGTCTACCACTAGATGTCAACCGTCTTTAGAAACTTGAATGAGGTTTCTACTGTGTTGTGGGACTGAATAAGAGCTGAATGAGTCAGGTTACTGGCAGAGAGCCATTTCCTGGTCATGCACATTCCACATGATATCGACTTGCGTTCTGTTGCTCCTCTAGACGCAAACGATTTTCCGGTTGGAACTTTATTGAAGATTTATGATAAAAACATCCTAATGATTGATTCTATACTTAGTTTGAAATGTGTCTTTGACCTGTAATATAACTTTTTAAAAATGTTGTCTGAAGTAATGCACAAGCGTTTGGATATGTGTACTAAACGCGCTAACAAAAGTAGCTACTTGAACATAAATAACGGACATTATCGAACAAATCGAGCATTTATTGTGGAACTGCGATTCATGGGAGTGCATTCTGATGAAGATCATCAAAGGTAAGGGAATATTTATCATGTAATTTCTGGTTTCTGTTGACTCCAACATGGCGGCTAATTTGATTTTTTTTCTGAGCATCGTCTCAGATTATTGCATGGTTTGCTTTTTCCGTAAAGGTTTTTGAAATCTGACACAGCGGTTGTATTAAGGAGAGGTATATCTATAATTCCATGTGTATAACTTGTATTATCATCTACATTTATGATGAGTATTTCTGTTGAGTCAATGTGGCTATGCAAAATCACTGGATGTTTTTGGAACTAGTGAACGTAACGCGCCAATGTAAACTCAGATTTGTAATATAAATATGAACTTTATCAAACAAAACATACATGTATTGTGTAACATGAAGTCCTATGAGTGTCATCTGATCTTATCTCTATTTGTGCTTTTTGTGACTCCTATCTTTGGCTGGAAAAATGGCTTTGTTTATTATAGTGGCTTGGTGGTGACCTAACATAATCGTTTGTGGTGCTTTCGCTGTAAAGCATATTTGAAATCGGACACTGTGGTGGGATTAACAGCAAGATTACCTTTAAAACATTATAAGATACATGTATGTTTGAGGAATTTTAATTATGAGATTTCTGTTGTTTTGAATTTGGCGCCCTGCACTTTCACTGGCTGATGTCATATCATCCCGTTAACGGGATTGCAGCCCTAAGAAATTTTAACAGGCAGTGACCTTCATACTGTATAGCAGAACTAATTCACTGTCACGAATGTCGTCAGGGAAATGACCGGACCAAGGTGCAGCGTGGTAAGCGTACATTTATTTTTATTTAGAATATCACCAACAAAAACAAGAAACAACTAAATGAATGTGAAGCTTACTAGGGCTATACAGGCCACTAACAAAGACAACTACCCACAACTAAGGCGGCAAAACAGGCTGCCCAAGTATGATTCCCAATTAGAGACAACGATAGACAGCTGCCTCTGATTGGGAACCACACTCGGCCAAACACACAGAAATACAAAACATAGAATGCCCACCCCACATCACACCCTGACCTAACCAAATAGAGAAATAAAACGTCTCTCTAAGGTCAGGGCGTGACAGTCACCATTTGAACGTGATCCATTAACCTGTCCTGTAAAATGTCCTGTAAAATCATTCCCTTGTCACACTTTCTCCTGTTTTGGGCTTTTTAGACGTGGTCACCCTAATTCCACTGGTGGAAACATTGTTACTGCAACATGTTAACACAAACTTTTCACATGTGAGGAGAAAAATATTATTTCAACCCCATAGAGGGACATTTTCAAAGTTGGAGTTTTCTTCCATGTGGAACTGTTAGTTAGATAGTCACGTGATTGTTTTTCCTGTAAACTTGCAATTCCACAAGTGAAAGTGATATTTTAACGTGGAGTTGTTTTTAGAAGTGAAACTGCAAATGTGATTCTAGGAAACCATACACAAAATGTATAATTTGACCAACTTTTAGGAAGAGGTCATTATTTCGTGGCGTATGTGAAGGAAGAAACCACATGGAAAAAGTGGTAAGCAAAAGAAAATAATGCATTTTCACCAATTCAAAATAATGTATTGTTTTAAGAGGCTTCATGGTATATAAACCAAAGTAGATACTTTTAAAATTGCTTTATACATCAGTTGGGGTCTTGATAAGCATCAATATGAGGTCCTAAACCTAGCATGAAAGTGCATCCTAGCTGTGTGGGCTAATAATATTATAGTCAACATATTTGCATTGGGATAAGTTGAGCCAATGGCCATGGGGTAAGTTGGGCCAAAGGTTGAGCCAATGGCCATGGGGTAAGTTGGGCCAAAGGTTGAGCCAATGGCCATGGGGTAAGTTGGGCCAAAGGTTGAGCCAATGGCCATGGGGTAAGTTGGGCCAAAGGTTGAGCCAATGTGCAGTTGAGAAAATTGAAGTGTTTTCTTCCCAGGCTTAATTAAAGGCATTAACACTGGGATATGAGGTAACAACAGGGCTTGGCATCTGTTAAAACTGTCAAACAAAGTACAATGTGTTTGTTAGGTGGAAAGCCTGTATAAAAAAGATGCTTAAAATGTTTCAAAGACAAAAGTGATTGTGATTGTGTTGAATTAGGATTGGGAAATAAAGATAGACATGGTTATAAAAAGGTAGTGATCATATTTCATTCAGTACAGACATTTGTACATAGCTTAACTTACACTGTCCAGCTGCCAAGAGACCAACATGTTTTGGACAAGCAATGTTTTCAAAACTGTAATGTTTACAGTCATTTTGATCATTTTCAGGGATACACAACATCCTGAAATACCCTGAGTATACAACACTTTAAGAACACCTGCTCTTTCCATGACATAGACTGACCAGGTGAATCCAGGTGAAAGCTATTATCCCTTATTGATGTCACTTGTTAAATCCACTTCTGTCAGTGTAGATGAAGGGGAGGAGACAGGATTGCTAAGCCCTGAGACAATTGAGACCTGGATTGTGTAAGTGTGTCAATCAGAGGGTGAATGGGCAAGACAAAATATTTAAGTGCCTTTGAACAGGGTAGGTGTCAGGCGCACTGGTTTGTGTCAAGAACTGCAACGCTGCTGGGTTTTTCACGCTCAACAGTTTCCCATGTGTATCAAGAATGGTCCACCCCCCAAAGGACATCCAGCTAACTTGACACAACTATGGAAAGCATTGGAGTCTACATGGGCCAGCATTCCAGTGGAACGCTTTCGACACCTTATAGAGTCCATGCCCTGACGAATTGAGGCTGTTCTGAGGGCAAAGGTGGGGGGGGGGGGGGGGGGGGGGGGGGGGGGGGGGGTGCATCTCAATATTAGGAATGTGTTCCTAGTGTTTGGTATATCTTTGTTAGAACGAATACTATATTTCCCTTGACAGAGTGAAGCTGAATGTAAAAAATGGCTCAACTTACCCCACTCCCCCCTACACAATTGAGTGCCTTTCAAACTAAAGATCAAATCACAGTGAGAGAGATAACATGTCTCTGTACCACCAATTGGAACATCTGGATGGATAACTACAATATATGGGAATATAAAGCGTTTGATAATTATTTTCTTTGGTATGATGCCTTGTGTGATATACTGTAGCTGCAAAGTGAATACAGTGACTCAGCGTCATAGTCGTGTATGATGGTAGAGTCTGGTAGGCTTGTAAATGTGGAGTTATCAAACTGTTTTTGAATATTATTAAATTGTATTATAATATCATGTATAAAACAGAGTATTTCTTTTTTTTTTACGTGATAGAACAGCAGTCATATCCGTACCTTAAAATGTGTTTTAACATATTCTATTTTTACATTTCTAACACCCTCAGTATGACTACTTCATCTATAGAGCAGTCACCTGAGCATTCTATAGATTACATTTTCACTTGTAAAGCTTCTTTTGGTGATGTTGGCAACCAGGGTAAAGTGTATTGCTTTCATTTCCTTTGAATCTGTGACACCCTACAGTAGATAGATGAACAAGTACTGTATATGTATTTTGTTAAAAACCGTCAAAGCAGTGTTCAATTTTGCTAAATACGTTTGTAACTTTATTAAAATAAATGCTGTGCATTTCAAAAAAGGGAGAATGCCTCACTCAGGTTATTTTGTATGCATAATGCTTTTGATGGTATCGTACAGTAGGGCTGTTCTTATTTGCTACTGTGACATGATAATCATCTCTTTTAAAGTTTTCATAATTGGCCATTGCACTCATACAAAGTAAGCTAAGGAGATCAGTTTCATTGTAGTTCAAAACATGTTACTGGAAAATAAGTAGTGAAAACTAAGAGTCCTGTTTCTGACAAACTGAAATCTGTGTGAATTTTGGTGCTATAACAAGACAGACCCTCATCAATCTGTTTGATAATCACAGAACCTTGATGGGGTCAAATCGTTAGCCATCTAGCAGTATGGACATCATAAGGAAACAGTCACATTCAATGTCCAGGATGTGATATTATATGGCATGGTCGGTGTGAAAGTACCACTAAAAACTGGTTAGGCTATACAGTGCATTCGGAAAAGTATTCAGAACCCTTGACTTTTTCCACATTTTATAGCCTTATTCTCAAATGGATAAAATAAATGTTATCCTCATTGATCTACACATAATAGCCCATAATGATAAAGCGAAAACAGGTTTTTAGACATTTTTGCTAACAATAAAAAAGAAAAAACATTAATACTTTATTTACATAAGTATTGGTCATCCTTGAGATGTTTCTACAACTTGATCGGAGTCCACATGTGGGAAATACAATTGATTGGACATGATTTGGAAAGGCACACACCTGTCTAATCAAATCAAATCAAATTGTATTTGTCATATGCGTTGAATACAACAGGTATGCGTTGAATACAACCTTACAGTGAAATGCTTACTAACAAGCCTATATAAGGTCCCACAGTTGAAAGTGCATGACAGAGCAAAAACCAAGCCATGGGCTCAAAGGAACTGTCTGTAGAGCTCCAAGACAGGATTGTGTTGAGGCACAGAGCTGGGGAAGGGTACAAAAAAAAATCTGCAGCGTTGAAGGTCCCCAAGAACACAGTGGCCTCCATCAAGTCTCCACCAAGTCTCTTCCTAGAGCTGGTCACCCGGCCAAACTGAGCAATCGGGGGAGAAGGGCCTTGATCAGGGAGGTGACCAAGAACCTGGTGGTCACTCTGAAAGAGCTCCAGAGTACCTCTGTTGAGATGGAAAAACCTTCCAGAAGGACAACCATCTCTGCAGCACTCTACCAATCAGGCCTTTAAGGTAACGTGACCAGACGGAAGCCACTCCTCTGTAAAAGGCACATAACAGCCCGCTTGGAGTTTGCCAAAAGGCACCTAAGGACCCTCAGTGTCATGTTGTCTTGTCTCTGTCCTTTCCCTTCACCCTGTCTCCCTCTGCTGGTCGTGTTAGGTTACCTTTTCTCCCCCGCTTTCCCCCAGCTGTCCCTTGTCTCCTCTAACTACCCATTCACCCCGTTCCCCACCTGTTCCCTTTTTTCCCTCTGATTAGGTCCCTATATCTCTCTCTGTTTCTGCTCCTGTCCTTGTCGGATTCTTGTTTGTTTGTGTTTCATGCCTGAGCCAGACTATCGTCATGTTTGCTGTAACCTTGTCCTGTCCTGTCGGAATCTGCCGGTCTATCTGAGCCTACCTATGTTTGGTTATTAAAGAAGCTCTGTTTAAGTTAGTTCGCTTTTGGGTCCTCATTCACTCACCATAACAGAAGAATCCGACCAAGAATGGACCCAGCGACTTCGGATCCTCTCCACTCAGCCGTCGAGATCCAGGGAGCGATGCTAGGCAGACACAAGCAGGAATTGTCTGCTGCTCGACATGCCGTTGAGACCCTGGCCACCCAAGTCTCCAACCTCACAGAACAGGTTCACCATCTCCGCCTCGATCCACCGGCCACTTCCAGGGCTTTCGAATCTCCGGAGCCCAGAATCAATAACCCGCCGTGTTACTCTGGGGAGCCCACTGAATGCCGCTCGTTCCTCACCCAGTGTGATATTGTGTTTTCTCTCCAGCCCAACACTTACTCCAGGAGCACTGCTCGTGTCGCCTACGTCATATCTCTCCTTATTGGACGGGCTCGTGAGTGGGGCACGGCAATCTGGGAGGCAAGGGCTGAGTGTACTAACCAGTATCAAGACTTTAAGGAGGAGATGATACGGGTTTTTGATCGATCTGTTTTTGGGGAGGAGGCTTCCAGGGCCCTGTCTTCCCTATGTCAAGGCAATCGATCCATAACAGACTACTCTATTGAGTTTCGCACTCTTGCTGTCTCCAGTGGCTGGAATGAGCCGGCCTTGCTCGCTCGTCTTCTGGAGGGTTTCCGCGCAGAGGTAAAGGATGAGATTCTCTCCCGGGAGGTTCCTTCCAGCGTGGATTCCTTGATTGAACTCGCTATTCGCATTGAGCGACGGGTTGATCTTCGTCACCGAGCTCGTGGAAAGGAGCTCGCGCTCTCCGTCGCCTCCCTCTCCGCATCACTACCATCTTCCTCTGCCGGCTCGGGTGCTGAGCCCATGCAGCTGGGAGGTATCCGCATCTCGACTGAGGAGAGGGAACGGAGAATCACCAACCGCCTCTGTCTCTATTGCGGTTCCGCTGGTCATTTTGTCACTTCATGTCCAGTAAAAGGCCAGAGCTCGTCAGTAAGCGGAGGGCTACTGGTGAGCGCTACTACTCCTGTCTCTCCTTCAAGATCCTGCACTACCTTGTCGGTCCATCTACGCTGGACCGGTTCGTCAGCTTCCTGCAGTGCCTTAATAGACTCTGGGGCGGAGGGCTGTTTTATGGACGAGACCTGGGCTCGGGAACATGACATTCCTCTCAGACAGTTAAAGGAGCCCACGGCCTTGTTCGCCCTGGATGGTAGTCCTCTCCCCAGGATTCAGCGTGAGACGCTACCTTTAACCCTCACTGTTTCTGGTAATCATAGTGAAACCATTTCTTTTTTAATTTTTCGTTCACCTTTTACACCTGTTGTTTTGGGCCATCCCTGGCTAGTTTGTCATAATCCTTCCATTAATTGGTCTAGTAATTCTATCCTCTCCTGGAACGTCTCTTGTCATGTGAAATGTTTAATGTCTGCTATCCCTCCTGTTTCCTCTGTCTCTTCTTCACAGGAGGAGCCTGGTGATTTGACAGGGGTGCCGGAGGAATATCACGATCTGCGCACGGTGTTCAGTCGGTCCAGGGCCACCTCTCTTCCTCCACACCGGTCGTATGATTGTAGTATTGATCTCCTTCCGGGAACCACCCCCCCCCGGGGTAGACTATACTCTCTGTCGGCTCCCGAACGTAAGGCTCTCGAAGATTATTTGTCTGTAGCTCTTGACGCCGGTACCATAGTCCCCTCCTCCTCTCCCGCCGGAGCGGGGTTTTTTTTTGTCAAGAAGAAGGACGGGTCTCTGCGCCCCTGCATAGATTATCGAGGGCTGAATGACATAACAGTGAAGAATCGTTATCCGCTTCCTCTTATGTCTTCAGCCTTCGAGATCCTGCAGGGAGCCAGGTTTTTCACTAAGTTGGACCTTCGTAACGCTTACCATCTCGTGCGCATCAGGGAGGGGGACGAGTGGAAGACGGCGTTTAACACTCCGTTAGGGCACTTTGAATACCGGGTTCTTCCTTTCGGCCTCGCTAACGCTCCAGCTGTCTTTCAGGCATTAGTCAATGATGTCCTGAGAGACATGCTGAACATCTTTGTTTTCGTTTACCTTGACGATATCCTGATTTTTTCACCGTCACTCCAGATTCATGTTCAGCACGTTCGACGTGTCCTCCAGCGCCTTTTAGAGAATTGTCTTTTTGTGAAGGCTGAGAAGTGCACTTTTCATGCCTCCTCCGTCACATTTCTCGGTTCTGTTATTTCCGCTGAAGGCATTAAGATGGATCCCGCTAAGGTCCAAGCTGTCATTGATTGGCCCGTCCCTAAGTCACGCGTCGAGCTGCAGCGCTTTCTCGGCTTCGCGAACTTCTATCGTCGTTTCATCCGTAATTTCGGTCAGGTGGCAGCTCCTCTCACAGCCCTTACTTCTGTCAAGACGTGCTTTAAGTGGTCCGTTTCCGCCCAGGGAGCTTTTGATCTCCTCAAGAATCGTTTTACATCCGCTCCTATCCTTGTTACACCTGACGTCTCTAGACAGTTCGTTGTCGAGGTTGACGCGTCAGAGGTGGGAGTGGGAGCCATCCTTTCTCAGCGCTCCCTCTCTGACGACAAGGTCCACCCATGCGCGTATTTTTCTCATCGCCTGTCGCCGTCGGAACGTAACTATGATGTGGGTAACCGCGAACTGCTCGCCATCCGGTTAGCCCTAGGCGAATGGCGACAGTGGTTGGAGGGGGCGACCGTTCCTTTTGTCGTTTGGACTGACCATAGGAACCTTGAGTACATCCGTTCTGCCAAACGACTTAATGCGCGTCAGGCGCGTTGGGCGCTGTTTTTCGCTCGTTTCGAGTTCGTGATTTCTTATCGTCCGGGCTCTAAGAACACCAAGCCTGATGCTTTGTCTCGTCTCTTCAGTTCTTCAGTAGCCTCCACTGACCCCGAGGGGATTCTCCCTGAGGGGCGTGTTGTCGGGTTGACTGTCTGGGGAATTGAGAGGCAGGTAAAGCAAGCACTCACTCAAACTCCGTCGCCGCGCGCTTGTCCTAGGAACCTTCTTTTCGTTCCCGTTCCTACTCGTCTGGCCGTTCTTCAGTGGGCTCACTCTGCCAAGTTAGCCGGCCACCCTGGCGTTCGGGGTACGCTTGCTTCCATTCGCCAGCGTTTCTGGTGGCCCACCCGGGAGCATGACACGCGTCGTTTCGTGGCTGCTTGTTCGGTCTGCGCGCAGACTAAGTCCGGTAACTCTCCTCCTGCCGGCCGTCTCAGGCCGCTTCCTATTCCCTCTCGACCGTGGTCTCACATCGCCTTAGATTTTGTCACCGGACTGCCTTCGTCAGCGGGGAAGACTGTTATTCTTACGGTTGTCGATAGGTTCTCTAAGGCGGCTCATTTCATTCCCCTTGCTAAGCTTCCTTCTGCTAAAGAGACGGCACAAATCATCATCGAGAATGTTTTCAGAATTCATGGCCTTCCGTCAGACGTCGTTTCGGACAGAGGTCCGCAATTCACGTCTCAATTTTGGAGGGAGTTTTGCCGTTTGATTGGGGCTTCCGTCAGTCTCTCTTCCGGCTTTCACCCCCAGTCTAACGGTCAAGCAGAACGGGCCAATCAGACTATTGGTCGCATCTTACGCAGTCTTTCTTTTCGCAACCCTGCGTCTTGGTCAGAACAGCTCCCCTGGGCAGAATACGCCCACAACTCGCTTCCTTCGTCTGCGACCGGGCTATCTCCTTTTCAGAGTAGCCTCGGGTACCAGCCTCCGTTGTTCTCATCTCAGTTCGCCGAGTCCAGCGTCCCCTCCGCTCAGGCTTTTGTCCAACGTTGCGAGCGCACCTGGAAGAGGGTCAGGTCTGCACTTTGCCGTTATAGGGCGCAGACTGTGAGAGCTGCTAATAAGCGTAGAACTAAGAGCCCTAGGTATTGTCGCGGTCAGAGAGTTTGGCTCTCCACTCAGAACCTTCCCCTTAAGACGGCTTCTCGCAAGTTGACCCCGCGGTTCATTGGTCCATTCCGTATCTCTCAGGTCATTAATCCTGTCGCAGTGCGACTTCTTCTTCCGCGATATCTTCGTCGCGTCCACCCGGTCTTCCATGTCTCCTGTGTTAAGCCCGTTCTTCGCGCCCCCGCTCGTCTTCCCCCCCCCCCCCCCCATCCTTGTCGAGGGCGCACCTATCTACAGGGTCCGTAAGATCTTGGACATGCGTCCTCGGGGCCGTGGTCATCAGTACCTAGTTGACTGGGAGGGGTACGGTCCTGAGGAGAGGAGTTGGGTTCCCTCTCGGGACGTGCTGGACCGTGCGCTGATTGATGATTTCCTCCGTTGCCGCCAGGTTTCCTCCTCGAGTGCGCCAGGAGGCGCTCGGTGAGTGGGGGGGTACTGTCATGTTGTCTTGTCTCTGTCCTTTCCCTTCACCCTGTCTCCCTCTGCTGGTCGTGTTAGGTTACCTTTTCTCCCCCGCTTTCCCCCAGCTGTCCCTTGTCTCCTCTAACTACCCATTCACCCCGTTCCCCACCTGTTCCCTTTTTTCCCTCTGATTAGGTCCCTATATCTCTCTCTGTTTCTGCTCCTGTCCTTGTCGGATTCTTGTTTGTTTGTGTTTCATGCCTGAGCCAGACTATCGTCATGTTTGCTGTAACCTTGTCCTGTCCTGTCGGAATCTGCCGGTCTATCTGAGCCTACCTATGTTTGGTTATTAAAGAAGCTCTGTTTAAGTTAGTTCGCTTTTGGGTCCTCATTCACTCACCATAACACTCAGACCATGAGAAACAAGATTCTCTGATTCAATCTCTGCCAAGATTGAACTCTTTGGCCTGAATGCCAAGCATCACTTCTGGAATAAAACCGGGCTCCATCCCTATGGTGAAGCATGGTGGTGGCAGCATCATGCTGTGGGAATGTTCTTCAGAGGCATGGACTTGGAGACTAGTCAGGATCCAGGGAAAGGTGAACGGAGCAAAGTACAGAGAGCTTCTTGATGAAAACCTGCAACAGAGCGCTCAATATCTCAGACTGGGGGGTGGAGGTTCACCTTCCAACAGGACAAGAACCCTAAGCACACAGCCAAGACAACGCAGGACTGGCTTTGGGACAAGTCTCAATGTCCTTGAGCTGCCCAGCCAGAGTCCGGACTTGATTTCCGATTGAACATCTCTGGAGAGATCTGAAAATAACTGTCCCCATCCAGCCTGACAGACCCTGCGAAGAACTGCAGAGAAGAATGGGAGAAACTCCCCAAATACTGGTGGGCAAGCTTGTAGCGTCATACCCAAGCAGGTTGTAACCGCTTCCAAAGGTGCTTCAACAAAGGACTGAGTAAAGGGTCTGAATATTTGTGATATTTCAGTTTTTGTATTTACATTTTGTAAAATGTTGTAAAATGTAAAAAATGTCAATGTTGTGTGTAGATTGATGAGGGAAAAAAAACAATTTAATACATTTTAGGATAAGGCTGCAACGTATCAAAATGTGAGAAAAGTCAAGGGGTCTGAGTACTTTCCAAATGCACTCTAACTCTACCCAATTCTGTCTTACTTTTAATGTTCAACTGCCGTATATCTCAAAGGACAAAACTTTATATTGTAATCCTACACCCACAGTGAGAAGGAAAAGAGAATGTAGGTAGGGTAATTAGTTTGAGGATTAATCGTTTAATATATGTTCCACCCACCACTATCCTGCTGAAACGATGACAGCGCAGCTACATTCTCTAACCCTGGGATTTCACAATAGAAACGGGTTGAGAGTTAAGGGCCTTGGTAATTGCATAGTTATGAGAAAAGAGGTGGAAAAATAAGAAAGAGAATGGAGGATAAATGAAAAATGGGGGAGCCCGTATCTCTAGCAGTGCTACAGTACGCAGGCAGATCTGACAGAACCAAACGATGATGGGTAGTGACTCCTCTTCCCCCTTTCCCAGCACCACCTCACAAAATGGTCTTAACTAGCACAGAAATGAAAGTGAACTTCAAATAAAGTTAATTCTGTTCCATTATCTCTATGGAACTGTTTCATATGTCATGATGATACAACTTCCCTGGAGCGTTCATAATTGAATAGTTCACTGTTAAATCGTCAGCTTATATGGATCTCCATTTTGAAGTCTTATAATGTACTTTGGGGTTATAAAGGGTTATGCAAATACATTCATATGAATGCATTACACATAGGCAGTTCGTTTTGTTGAATTTTCAGGCTGGAGCGGTACCTGCCTCCTCACCCCTATGAGAGTCATGGAGTGGGCGAAAGATGGAAACAAACCTACACCAGCCACAGTGAATACCTAACCTGTGATTAAACTACAGAGCGTCGGTAGCTAAAGAGAATACGAGTGAAGGAGCGAGGGAGAACAGACTCGTACAGCATCACACTACCCCACCTCGGGGGAGACCTGACGCTCCTCATTAGGAGAAGTAAAAGTTAGCCCAGATTAGGTCTAGATAGATTTGTTCGTTTTTGATGTCATTCCTATACTGTATTCTACCAGTGTGACAATCCATCCAGACATTGACAGATTCTATCTTCTTGGTAATTATATTTACATTTTAGTCATTTAGCAGACACTCTAATCTAGAGCGATTTACAAGAGCTTTAGTACAGGATAATGCAGTTAGTCACAAGGCATTTACAAATCATTTACATCAATAGTTTACTCATTACGACCTTCAATATTATGTTTTTTTTTTATGTAGCCTACTACTGTTTAAACGTTATTTTCATTATATGTATTTCTCATTTTCTGTGTCCCAGTGGATAGATGAGACCGAATATGAATGAGGAGGCACCTATGCCTTGGGAAGCAGGGAGTACAGAGAAGACCCCAGAGGGTAGGGAAGGCCTGAAGCAGGCCCAGCAGGCCATATCTGAGTGGCCTTCAGGCCTTCAGTCATAATTGAGAACATTATATTGTCTCTCGTTCAAATATTGTCAGGCACATTGCTTCTCTCCACGAAACCCAAAACATTTATTCTGACTCCCTATCGGCCGTGACGGCATAACGTGGCTGTCATGGGAACAGGACCAGCCCTGGGCTGTGGACGTGACTCAGAATGGCGAGGTGACATCCAAATGCCATGCCATGGTATTCCCAATGTCCTCAGGAAAACTGTCTCTCTCTCTCATAGAATAAAAACATCAGCTTCCCAAAGAAGCTGTCTGTGGGCTAAACTAATATAGCACAAAAGCCAAGCCATTTGAGACGCAACATTTGTTTGTGTCTGTCACAGAATGTGTGTGTTTGTTGTTCAGCTTTGTTGTTCAGGTAATAAAGAAATAAGAGATGGGAGAACTTAATTCAATTTGCCCATTAAAGTGGTCCAACCTGTAATCTCCTTTGAATATAATTATTTCACGACACCATCACATAGATAGAGCACACCTGGGGGATGTAATGAGAGATATGAGTTTGTCTGTTTACTCAGGCCAGGATTAAATCAGAGCATTGGTAACCTACGGTAAATGACAAAATGTATAGTAGCTTATCATTGCTTTTGTTTAGGCTGGTGTAAGGTGTAACTGCGTTGGAGCTGTCAAATCCACAAGCGGCTCCTGGCGTTATGCCTATCACTGACATTGCTATTGGATGCATCGATTCGCATTAGTAGATTAATCAATGCAGCTGCTTTACAAGTTTGAACAATGGAATGAGTGTCATTATTTCTACATAGCCTACACTGTCTCGTTCTGAACATCTAACGTGGTGGGATTTAAGATGGGTGTGGTTTTATGACAATGGCCACAAGAGCAGCCGCTCAACGATTTGATGGCTCCAACACAGTTACACCTCCGACACCACGTAAACAAAAGAAATTACATAAGCTATATCTGTTTGTCGATTACTGCGGGTTACCGCTCATTTTATTGAATCCTGGCCTCAGTCTGTTATAGCCTCATGCCCTGTAAATAGCTTTGTTGTTGCTTTGTTGACGATTGAAGAAAATGTGATATATTTTTTAATTTTCAGTGTGAATGTGTGGGTGTGTGTATGAACATCTGAGGGCATGCACATACGCCTGAGTCTGTTTTTCTTTCTGGGTCTTCTCATAGGTTCTCTACCCTCAGCCTGATCTCATATACTAGACCTCACATAGTAAACGTAAATTCTTGACACTGAAATTTGTATGATATACTACGTTTGGTATGCTACATAAGACAAGTGGTTACTTAAGGCAAAAACTAAAGTAGGGTAGTTAGTTGAGGTGGATAAGTTGGCGTATAATGCAAATGAAAATAAGAATTTGTTCTTAAATGACCTAGCTAGTTAAATAAAGGTAAATTAAAAAATGTCTAGCAACCCAAAGTTTGCGAATCCGAATATCATCATGGACAACTTTAGCATTTTAGCCTAATTAGCAACTTTTCAACTACCTATTACTTTTTTAATATACAGTATCAGTCAAGAGTTTGGACACACCTGCTCATTCACGGGTTTTTCTTTATTTTTACTATTTTCTACATTGTAGACTAATAGTGAAGACATCAAAACTATGAAATGCACATTTGTAGTAACCAAATACGTGTTAAAGAAATCAAAATATATTTAATATTTGAGATTCTTCAAAGTAGCCACCCGTTGCACACTTTTGGCAGTCTCGCAACCAGCTTCATGAGGTAGTCACATGGAATGCATTTCAATTAACAGTTAAAAGTTCATTTGTGGAATTTCTTTCCTTCTTAATGCGTTTGATCGAATCAGTTGTATTGTGATAAGGAAGAGGTGGTATGCCGAAGATAGCCCTATTTAGTGAAGAACCAAGTCCATATTATGGCAAGAACAGCTCAAACAAGCAAAGAAAAATGACAGTCCATCATTACTTTGAGACATGAAAGTCAGTCAATATGGAACATTTCAAGAACTTTGAAAGTTCCTTCAAGTGCAGCCACAAAAAAACATCAAGCGCTATGATGAAACTGGCTCTCATGAGGACCGCCACAGGAAAGGAAGACCCAGAGTTACCTCTGTTGCAGAGGATAAATTCATTAGAGTTACCAGCCTCAGAAATCGGCAATTAACTGCACCTCAGATTGCACCTCACAGAGTTCAATTAACAGACACGTCTCAACATCAACTGTTCAGAGGAGACTGCGTGAATCAGGCATTCATGGTCGAATTGCTGCAAAGAAACCACAACTAAATGTCAACAATAATAATAAGACACTTGCTTGGGCCAAGAAAAACGAGCAATGGACAACCACTGTGTCTTTGTGAGATGCAGAGTAGGTGAAAGGATGATATCCGCATGTGTGGTTCCCACCGTGAAGCATGGAGGAGGAGGTGTGATAGTGTGGGGGTGCTTTGCTGGTGACGCTGTCTGTGATTTATTTAGAATTCAAGGCACACTTAACCAGCATGGCTACCACAACATTCTGTAGCAATACGCAATCCCATCTGATTTGTGCTTATTGGGACTATCATTTGTTTTTCAATAGGACAATGACCCAACACATCTCCAGGCTGTGTAAGGGCTATTTGACCTGACCTGCATATTCACCCGACCTCAACCCAATTGAGATGGTTTGGGAGTTGGACCACATGGAAAAGCAGCCAACAAGTGCTCAGCATATGGGGGAACTGCTTCAAGACTGTTGGAAAAGCATTCCAGGTGAAGCTGGTTGAGAGACTTACCAAGAGTGTGCAAAGCTGTCATCAAGGCCACAGGTGGCCGCTTTGAAGAATCTTAAATATAAAATATATTTTGACATTTTTTTGGTTTCTACATTATTCCATATGTGTTATTTCATAGTTTAGATGTCTTCACTATTATTCTACAATGTAGAAATTAGTCAAAATAAAGAAAAACCCTTGAATGAGTAGGTGTTCTAAAACTTTTGACTGGTACTGTAAGTATATACAGTGGTGCAAAAAAGTTTTTAGTTAGCCACCAATTGTGCATGTTCTCCCACTTAAAAAGATGAGAGAGGCCTGTAGTTTTCATCATAGGTACACTTCAACTATGACAGACAAAATGAGAAAAAAATGCAGAAAATCACATTGTAGGATTTTTAATGAATTAATTTGCAAATGATGGTGGAAAATAAGTATTTAGTCAATAACAAAAGTTTATCTCAATACTTTGTTATATACCCTTTGTTGGCAATGGTCAAACGTTTTCTGTAAGTCTTCACAAGGTTTTCACACACTGTGGCTGGTATTTTGTCCCATTTCTCCATGCAGATCTCCTCTAGAGCAGTGATGTTTTGGGTCTGTTGCTGGGCAACACAGACTTTCAACTCCCTCCAAAGATTTTCTATGGGGTTGAGATCTGGATACTGGCTAGGACACTCCAGGACCTTGAAATGCTTCTTACGAAGTGTGTTTGGGATCATTGTCATGCTGAAAGACCCAGCCACGTTTCATCTTCAATGCCCTTGCTGATGGAAGGAGGTTTTCACTCAAAATGTCACGATACATGGCCCCATTCATTCTTTCCTTTACACGGATCAGTCGTCCTGGTCCCTTTGCAGAAAAACAGCCCCAAAGCATGATGTTTCCACCCCCATGCTTCACAGTAGGTATGGTGTTCTTTGGATGCAACTCAGCATTCTTTGTCCTCCAAACACGACGAGTTGAGTTTTTACCAAAAAGTTATATTTTGGTTTCATCTGACCATATGACATTCTCCCAATCTTCTTCTGGATCATCCAAATGCTCTCTAGCAAACTTCAGACGGGCCTGGACATGTACTGGCTTAAGCAGGGGGACACGTCTGGCACTGCAGGATTTGAGTCCCTGGCGGCGTAGTGTGTTACTGATGGTAGGCTTTGTTACGTTGGTCCCAGCTCTCTGCAGGTCATTCACTAGGTCCCCCCGTGTGGTTCTGGAATTTTTGTGATCATTTTGACCCCAAGGGGTGAGATCTTGCGTGGAGCCCCAGATCGAGGGAGATTATCAGTGGTCTTGTATGTCTTCCATTTCCTAATAATTGCTCCCACAGTTGATTTCTTCCCACCAAGCTGCTTACCTATTGCAGATTCAGTCTTCCCAGCCCGGTGCAGGTCTACAATTTTGTTTCTGGTGTCCTTTGACAGCTCTTTGGTCTTGGCCATAGTGGAGTTTGGAGTGTGACTGTTTGAGGTTGTGGACAGGTGTCTTTTATAGTGATAACAAGTTCAAACAGGTCCCATTAATGCAGTTAACGAATGGAGGACAGAGGAGCCTCTTAAAGAAGAAGTTACAGGTCTGTGAGAGCCAGAAATGTTGCTTGTTTGTAGGTGACCAAATACTTATTTTCCACCATAATTTCCAAATAAATTAATTAAAAATCCAACAATGTGATTTTCTGGATTTTTTTTCTCATTTTGTATGTCATAGTTGAAGTGTACCTATGATGAAAATTACAGGCCTCTCTCATCATTTTAAGTGGGAGAACTTGCACAATTGGTGGCTGACTAAATACTTTTTTGCCCTACTGTATATATCAAATCAAATCAAATTTATTTATATTGCCCTTCGTATATCAGCTGATATCTCAAAGTGCTGTACAGAAACCCAGCCTAAAACCCCAAACAGCAAGCAATGCAGGTGTAGAAGCACGGTGGCTAGGAAAAACTCCCTAGAAAGGCCAAAACCTAGGAAGAAACCTAGAGAGGAACCAGGCTTTGTGGGGTGGCCAGTCCTCTTCTGGCTGTGCCGGGTGGAGATTATAACAGAACATGGCCAAGATGTTCAAATGTTCATAAATGACCAGCATGGTCGAATAATAATAAGGCAGAACAGTTGAAACTGGAGCAGCAGCACAGTCAGGTGGACTGGGGACAGCAAGGAGTAATCATGTCAGGTATTCCTGGGGCATGGTCCTAGGGCTCAGGTCCTCCGAGAGAGAGAAAGAAAGAGAGAATTAGAGAGAGCATATGTGGGATGGCCAGTCCTCTTCTGGCTGTGCCGGGTGGAGATTATAACAGAACATGGCCAAGATGTTCAAATGTTCATAAATAACCAGCATGGTCGAATAATAATAAGGCAGAACAGTTGAAACTGGAGCAGCAGCACGGCCAGGTGGACTGGGGACAGCAAGGAGTCATCATGTCAGGTAGTCCTGGGGCATGGTTCTAGGGCTCAGGTCCTCCGAGAGAAAGAAAGAGAGAAGGAGAGAATTAGAGAACGCCACTTAGATTCACACAGGACACCGAATAGGACAGGAGAAGTACTCCAGATATAACAAACTGACCTTAGCCCCCCGACACATAAACTACTGCAGCATAAATACAGGAGGCTGAGACAGGAGGGGTCAGGAGACACTGTGGCCCCATCCGAGGACACCCCCGGACAGGGCCAAACAGGAAGGATATAGCCCCGCCCACTTTGCCAAAGCACAGCCCCCACACCACTAGAGGGATATCTTCAACCACCAACTTACCATCCTGAGACAAGGCTGAGTATAGCCCACAAAGATCTCCGCCATGGCACAACCCAAGGGGGGGCGCCAACCCAGACAGGATAACCACATCAGTGAATCAACCCACTCAGGTGACGCACCCCCTCCAGGGACGGCATGAGAGAGCCCCAGTAAGCCAGTGACTCAGCCCCTGTAATAGGGTTAGAGGCAGAGAATCCCAGTGGAAAGAGGGGAACCTCTAATTGAACCCCTTTTTCTCCACAATTTTGTGATATCCAATTGGTAATTACGATCTTGTCTCATGGCTGCAACTCCCCAACGGGCTCGGGAGAGACGAAGGCTGAGTCATGAGTACTCTGAAACATGACCCACCAAGCCGCGATACATCTTAACACACTGATCGCTTTACCCGGAAGCCAGCAGCACCAATGTGTCAGAGGAAACACTGTTCAGCTGACGTCAGCCTGCAGGCACCTGTCCCACCAAAAGGAGTCGCTAGAGTGCGACGGAGGTGGGCAAATTGTGAGCCGCCCTATGGCGCTCCAGGTCACAGCCTGCTGCTAACCACTTTTAAGCTACTTTGCAACTAATTAGCATGTTAGCTAACTCTTCCCCTAACCCTAACCTTAACACTTTTAGCTAACCTATTCCTTAACCCCAACCTTAAACGTAACCCTTTAACCTAACTCCTAAATTTAACCCTAACCTTAACCCTAACCACTAACTCTATCCCCTAGCCTAGCTAACGTTAGCCAGCCAGCTAACATTAGGCTCCTATCTAGAATATGTAGCGTATTAGATGTTTAGGATATTCGTAACATTGTACATTTTGCAAATTCTTAACTTGTAATAGACATTGTAATTTGTAACATATCATACGAAATGGGTGATGGACATACACAAATGAATACATACCATACAAAACATAACATATCATACTAAAGGTTGTATCCCGGATTTACGTACAGAATAATATGAACCGTTCTGAGACCAGGCTGCTTCCCTGGCACACACACACACACACACACACACACACACACACACACACACACACACACACACACACACACACACACACACACACACACACACACACACACAAAACACAAATAAGCATTGCAGAAAGCTTGTTCTGATAACTTAGTGCCTTGAGACACATTATTTAAAACTCCATCACCCACACAAACGCAATGCAGATGGAAAAGGTTATTTTTAATAGTAACTGGAGTGACATTTGCTGCACCAAGAAGCCAGACAAAGTATTACTGCTTTACATGGGTGAGTCAGAGCCAATGCTGAGTAATGCCCCCGAATCAAACAACAGCAGAGAAGAAAGAAGGGAATCCAAACACATGGGAGGGAGGAGATTCTTCTCTGTAATGTTGTGAGGTTAGAGAGGATCCGCTGGAAGACCTGGTCTGGGTATTTGTGGGGTGGCACGGCTGTGTCTTGTGATGGAATCAAGGAGCTTTAAGAAGTAAGTTTGGTGGAAAAGCCAGATCCACCGGTGCTACTTCCTGTTGTTGAGGAGCGGTCAACAGTTCCTGAAGCATGTAGTGTGTCTCCGATTAAGTTGTAGGGAGGTGAAGGTGAATACGGTTAGTTTTCCCTGTTGTTAATGCTTGTGTGATGGACACTGGGGCTCAGGGGAAGGTGGTGATGGGTCTCAGTAGGTTCTCTGGAAGTCAAAGTGAGGAGGATGTGACTAGCTGTTCTTTTCCATTGAGTGCTTAGGCCTGGAGCAAAGAGGTGTTTGGGAACATGCATCGTGTTCCTAGTGAGTTTGTGGTCAACATTCACTTGTTACTGGTGGTGGGTGTTCTACATTTCTCCTTGTTGCTTATATATCAGATGGAGCTTGGTGCTTGTGACCATGGGCCTAGGCAATGGAGTTGGTCTCTCAGTTTAGAACCAGAGGGGTCACAGGTTCCTTGGTTTGTTCAAGTCAGAGACTTTTGGCAAGAAGAATTACCTGACCTCAGAGCAGTCCATTTGAAGGTTTTGGTTTTTGTCTGGCTTCTGTTTTTTCTAGGCAGGTCTCATAGCTGTAGCTCTAGTGTTTATACTGTACATAGTGGTCTCTTAAGTTAAGGATGATTAATTGAAAAAAAAATAGAAAAAAATATATACAAGTTTGAAAATAGATATTGGGGACAATGTGAGAATTTGATTTGATTTTCTTGTTGGGGGAGGTGATGTGGGGGTAGTTTAGTGTTAGCACACAGTTAGGCAACACACTATCCAGGATACACGTCCACATGCCAATTAAGGTGATCCTCAGTTAGAGTGTACTGTAAGCTGGCAGAGCTGTGAGGCTTATGATTTTTGGTGGCCGTGAGGCCTTTCGTTTGTTTTTTTCATACGGGCATGTGTTTTTATATTTTTCCTTTTTGTATATATTTATGTTTAATCAATTTTGACTTACAAGCGCCAGCGCCAGCACTCTGCTATTTTCCAAACCCGTCCAATTTCAAGCAGCCCTACTGGCGATGTTTAAGCTGGTCTTAGCGGTAACGCAATTGGTTATAGAATCTGTCACATGTAATGACGCTGGAGGGACGAAGCAGGTAAAACATTTAAATATAACGGACAGAAACGAGGCAGGAACAGCATCAGAAACACAATCGAAAGACAAAAACAATACAATGAAGCAGCAGGGAACAGAGCTGGGGAACTGACAAATATAGGGGAGGAAATTAACATGAGATAAGTGAGTCCAGGGGAGTCCAATAACGCTGATGCGAGTGACAAGGGAAGGCAGGTGTGCATGATGGATGCCAGGAGCGTGTGATGCAGGGTAATCTGGCGCCCTCAAGCACCAGAGGAAGGGAATAGCGGGAGCAGAGGTGACAGTACCTCTTCCTCTTGGGACACCACCCGGCGTCCCACCTGGGCAAACCAGCCTAGACATGGGTGCTGGGCAAGCCGGTTGGTGCGTGAAAACCCGACGAACCGGCAGGAGCGTGAGAGCCTGGCGAGCCGGCCGAGGCATGAGAGCCTGACGATCCCACAGCAGAAGGGGAAGGGAAGCCTGACGATCCCGTGGAGTGTGACGTGGGATGGGAAGCCGCCGAGCCAGGAAAACCTCTCGAGCCAGCCAGGGCGTGAAAGCACAACGGGCTGGCTTAGGCACCCCGGTTCCATCGTGGTGGAATCCACCCCGACGTCACCAACAAAACACAAGACAAACAAACAAAAACTCCTGGACCAGCTGGGTGAACAAAAACTGACGATCCAGCTGATGCCCGATGTGGGATGGATGCCATTTGAGCGAACCGGGGCAAGGCAACCTCTTGAGCCAGCTAGAGCGTGGAAGCCCAACGAGCTGGCTAGGCATCCCCGGTTCCATCGGTGGTGACCCAGAACCACTGGCACCATTCCAACCGGAACGCCAGTACTCCTCGATGCTTCGTTTGCAGGCTGCTTCCTTCTGTCACGCGGAATGGCACTGGAGAGACGAAGCAGGTACGGGGAGTAAAACATTTAATTATAACAGACAGAGACGAGACAGGAACAGCGTCAGAAACAAATTCGAAAGACAAAAACAATACAATGAAGCAGCAGGGAACATAGCTGTAGAACTGACAAATATAGGGGAGGAAATGAACATGAGATAAGTGAGTCCTGGGGAGTCCAATAACGCTGATGCGAGTGACGAGGGAAGGCAGGTGTGCATGATGGATGCCAGGAGCGTGCGATGCAGGGTAATCTGGCGCCCTCAAGCGCCAGAGGAAGGGAAGAGAGCGGGAGCAGACGTGACAGAATCTGCGGAGGCGCAGAGTAGCCTAATCAGTAGTCTACAACCAATATTTTATAAAAATATCATGAGTAGCAAAACAGACAACAGAAATATCATTTTTTCTTTATATTGAACACTACTCTTGTCCATGCAAGTTTGAACTCATTAGGCCTACTGTATGTGCAATGCCCATTGAATGAAAGGTGTCAGTGACAGTAGGATGTGTATTTAGGAACATCAAGTTATTACAATAGACTGCTTATTGTTTTTCCTTTGTAATTTTGTGGAAAAGAAATGCATCTTCCACTTTCATTTGTTGGACTTAACTGTCAAATCACAGGAATTCTGATCAATGTCCTTGGTATTGAATCCGCATGTAGCCTAAGTTATTTTCCTATTTGTTTGGCAAAGTCAATAACAGGCCATATCAGGCGATGGTAGGCTAATCTTATTATAACATCGGACAAGGTCTATTTTCCCATGGCTTGAAAATACAAACCTAGATTGGCTTCATGTTTGAGATAACTAGGCCTATCGTAGGGTAGGACAGTATGCTATTTAATAAACTGTATTCAATGGATAGGACAAACATCCATGCTTCCTGCCCAAGAGCCCCTAAGCCTACTGTACGTGTGCACACATAGCTTTATGCTTATGGAACAAGAGATGTGATTTATGATATTATGCTTCTGACCTGATTCCATTTAGAAATAGTGTTGTTGGTTCAAAAAAACAGATTGATTATGTTTTGTTTAATTTGATTTAAAAACCCAACCCATTAAAAAGATTCATCGTCCATGGGTTTGGAGAGAACATACATGGCTCGAATCCAATGCAATTTAATCTGCTGTATCTGGAGGAGTGAAAATATAATCTGTAAAATGGTTCCATGATGTGCATAAAACATTACATTTGTGACTGTGAGCAATATAACAATGAGTAGACATTCCCCCTTTGTCTTTATATTGGATCTTTATCCAGCTCCTGTGAAAGGTTTGACGTGGGTAAATCCCTTCAGAGTCTAAGTTGCCTGGTCTGTATTATCATGGTGCCTGTATTTAAACATAGCTTTTTGAAAACAAGTTCATGTTTCATTTTATTTTATTTTTTATTAGAATAATACACTGTCTTTTTAGGCCTTATCAATAGCGTTGTGGATTTAATCTTGCTTATTGATTATGTTTGGCATGTCCATGTCCAGACTGGAATTCACAGTAGGCCTAGCCCCTATATCAGTGTGAATGTTGTAGCCTATGTTCACCAGTGTATTTACATTTTGAAGCAAAGAAATTAGAACAATGTGGACTGCAAACATGTGTAAAATATTTAGCAAATTTGGGGGAGGCTATTTAACTAACTAGTAAATTAAAATGCAATAGGATAAAATACCATAAACACACAATTTGAAGCAACCACATATTTAGCCTTGGAGCATGTTCTGATTGGCTAGAGAGGGACCAAGCCACAACAAACACACAATTTGTTTATTCATTTAAACCCATCCCTCCACCACCAGCTACTGCGCCCATTATTCTAGTAGTAAAAATAGCAAATATATTTCTGACACACCCAAGAACCTATAAAGCTACTGCTAGTGCTAAGATTTACCATTGCATTAGGTTTGTTAAAATAGAGCACCTAGACTTAGCAAGTTCAGCAATATTAGCAGGCAAGTTAATCGGTTTCGTAACTATATGCATCATGCAAATGTAATAGCATATAAATTAACTTCTTAGTTTTGTTTTTGCAGATAAAAGTTTATTCTAAATGTGTTCTGTATGTTGGCTGGACTCTAACATTGTCAGCATGGGAAGGGATTAGGATTTTATTGTGAGAACGGGTGTTAATTAAGAGTATGTATTTTTGATTGTGTGGTGTTCTCATGTGACCGATAAGGTTGGGAACGCATGTAATTTGTGCGACTGAAGACTGTGTTGTTAGCCCACTGAGCTAACATGAGTCTTCAGGTCTCAGGTATACATCCCAACTACCTCGGAGCACAGAGACTCTCTTCGGACATAAAACAGTTGCTTACTCAGTGACACTCTCACAGCCCTCAGGAGTCTATCGCGCTACCTCCACCACAACAGGAGAAATCAGTGCTGTCTTAGGTAATCCCTACCATTATATCTCAGCCCTATCATAATACTGTTACAAAAGTTAATATCCAAGATGTTTTGTCAGTAATAATATTGGACCCATAAAGTTGAACCCCATTGTTAGCTCTATTACCATTAGATCAAATGGGAAGCTCACTGTGGTTAGCAGAAGCTCAACTAGTGCTATTAGTTCAAAAGTGAATTCTATAAATATGGATATCCCCTCAGTTTTTTCAAATCATGTAAACAGCTTGGGCTGGTGCACTTAAACGTGCAGTTTGATTAAAAAAAGGACCTTCTTGATTTCAGTGGTCTTGTGCCTATAAACCTGATTTTCACTGTTAGCAGTGAGACTGTTTCCCTAGTAGGAAGCCCACTGTAGGCAGCTCTCCTTGTACTATTGGCTCAAATATAAGGTTCATGCCTAAGGTTCATGAAATTGAAAACTTGCTAACATCAGACATTATTAATTTACTGGCTACCTCTGAAACTCACTTAGATAATTCATTTGATGACACAATGGTAGCACATCTACCGAAGAGACAGGAATACCAACAAGGGAGGTGTTGCTGTATATTTTCAGAGTCAAACTTTTGTAAAGCTTAAAGAGGATCTCATGTCAAATGCTTTTTAAGTAATATGGTTACAAGTTCACCTGCCTCACCTAAAGCCTATTCTTGTAGGAATAGACCACCGAGGGCTAACAGTCAGTATCTAGATTACATTTGTGAAATGCTTGATAGTGTGTGTGATATCAACAGAGAGGAATATTTTCTGGGAGAACAAAATATTGACTGGTTTCATCAAGCTGTCTACTCAAGAAGAAGCTTCAAACTGTAACCAGTGTCTGCAATCTGGCTCAGTTTATTAGTCGACCTACAGGGGTATTTACAAACAGTATGAGCACTAAATCATAAAAAAAGTAATACAACAGGTTTTGTAGAGATTGCTATGTTGAAGATGTAAAACATATTTGCTGGTCTGTTGTCTGTCATGAGGAGCAACCAGACGCCGCACTTGAAGCATTTTTTGAAATTGGCAAATGTACTGTACATTGAGAAATCATGTGACTAAATTGAACAAAAAGAAGAAAAAACAGTACTATAAAACAAAGACTAATTACATAAAGGATGATGGTAAAAAGCGTTGGAGTAGCTTAAATGACATTTCAGGCAAAATGGAAAACTCAGTTCCATTCTTCATTGAATCAGATGGCTCATTCATCCCAAAGCCTCTGATACTTTAAAGAGCAACTCCTTCACTTTCCAAACTTATTTTCATTATCTCCAGCACAATACCAGTGTCTACATATGTGACTCGTTTCAGGAAACGTCGCGTATGTCATGGGTCACTAATTCACAGGAGAACCGTTTGAACATAAACTTTTCTTTTATCAAAATGTGTTTTTTTGGAATAAATGCCTTCTCAAACCTATGAACTTTCATGTGCCTTAATAACAAATGTGTATGCCATCTGTAAATACGAAAACAATTGTTAAATTTTGAGCCTAGTTGGATTAGCCACAGAAAGTCAGCAACCTTCCCGCTAGCCATGATTGGCTGAGATAATGAGTGGACTGGACATGCCGAGAGATGAGTTTGGATTGGTCTGCCATATAGCACGCTTCTGTCTATTTCAGCTGGTCAGTGTGTCTAAGTAATCCTGTCTAACTCTGATTTTTTTTAAATGTATTGCGTAGTAAAACTGCTGTTTTGTTCTCCACTTTCTGGAGGACCGAGTATTGAAATCAGTGGAATTCGAATATGATTGCCAAGGAGATGGAAAAAACACCTGTCCCTGGATTACATCTTCAAATTAAGGGAATTTTCAGATATTACACATTTCTAATTTTGACAGAAAGTGGTTTCATTTCAAGTTAAAGTGTACAGTTTGCTATCTAACGTTACCTGGCTGGCTCACTAGCTTTAAAAAAAATATATATATATATTTAATCAGGTAAGCTAGTTGAGAACAAGTTCTCATTTACAACTGCGACCTGGCCAAGATAAAGCAAAGCAGTGCGACAGAAACAACAACACAGAGTTACACATGGAATAAACAAGCGTACAGTCAATAACACAATAGAACAAAAATAAAGTATATATACAGTTTGTGAAAATGGCATGAGGTGGTAAGGCAATAAATAAGCCAGAGTAGCAAAGTAATTACAATTTAGCAGATTAACACTGGAGTGATAGATGAGCAGATGATGATGAGCAGATGGTGTGTAAATAGTGATACTGGTGTGCAAAAGAGCAGCAAATTAAATACAAATATATTGGGATGAGGTAGGTAGATTGGGTGGGCTATTTACAGATGAACTATGTACAGCGATGTGCAGCTATCACCCGTAGCAAGAGCGACATCGTTGATATATACAGAGAAAATAGCTAATGTTACGTGTGTTGAAACAATGACTTATAAATGACCGAAGACCAGCTCAGTTAATCCCTACCATTGTGACAATGAGTTGTCATCTACACAACAGGTGAACTCCATTATTACAGTGAAATGCTTAATTGCCCAGAATACTTCTGATCCTACAGCTATTGTATGCAGTAATCATGAGCATATGAACCAGAGTTACACTGTTAGCACTGAGGCGGTGTGCCCTAGTAGTAAGACCACTAGGGCACACTGCCTCAGCTCCAAAATAAATAACATGAGCAAGCCTACTTCTGAGTCTGTCCATAATAACGTGCTGCTCTGCCTTCTTGACAACACCTGTTCAGTAGTGTGGTCAGGTGCCACAAAGAGGGTGCCACAAAGACGGGCAGTTGGCTCAGACAGGGCAGCATGGCTGGCCCTTAAAGCTTCTTATGGCTGGGTGGCTGCATTGACTAGCTTGGATGAATAAGGTGCCCAGAGTATACTGCCTGCTACTCAGACCCAGAAGCGAAGATATGCATATTATTAGTAGATTTGGATAGAAAACACTCTGAAGTTTCTAAAACTGTTTGAATGATGTGTGTGAGTATAACAGAACCCATATGGCAGGCAGAAACCTGAGAAGAAAATCCAACCAGGAAGTGGGAAATCAGAGGTTTGTAGTTTTTCAACTCTTTGCCAATCCAAGATAGTGTACATTTGGTCCGATTGCACTTCCTAAGGCTTCCACTAGATGCCAACAGTCAGGTGTCTGGCAGAGTGCCATGAGTTCATTCAGGCACGCTCCCGTGAGAGATAGCTGCGTTCCATCGCATTTCTAAAGACAAAGGAATTCTCCGGTTGAAAAATTATTGAAGATTTATGTTAAAAACATCCTAAAGAGTGATTCTATACATCGCTTGACATGTTTCTACGAACTGTAATGGAATTGTTTTACCTTTCGTCTGGCCTGCGTGTCGAATTTGGATTTGTGACCTCAAGGCGTGAACAAAAAGGAGGTATTTGGACATAAATTATGGACTTTATTGAACAAATCAAACATTTATTGTGGAACTGGGATTCCTGGGAGTGCATTCTGATGAAGATCATCAGAATATTGAATATTTATAATGCTATTTCTGACTTCTGTTGACTCCACAACATGGTGGATATCTGTATGTCTTGTTTTTGTGTCCGAGCGCCGTATTCAGATTATTGCATGGTGTGCTTTTTCGGTAAAGCTTTTTTGAAATCTGACACAGCGGTTGCATTAACCTGTGTCAGATTAACCTAAACTTCCATGCATAACACTTGTATTTTCATCAACATTTATGATGAGTATTTCTGAAAATTGATGTGGTGATGTGGACTTTTTGAAATCGGAGACTGTGGTGGGATTAACAACAAGTTTATGTTTAAAATTGAGTAAAATACTTGTATGTTTGAGGAATTTGAATCATGAGATTTCTGTTGTTTTGAATGTGGCGCCCTGCACTTTCACTGGCTGTTGTCATATCTGTCATGTATTGTCATGTTGTGTCTTTCTGTCCTTTCCTTTCACCCTGTCTCCCTCTGCTGGTCGTATTAGGTTACCTTTTCTCCCCCGCTTTCCCCCAGCTGTTCCTTGTCTCCTCCTGACTACCTCGTCACCCCGTTTCCCACCTGTTCCCTTTTTCCCTCTGATTAGTCCCCTATATCTCTCTCTGTTTTTGTTCCTGCCCTTGTCGGATTCTTGTTTGTTGTGTTTCATGCCTGAGCCAGACTATCGTCATGTTTGCTGTAACCTTGTCCTGTCCTGTCGGAATCTGCCGGTCTATCTGAGCCTACCTATGTTTGGTTATTAAAGAAGCTCTGTTTAAGTTAGTTCGCTTTTGGGTCCTCATTCACTCACCGTAACAGAAGAATCCGACCAAGAATGGACCCAGCGACTTCGGATCCTCTCCACTCAGCCGTCGAGATCCAGGGAGCGATGCTAGGCAGACACGAGCAGGAATTGTCTGCTGCTCGACATGCCGTTGAGACCCTGGCCACCCAAGTCTCCAACCTCACAGAACAGGTTCACCATCTCCGCCTCGATCCACCGGCCACTTCCAGGGCTTTCGAATCTCCGGAGCCCAGAATCAATAACCCGCCGTGTTACTCTGGGGAGCCCACTGAATGCCGCTCGTTCCTCACCCAGTGTGATATTGTGTTTTCTCTCCAGCCCAACACTTACGCCAGGAGCACTGCTCGTGTCGCCTACGTCATATCTCTCCTTACTGGACGGGCTCGTGAGTGGGGCACGGCAATCTGGGAGGCAAGGGCTGAGTGTACTAACCAGTATCAGGACTTTAAGGAGGAGATGATACGGGTTTTTGATCGATCTGTTTTTGGGGAGGAGGCTTCCAGGGCCCTGGCTTCCCTATGTCAAGGCAATCGATCCATAACAGACTACTCTATTGAGTTTCGCACTCTTGCTGCCTCCAGTGGCTGGAACGAGCCGGCTTTGCTCGCTCGTCTTCTGGAGGGTCTCCGCGCAGAGGTAAAGGATGAGATTCTCTCCCGGGAGGTTCCTTCCAGCGTGGATTCCTTGATTGAACTCGCTATTCGCATTGAGCGACGGGTTGATCTTCGTCACCGAGCTCGTGGAAAGGAGCTCGCGTTCTCCGTTGCCCCCCTCTCCGCATCACTACCATCTTCCTCTGCCGGCTCGGGAGCTGAGCCTATGCAGCTGGGAGGTTTCCGCATCTCGACTAAGGAGAGGGAACGGAGAATCACCAACCGCCTCTGTCTCTATTGCGGTTCTGCTGGTCATTTTGTCACTTCATGTCCAGTAAAAGCCAGAGCTCATCAGTAAGTGGAGGGCTACTGGTGAGCGCTACTACTCCTGTCTCTCCTTCAAGATCCTGCACTACCTTGTCGGTCCATCTACGCTGGACCGGTTCGTCAGCTTCCTGCAGTGCCTTAATAGACTCTGGGGCGGAGGGCTGTTTTATGGACGAGACCTGGGCTCGGGAACATGACATTCCTCTCAGACAGTTAAGGGAGTCCACGGCCTTGTTCGCCCTGGATGGTAGTCCTCTCCCCAGGATTCAGCGTGAGACGCTACCTTTAACCCTCACTGTTTCTGGTAATCATAGCGAAACCATTTCTTTTTTGATTTTTCGTTCACCTTTTACACCTGTTGTTTTGGGCCATCCCTGGCTAGTTTGTCATAATCCTTCCATTAATTGGTCTAGTAATTCTATCCTCTCCTGGAACGTCTCTTGTCATGTGAAATGTTTAATGTCTGCTATCCCTCCTGTTTCCTCTGTCTCTTCTTCACAGGAGGAGCCTGGTGATTTGACAGGGGTGCCGGAGGAATATCACGATCTGCGCACGGTGTTCAGTCGGTCCAGGGCCACCTCTCTTCCTCCACACCGGTCGTATGATTGTAGTATTGATCTCCTTCCGGGAACCACTCCCCCCCGGGGTAGACTATACTCTCTGTCGGCTCCCGAACGTAAGGCTCTCGAGGATTATTTGTCTGTAGCTCTTGACGCCGGTACCATAGTCCCCTCCTCCTCTCCCGCCGGAGCGGGGTTTTTTTTTGTCAAGAAGAAGGACGGGTCTCTGCGCCCCTGCATAGATTATCGAGGGCTGAATGACATAACAGTTAAGAATCGTTATCCGCTTCCTCTTATGTCTTCAGCCTTCGAGATCCTGCAGGGAGCCAGGTTTTTCACTAAGTTGGACCTTCGTAACGCTTACCATCTCGTGCGCATCAGGGAGGGGGACGAGTGGAAGACGGCGTTTAACACTCCGTTAGGGCACTTTGAATACCGGGTTCTTCCTTTCGGCCTCGCTAACGCTCCAGCTGTCTTTCAGGCATTAGTCAATGATGTCCTGAGAGACATGCTGAACATCTTTGTTTTCGTTTACCTTGACGATATCCTGATTTTTTCACCGTCACTCCAGATTCATCTTCAGCACGTTCGACGTGTCCTCCAGCGCCTTTTAGAGAATTGTCTTTTTGTGAAGGCTGAGAAGTGCACTTTTCATGCCTCCTCCGTCACATTTCTCGGTTCTGTTATTTCCGCTGAAGGCATTAAGATGGATCCCGCTAAGGTCCAAGCTGTCATTGATTGGCCCGCCCCTAAGTCACGCGTCGAGCTGCAGCGCTTTCTCGGCTTCGCGAACTTCTATCGTCGTTTCATCCGTAATTTCGGTCAGGTGGCAGCTCCTCTCACAGCCCTTACTTCTGTCAAGACGTGCTTTAAGTGGTCCGTTTCCGCCCAGGGAGCTTTTGATCTCCTCAAGAATCGTTTTACATCCGCTCCTATCCTTGTTACACCTGACGTCTCTAGACAGTTCGTTGTCGAGGTTGACGCGTCAGAGGTGGGCGTGGGAGCCATTCTTTCTCAGCGCTCCCTCTCTGACGACAAGGTCCACCCATGCGCGTATTTTTCTCATCGCCTGTCCCCGTCGGAACGTAACTATGATGTGGGAAACCGCGAACTGCTCGCCATCCGGTTAGCCCTAGGCGAATGGCGACAGTGGTTGGAGGGGGCGACCGTTCCTTTTGTCGTTTGGACTGACCATAGGAACCTTGAGTACATCCGTTCTGCCAAACGACTTAATGCGCGTCAGGCGCGTTGGGCGCTGTTTTTCGCTCGTTTCGAGTTCGTGATTTCTTATCGTCCGGGCTCTAAGAACACCAAGCCTGATGCTTTATCTCGTCTCTTCAGTTCTTCAGTAGCCTCCACTGACCCCGAGGGGATTCTCCCTGAGGGGCGTGTTGTCGGGTTGACTGTCTGGGGAATTGAGAGGCAGGTAAAGCAAGCGCTCACTCACACTCCGTCGCCGCGCGCTTGTCCTAGGAACCTTCTTTTCGTTCCCGTTCCTACTCGTCTGGCCGTTCTTCAGTGGGCTCACTCTGCCAAGTTAGCCGGCCACCCTGGCGTTCGGGGTACGCTTGCTTCCATTCGCCAGCGTTTTTGGTGGCCCACCCGGGAGCATGACACGCGTCGTTTCGTGGCTGCTTGTTCGGTCTGCGCGCAGACTAAGTCCGGTAACTCCCCTCCTGCCGGCCGTCTCAGGCCGCTTCCCATTCCCTCTCGACCGTGGTCTCACATCGCCTTAGATTTTGTCACCGGACTGCCTTCGTCAGCGGGGAGGACTGTTATTCTTACGGTTGTCGATAGGTTCTCTAAGGCGGCTCATTTCATTCCCCTCGCTAAGCTTCCTTCTGCTAAAGAGACGGCACAAATCATCATCGAGAATGTTTTCAGAATTCATGGCCTTCCGTCAGACGTCGTTTCGGACAGAGGTCCGCAATTCACGTCTCAATTTTGGAGGGAGTTTTGCCGTTTGATTGGGGCTTCCGTCAGTCTCTCTTCCGGCTTTCACCCCCAGTCTAACGGTCAAGCAGAACGGGCCAATCAGACTATTGGTCGCATCTTACGCAGTCTTTCTTTTCGCAACCCTGCGTCTTGGTCAGAGCAGCTCCCCTGGGCAGAATACGCCCACAACTCGCTTCCTTCGTCTGCGCCCGGGCTATCTCCTTTTCAGAGTAGCCTCGGGTACCAGCCTCCGCTGTTCTCATCTCAGTTCGCCGAGTCCAGCGTCCCCTCCGCTCAGGCTTTTGTCCAACGTTGCGAGCGCACCTGGAAGAGGGTCAGGTCTGCACTTTGCCGTTATAGGACGCAGACTGTGAGGGCTGCTAATAAGCGTAGAACTAAGAGTCCTAGATATTGTCGCGGTCAGAGAGTTTGGCTCTCCACTCAGAACCTTCCCCTTAAGACGGCTTCTCGCAAGTTGACCCCGCGGTTCATTGGTCCGTTCCGTATTTCTCGGGTCATTAATCCTGTCGCAGTTCGACTTCTTCTTCCGCGATACCTTCGTCGCGTCCACCCGGTCTTCCATGTCTCCTGTATTAAGCCCGTTCTTCGCGCCCCCGCTCGTCTTCCCCCCCCCCCCCCATCCTTGTCGAGGGCGCACCCATCTACAGGGTCCGCAGGATTTTGGACATGCGTCCTCGGGGCCGTGGTCACCAGTACCTCGTTGATTGGGAGGGGTACGGTCCTGAGGAGAGGAGTTGGGTTCCCTCTCGGGACGTGCTGGACCGTGCGCTGATCGAGGATTTCCTCCGTTGCCGCCAGGTTTCCTCCTCGAGTGCGCCAGGAGGCGCTCGGTGAGTGGGGGGGTACTGTCATGTATTGTCATGTTGTGTCTTTCTGTCCTTTCCTTTCACCCTGTCTCCCTCTGCTGGTCGTATTAGGTTACCTTTTCTCCCCCGCTTTCCCCCAGCTGTTCCTTGTCTCCTCCTGACTACCTCGTCACCCCGTTTCCCACCTGTTCCCTTTTTCCCTCTGATTAGTCCCCTATATCTCTCTCTGTTTTTGTTCCTGTCCTTGTCGGATTCTTGTTTGTTGTGTTTCATGCCTGAGCCAGACTATCGTCATGTTTGCTGTAACCTTGTCCTGTCCTGTCGGAATCTGCCGGTCTATCTGAGCCTACCTATGTTTGGTTATTAAAGAAGCTCTGTTTAAGTTAGTTCGCTTTTGGGTCCTCATTCACTCACCGTAACAATATCGATCCCGTTAGCAGGATCTAAGCCATAAGAAGTTTTAAAAGTATACAGAGAGCTAGCATTAATGGCATGCATGTCAATCTCTCATGGTTTAAAGTGGAAGAGAGAGTGACTTCATCACTACTTGTTTTTGTAAGAGGAATTGACAGCTGAATGTACCGAGCTGGCTGTTTAAATACACTTATGCAAACCATGTCTCTTCACAGTCCCCAAGTCCAGAACAGACTATGAGAGGTGCAAAATACGACAAAAAGCCATTGCGACATGGAACTCTATTCCACATTAGGTAACTGATGCAAGCAGTAGAATCAGATAAAAAAAAAACAGGTAAAAATACACCTTAAGTAACAACGGGGACTGTGAAGAGACACACATTGTGATATTGTTGTATGGTGGTATTTAACATTTTGTATTGTAGATGTAGGGGTGTAATAATGTTATATGATGAACTGATTTATCTTTTATGTAAGTGCTTTAATATGTTTAGACCACAGGAAGAGTAGCTGCTGCCTTGGCAACACTATGAGGTTTGCTGTGACGTGGTGAGCAAGGAAACACCCTCCCTCTGGCTAGAAACTCATTTCAGGTTTTGAAATTACAGTTCTTTTTTAATGTGTAATCCTAACCTTTTATTCATATTTTTAACCACAGATCATAGAAATGCCTAATTTTCACATATTAAGACACTGGTATGGTGCTGGAGATAATGAATATGAGATTGAAAAGTGTCGGAATTGCCATTTAATTACTTTTTAATTGGCAAGGTCAGAAAACTCAGGGCTGACATTCCAACAACAAACTCTGAGCCGTCATATTCATGCATTACTGACCAAATAATGAAAGACAAGCATTGTAGCTTTGAATTCTGGAAAGTGAGTGTGGAAGAGGTGAACAAATGATTGCTGTCTATCAGTAATGACTGACCACCTGGTACTGACAAATTACTGAGGATGGAAACTGACTATATTGCCACTCGTATTTGCCATATCGTCGATCTAATTCTGGAGGAAAGGGTGTGCCTTCAGACCTAGAGGGAAGCAAAAGTCATTTCGCTACCTAAGAGTAGGAAAGCACCCTTTACCTGTTCAAACAGCTGACCAATCAGCCTACTACCGGCCCTTAGTAAATTGTTTGATCAGATACGTTATTTCACTGTAAACTAATTAACAAGAGACAGAATATTTATATTTTAATATTTATATTTCAGAATTAATATTAATATTTCAGAATATTTATAGGGAAGGGCACTCAACATGCACGGCACTGACACAAATGTCTGATGCTTGGCTGAAATAAATTGATAATAAGAAACGTGTGGGAGCTGTATTGTAAAACTTCAATGAAGCGTTTGATATTATTGATTGTATAAAACATATATGTTATGGCTTTACATCCTCTGCCATAGCGTAGACTGAGAGCTACCTATCTAATAGAACAGAGGGATTTCTTTAATGGAAGCTTCTCTAACGTAAACCAGGTAGAGTGTGGTGTTCCTCAATGCAGCTGTCTTTGCCCTCTGCTGTTCTCTATTTTTACTAATGACCTACCACTAGCATTGAATAAAGCCTGTGTGTCTATGTACGCCAATGACTCAACACTATACATGTCAGCTACTATAGCACAGCAAATATAATCATTGCAACCCTTAATAAAGTGCTGCAGTCAGTTTAGAATGGGTGGCTATCAATAAGCTAGTCCTAAATATATACACAACTAAAAGCATTGTATTTGGGACAAATCATTTGTTAAACCATAAACCTGATCTAAATCTAGTAATAAATAAAGTGGCTATTAAGCAAATTGAGGAGACTACACTGCTTGTTGTAACCCTAGATTGTAAGCTGACATGGTTAAAACATATTGATTCAACGGTTGCTCAAATGGGGAGAGGTCTGTCCGTGATAAAGCACTGCTCTGCTTTCTTGACATCACAATCGACCAAACAAGTCCTACAGGCCATAGTTGTATCATACCTACTGCCCAGTTATACGGTCAAGTGCTGCAAAGAGGGACATAGGCAAATTACAGTTGGACTGGAACAGAGCAGCCGCATCTGGCCCTTAAATGTACAAGGAGGGCTAATATCAACAACATGCATATCAATATCTCATGGCTCAAAGTAGAAGAATGATTGACTGATCACTTCTGGTCTTTGTGAGAGGTATTGATGTGTTAATAGTACCAAACTGTCTGTCTAATTGGTTAACACACAGCTCAGACACTTATACTGTACATATTCCACAACACATGTCACCAGAGGTTTCCTCACAGGCCCCAAGTCCAGAACAGAGGCTAGTAAACCTACAGTACTAGACAGAGCCATGACTACACCTCAGCAGTGGTGACCTGTTATTTATTTATTTATTTCACCTTTATTTAACCAGGTAGGCTAGTTTAGAACAAGTTCTCATTTAGAACTGTGACCTGGCCAAGATAAAACATAGCAGTTCGACACATACAACAACACAGAGTTACACATGGAATAAACAAAACATACAGTCAATAATACAGTAGAAAAAAAGAAAACAAAAAGTTTATATACAGTGAGTGCAAATGAGGTAAGAAGGGAGGTAAGGCAATAAATAGGCCTTGGAGGCGTTGTAAATTACAATATAGCAATTATACACTGGAATGGTAGATGTGCAGAAAATGAATGTGCAAGTAGAGATATTGGGGTGCAAAGGAGCAAGATCAATAAATGAATACAGTATGGGGATGCGGAAGTTGGATGGGCAGTTTACAGATGGGCTATGTACAGGTGCAGTGATCTGTGAGCTGCTCTGACAGCTGGTGCTTAAAGCTAGTGAGGGAGATATGAGTCTCCAGCTTCAGTGATTTTTGCAGTTCGTTCAATTCATTGGCAGCAGAGAACTGTAAGGAAAAGCGGCCAAAGGAGGAATTGGCTTTGGGGTGACCAGTGAGATATTCCTTGCTGGAGCGCGTGCTACGAGTGGTTGCTGCTATGGTGACCAGTGAGCTGAGATAAGGTGGGGCTTTACCTGACAGAGACTTGTAGATGACCTGGAGCCAGTGGGTTTGGCGACAATGTATGAAGCGAGGGACATCCAACAAGAGCGTACAGGTCTCAGTACTGGGTAGTATATTGGGCTTTGGTGACAAAACGGATGGCACTGTGATAGACTGTATCCAATTTGTTGAGTAGAGTGTTGGAGGCAATTTTATAAATTACATCGCCAAAGACGAGAATCGGTAGGTTGGTCAGTTTTACGAGGGTATGTTTGGCAGCATGAATGAAGGATGCTTTGTTCCGGAATAGGAAACCAATTCTAGATTTAATTTTGGTTTGGAGATGCTTAAAGTGAGTCTGGAAGGAGAGTTTACAGTCTAACCAGACACCTAGGTATTTGTAGTTGTCCACGTATTCTAAGTCAGAACCGCTTTAATGGACGGGCAGGCAGGTGCGGGCAGTGATCGGTTGAAGAGCATGCTTTAGTTGTACTTGCATTTAAGAGCAGTTGGAGGCCACGGAAGGAGAGTTGTATGGCATTGAAACTCGTCTGGAGGTTAGTTAACACAGTGTCCAAAGAAGGGCCAGAAGTATACAGAATGGTGTCATTCAGGGCAGGCGGGGAAAAAAATAAAAGGCTTTGCCTGTTTTGCATGTTATTTTGGCATTGATACGAGTCGCATATCAGTTTGCAAACAATGTAAAGAAAATATATATCATTGAGTTAATAAAGCCGCATACAAACATGGTCTCTTTTTTGATTTATTGAGTAAGGCAGCTCCAACATGCAGATCTTGCAGCCTAGCTCAGTGCTTTCTGTGGTGGTGGGGCAAGACACCAGAAAATAGGAGCATTGCGCCATGATTGGCTCAGTGTTCTGTCACTCATGGGGACACAACGTCACACTCAAGTAGTAAGGGTAGCCCTTTGGTTCCTGCCATATAATTATATAAGTAGTGCCCTTAGAAGAAGGCTCAAGATCATTGGCCACAGATAAAATGACGTCAAATCATGTTATATGTACAGAAGCTTTGATTGGACTGATCGTGTCAACATCTTACTTTCAAAATCTTAGCTTGCAGTCATCATCATGAATCAATTCAACAATCTACTTGCAAATCCTTTTTAATACTTGTCATATGAAGAGAAACAATGAGGATACATTATAGATAAAACATATCAGTGCTCATCGGCCATTGGTCATAAACATTACAAAACAAGTTGGAAATCGCAAATTCATGAGTGGTGAGTGGTTTGGAAGGAATCGGGGACAGTGGCTACCTGCAACCATTGTAACTGGGACGTCGGGAATAAACGAGCTCAAACTGGGAACATGTGTTTTAAACGGCCATCCAAATCCAACTAGGAATTGTAAATCCAGCCTTTTTCTCTTTCCTTGATGACAAAATGTGACCACAAAGGACTGCCACGCCAACTTCCTGTTCAAGTGAGCACATCACAACAAGGTGAGTCCAAAAATGTTTTATATACTGCTGCATAAATGATGTAATATGCTAGGGAGATATGTATACTGTTGATAAGAAAGAAATACTAAGTGTATGTTGTCTAGTAAGCTGTTAGTAGCTCATGTGCTTCACCCTAATAATTTGGTATATTTTCACCTCTTAATTTTGCCTACTGTTCTGACACAGTGATGAACATGTAGCCTATAGCCTGTTTTTGAGAAATCCAATCATTGAATATTGTAGGAGCTTTCATTGTCTGTTAATATATGCCCCCTTTATTTATCCTATGGTTCTGACTTGCTGTACAGGGAAAACACTGTATGAATGGCCCGTGTTTTGAATTCTGTCGCTGTACATTTAAAAAATTATGAAGAAATACTTATATTGACTACGTCCGTCACTCATTAATGTCTTAATCGAAATTACGGATTGCCTCTTATCCGCTTGTCATCCCCTCATGCTATAGTTTGTACATCTCAGTTGTCAGTAGAAACCACATTTGTTTAAGCAATTCAGCCCTAACAGCTCTGTTTTTTTAAAGGCAGTAAATGAGGCTGAATTAACTGTTTCACTGCGAGACAAGGCTCCGCTGATAGCCAGGTGTAGCGGGTGTTGGGACTACTGTTGAGACCCTGCTGTTGAGACAACTTTATGTACTGTAGGCCCTAACAGTTTGTGGGCACCATTTGTCACCCTTATAGTGCAATTCATGTATTGTTTAGTGTTGAGTAGTGACTTTGCTGGCATGCATCCCACTTACTTTTTTTTCCCCCCACCAAGACTGACATGCTAAAATCGCCACTGACCTCAGTTAACTCAAGCTAGAAGTCAAATCAGATTTTAAAAAACAGATAAAACAACACCTCACGGCACAACACGGACAGTGAAGAGACACTCTAAAACACACATTTTACACACACCTACACATTATTCTTAGTAATATATTGTAATATTGTAAAGTAATAACAGAGCAATGTAAATTTGTATAATAACACAATGTTGTGTATGATTTCACGTTTTATATCTGTTTGGACCCCAGGAAGAGTAGCTGCTGCCTTGGCAACAGCTAATGGGAATCCTAATAAAATATTAATACTTTACAGATACAGATCATGAATTAAAAAAGACAGATGCAAAGATAGATGTCAAATGTTTTCCTTTAAGGTAAAGGTTTTATCTGTATTGTTGACTGATAAATCGTCACAATGGGGAAGAAAAACTTGAAATACAGTACATCATATAAAAATGTGATTCAAAGAAGCAAATGGCTCTGCAAAAAAAGAAAGAAACAAAGAAAGAGACTACAAATATGGATTCTCTCTCTATTTCCCATTGTTAACATCCAACCCAGCAGACAAAACTGGAATTATGGTTTTATGGTGTAATTTCAAACAGTTTTGCCCACTGGGAAGGTATAGGGTAAGAAACCCGTACGATACCAATGTATGATAGAGCCCAATAGCAGACCTGCTACTAACCAACTAATTGACCACCTCAGTGAGTTAGTCTGTGTGTGAAGTCTGCAGCCAGCCAGATACGCTCTGGGATAATTAGTGGGAGAGACCATGTTCCTGACAAGCCTTCTCCCTACCACACTATCGCCCAGCTGGGTATGAGGGAGCTTTGGGCTGGGGGAGGCAAGACACTAGATGAGGGGAGGCATGGAGTGAGGATTGGACACACACTGTGTGTGTGTGTGTGTGTGTGTGTGTGTGTGTGTGTGTGTGTGCGTGTGTTGGGGGGGGGTTGGGGAAACGGGGGCGGCATGTCATTGCATCTGACAAACAGGATACATAATCTCCTGCAGTGAACTACAAAGGCTCCTCTTGCATTTCGTCTGGTCTATTGACCACATCTCCTTGCCTAATTGGGAGAGAAAATAATAAAGATACACTGTACAGATGGAGGAAATAACACTTTCAGATACCGATTCCAGTCACTGAATTGTGTGGCAGAATTAATGTCTCAACTGGACCCAAAAAAGACACCCATTGAATGCACCTTTTCTTGTTTAAATCATTCACATTACATGGTTGAATAATATCCAAAGGTACTGTTGACCGTAAAGTCCTGATGTCTCCACAACTTTGACTGTTTCTTGCAACAGCAGCACAGCCCGAATTCAGAAGAACATATTCTGGATAGTGTATTTTATTACTCACGTTACCAACTGAAGCATACATCTGTTACATTAAGTTAAAAGAGAGCATACGTCACAGGGACATTGGATATATTTGCTATGACTAAGTCATCCTGTCACAAAAATAATGTTGGTTTGCTGTCATGTGCACTGAAATGTAGATGTAGTGATATTTTGGACAATAATGAGTTTGAGGCACATTGGAGCCTGCAGCATCTCCCCTCCTCAACGTACACAATGTACACCCGCACGCACGCACACCCACATACACACACACAGACCCATGCACACATGCAAGCATCAACATACACAGAACATCATACCACAGCAGATGTGAACAGGCTCTGACTCTTGCTGGATGTGGCAGTGCTCTGGTAGACACTGGGCAGTCATGAGCTTCCCAGTGCCTACCAGACAAGCTAAATGTCTGTTATGCTCGCATCGAGGTAAGCAACACTGAACCGTAAGTGAGAACATCAGCTGTTCTGGACTACTCTGTGATCATGCTCTCCATAGCCAATGTGAGTAAGACCTTTAAACAGGTTAAACAAGGCCACAGAGCCAGACAGATTGCTAGGACGCTTACTCAGAGCATGCATCTACACAAACTTTTTCAACCTCTCCCTGACTCAGTCTGTAATATCTACAAGTTTCAAGCAGACCACTCACATTTGTAGCCATGAAATGCTTTGAAAGGCTGGTCATGGCTCACATCCACACCATCATCCCAGACACACTGGACTGACTCCAATTCGCATACCGCCCCAAAAGATCCACAGATGACGCAATCTCCATTGCACTTCACACTGCCCTTTCCCACCTAGACAAAAGGAACACCTACGTATGTGAGAATGCTGTTCACTGATGACAGCTCAGTGTTCAACACCATAGTAACCTCAAAGCTCATCACGAAGCTAAGGTCCCTGGGCCTGAACACCTCCCTCTGCAACTGGATCTTGGACTTCCCGACGGGCCTCTCACAGGTGGTAAGGGTAGGCAACAACACTTTTGCCACACTGACCCTCAGCACTGAGGCCCCTCAGATGTTCGTGCTTAGTTCCCTCCTGTACTCCCTGTTTACCCATGACAGCATGGCTGTTCACTACTCCAACATCATCATTAAGTTTGCCGATGACACAACGGTGGTAGGAACGATTACCAACGACGATGAGATGAGGTCAGCTCAGTTTTGAAGAAGGCACGACAATGCCTCTTCCCTCTCAGGAAGCTGAAAAGGTATGGCATGGGCCATCAGATCCTCAAAAAGTTATTAGACTGCACCATCGAGAGCATTTTGACTGGCTGCATCATCGCTTTGTATGGAAACTGCTAGGCATTCGACCGCATGGCGCTACATAGGGTAGTGGGTACAGCCCATTAGATCACTGGGTCCAAGCTTTCTGCCATCCGGGACCTCTATACCAGGCGGTGTCAGAGGAAGGAAAATAAAATTGTCAAAGACTCCAGCCACAAAAGCCAAAGACTGTATCTCTGCGACCGCATGGCAAGCATTACCAATTCACCAAGTCTGGAACCAACAGGAACCTGTACATCTGTCATGTCTTGTCATGTTATGTCTTGTTCCTGTTCTTTCTCTTCACTCTGTCTCCCTCTGCTGGTCGTATTAGGTTACCTTCTCTTTCTCTCCTCCTCCAGCTGTTCCTCATCTCCTCTAACTACCTCGTTCACCCTCTTCCCACCTGTTCCCTTTTTCCCTCTGATTAGGTCTCTATTTCTCTCTCTGTTCCTGCTTCTTTCTCTGTCAGATTCTCGTTTGAGTTTCTCATGCCAGAAACAAACTATCGTCTCGTTTGCTTCACCCTTGTCCTGTCCCGTCCTGTCGGAATCCGCCTGGCAAGTGCATCCTGTACTCAGCTAACTGTCTTGTCGTTTGTACTGTGTCCAGTTCATCTGATGCTACGTGAGATCAGGTACCACTGTTCCTCTACGACCCGCGCCTACCCAGAGAGACCTGCAGCCTGTTGCCGCTAACCCAGCTATTCTCCTCTGCTGCTAAGAAGGGGTCTCTTTTGTAATTATCAGAAGGACTTTTTGTATCATTTGTCGCCCTCTCTGCGGGTTGTCTATTTTTCCATTATCTACATTTGAAGAGGATCTATGTCTTCCCTGTGTTTACATTAAAAGACTCTGTTTTTGTTAAACCGCTTTTGGGTCCTCACTCACCTGCACAACAGAAGAATCTGACCAAGATGGACCCAGCGACTCCGGATCCTTTCCACTCAGCCGTCGAGATCCAGGGAGCGATGCTAGGCAGACACGAGGAGGAATTGTCTGCTGCTCGACATGCCGTTGAGACCCTGGCCGCCCAAGTCTCCGACCTCACAAGACAGATTCACCATCTCCGCCTCGATCCACCGGCCATTTCCAGGGCTTCCGAATCTCCGGAGCCCAGAATCAATAACCCGCCGTGTTACTCTGGGGAGCCCTCTGAATGCCGCTCGTTCCTCACTCAGTGTGATGTTGTGTTTTCTCTCCAGCCCAACACTTACTCCAGGAGCACAGCTCATATCGCCTACGTCATATCTCTCCTTACTGAGCGGGCTCGTGAGTGGGGCACGGCAATCTGGGAGGCGAAGGCTGAGTGTACTAACCAGTATCAGGACTTTAAGGAGGAGATGATACGGGTTTTTGACCGTTCTGTTTTTGGGGAGGAAGCTTCCAGGGCCCTGTCTTCCCTATGTCAAGGTAATCGATCCATAACAGATTACTCTATTGAGTTTTGCACTCTTGCTGCCTCCAGTGACTGGAACGAGCCGGCTTTGCTCGCCCGTTTTCTGGAGGGTCTCCGCGCGGAGGTTAAGGATGAGATTCTCTCCCGGGAGGTTCCTTCCAGCGTGGATTCCTTGATTGAACTCGCTATTCGCATAGAGCGACGGTTTGATCTTCGTCGCCGAGCCCGTGGAAAGGAGCTCGCGTTCTCCGTTGCCCCTCTCTCCGCATCACTACCATCTTCCTCCGTCGGCTCGGGTTCTGAGCCTATGCAGCTGGGGGGTATCCGCATCTCGGCTAAGGAGAAGGAACGGAGAATCACCAAGCGCCTCTGTCTCTATTGCGGTTCCGCTGGTCATTTTGTCACTTCATGCCCAGTAAAAGCCAGAGCTCATCAGTAAGAGGAGGGCTACTGGTGAGCACTACAACTCTGGTCTCTCCTTCAAGATCCTGCACTACCTTTTTGGTCCATCTCCGCTGGACCGGTTCGTCAGCTTCCTGCAGTGCCTTGATAGACTCTGGGGCGGAGGGCTGTTTTATGGACGAGACCTGGGCTCGGGAACATGACATTCCTCTCAGACAGTTAAGGGATCCCACGGCCTTGTTCGCTTTGGATGGTAGTTCTCTCCCCAGGATTCAGCGTGAAACGCTACCTTTAACCCTCACTGTCTCTGGTAATCATAGCGAAACCATTTCTTTTTAAATTTTTCGTTCACCTTTTACACCTGTTGTTTTGGGCCATCCCTGGCTAGTTCGTCATAATCCTTCTATTAATTGGTCTAGTAATTCTATCCTCTCCTGGAACGTCTCTTGTCATGTGAAATGTTTAATGTCTGCTATCCCTCCTGTTTCCTCTGTCTCTTCTTCACAGGAGGAGCCTGGTGATTTGACGGGGGTGCCGGAGGAATATCACGATCTGCGCACGGTGTTCAGTCGGTCCAGGGCCACCTCTCTTCCTCCACACCGGTCGTATGATTGTAGTATTGATCTCCTTCCGGGAACCACTCCCCCCCGGGGTAGACTATACTCTCTGTCGGCTCCCAAAGTAAGGCTCTCAAAGATTATTTGTCTGTAGCTCTCGACGCCGGTACCATAGTCCCCTCCTCCTCTCCCGCCGGAGCGGGGTTTTTTCTTGTTCAGAAGAAAGACGGGTCCCTGCGCCCCTGCATAGATTATCGAGGGCTGAATGACATAACAGTTAAGAATCGTTATCCGCTCCCTCTTATGTCTTCAGCCTTCGAGATCCTGCAGGGAGCCAGGTTTTTCACTAAGTTGGACCTTCGTAACGCTTACCATCTCGTGCGCATCAGGGAGGGGGACGAGTGGAAAACGGCGTTTAACACTCCGTTAGGGCACTTTGAATACCGGGTTCTTCCTTTCGGCCTCGTAAACGCTCCAGCTGTCTTTCAGGCATTAGTAAATGACGTCCTGAGAGACATGCTGAACATCTTTGTTTTCGTTTACATTGACGATATCCTGATTTTTTTTCACCGTCACTCCAGATTCATGTTCAGCACGTTCGACGCGTCCTCCAGCGCCTTTTAGAGAATTGTCTTTATGTGAAGGCTGAGAAGTGCACTTTTCATGCCTCCTCCGTCACATTTCTCGGTTCTGTTATTTCCGCTGAAGGCATTAAGATGGATCCCGCTAAGGTCCAAGCTGTCATTATTGGCCCGTTCCTAAATCACGCGTCGAGCTGCAGCGCTTTCTCGGCTTCGCGAATTTCTATCGTCGTTTCATCCGTAATTTCGGTCAGGTGGCAGCTCCCCTCACAGCCCTTACTTCTGTCAAGACGTGCTTTAAGTGGTCCGTTTCCGCCCAGGGAGCTTTTGATCTTCTCAAGAATCGTTTTACATCCGCACCTATCCTTGTTACACCTGACATCTCTAGACAGTTCGTTGTCGAGGTTGACGCGTCAGAGGTGGGCGTGGGAGCCATTCTTTCTCAGCGCTCCCTCTCTGACAACAAGGTCCACCCTTGCGCGTATTTTTCTCATCGCCTGTCGCCGTCGGAACGTAACTATGATGTGGGAAACCGCGAACTGCTCGCCATCCGCTTAGCCCTAGGCGAATGGCGACAGTGGTTGGAGGGGGCGACCGTTCCTTTTGTCGTTTGGACTGACCATAGGAACCTTGAGTACATCCGTTCTGCCAAACGACTTAATGCGCGTCAGGCTCGTTGGGCTCTGTTTTTCGCTCGTTTCGAGTTCGTAATTTCATATCGTCCGGGCTCTAAGAACACCAAGCCTGATGCTTTATCTCGTCTCTTCAGTTCTTCAGTAGTCTCCACCGACCCCGAGGGGATTCTCCCTGAGGGGCGTGTTGTCGGGTTGACTGTCTGGGGAATTGAGAGGCAGGTAAAGCGAGCACTCACTCACACTCCGTCGCCGCGCGCTTGCCCTAGGAACCTTCTTTTCGTTCCCGTTCCTACTCGTCTGGCCGTTCTTCAGTGGGCTCACTCTGCCAAGTTAGCCGGCCACCCCGGCGTTCGGGGTACGCTTGCTTCCATTCGTCAGCGTTTTTGGTGGCCCACTCGGGAACGTGACACGCGTCGTTTCGTGGCTGCTTGTTCGGTCTGCGCGCAGACTAAGTCCGGGAACTCCCCTCCTGCCGGCTGTCTCAGACCGCTTCCCATTCCCTCTCGACCGTGGTCTCACATCGCCTTAGATTTTATCACCGGACTGCCTTCGTCAGCGGGGAAGACAGTTATTCTTACGGTTGTCGATAGGTTCTCTAATGCGGCTCATTTTATTCCCCTCGCTAAGCTCCCTTCTGCTAAAGAAACGGCACAAATCATCATCGAGAATGTTTTCAGAATTCATGGCCTTCCATCAGACGTCGTTTCGGACAGGGGCCCGCAGTTCACGTCTCAATTTTGGAGGGAGTTTTGCCGTTTGATTGGGGCTTCCGTCAGTCTCTCGTCCGGCTTCCACCCTCAGTCTAACGGTCAAGCCGAACGGGCCAATCAGACTGTTGGTCGCATCTTACGCAGCCTTTCTTTTCGTAACCCTGCGTCTTGGTCAGAACAGCTCCCCTGGGCAGAATACGCCCACAACTCGCTTCCTTCGTCTGCGACCGGTCTATCTCCTTTTCAAAGTAGCCTCGGGTACCAACCTCCGCTGTTCTCGTCTCAGCTCGCCGAGTCCTGCGTCCTCTCCGCTCAGGCTTTTGTCCAACGTTGTGAGCGCACCTGGAAGGGGGTCAGGTCTGCACTTTGTCGTTATAGGGCGCAGACTGTGAGAGCCGCTAATAAGCGTAGAACTAAGAGTCCTAGATATTGTCGCGGTCAGAGAGTATGGCTCTCCACTCAAAACCTTCCCCTTAAGACAGCTTCTCGCAAGTTGACCCCGCGGTTCATTGGTCCGTTCCGTATTTCTCAGATCATTAATCCTGTCGCGGTGCGACTTCTTCTCCCGTGATATCTTTGTCGCGTCCACCCGGTCTTCCATGTCTCTTGTGTTAAACCCGTTCTTCGCGCCCCCGCTCGTCCTCCCCCCCCCATCCTTGTCGAAGGCGCACCTATCTACAGGGTCCGTAAGATTTTGGACATGCGTCCTCGGGGCCGTGGTCATCAGTTCCTAGTGGATTGGGAGGGGTACGGTCCTGAGGAAAGGAGTTGGGTTCCCTCTCGGGACGTGCTGGACCGTTCGCTGATCGATGATTTCCTCCGTTGCCGCCAGGTTTCCTCCTCGAGTGCGCCAGGGGGCGCTCGTTGAGTGGGGGGTACTGTCATGTCTTGTCATGTTATGTCTTGTTCCTGTTCTTTCTCTTCACTCTGTCTCCCTCTGCTGGTCGTATTAGGTTACCTTCTCTTTCTCTCCTCCTCCAGCTGTTCCTCATCTCCTCTAACTACCTCGTTCACCCTCTTCCCACCTGTTCCCTTTTTCCCTCTGATTAGGTCTCTATTTCTCTCTCTGTTCCTGCTTCTTTCTCTGTCAGATTCTCGTTTGAGTTTCTCATGCCAGAAACAAACTATCGTCTCGTTTGCTTCACCCTTGTCCTGTCCCGTCCTGTCGGAATCCGCCTGGCAAGTGCATCCTGTACTCAGCTAACTGTCTTGTCGTTTGTACTGTGTCCAGTTCATCTGATGCTACGTGAGATCAGGTACCACTGTTCCTCTACGACCCGCGCCTACCCAGAGAGACCTGCAGCCTGTCGCCGCTAACCCAGCTATTCTCCTCTGCTGCTAAGAAGGGGGCTCTTTTGTAATTATCAGAAGGATTTTTTGTTTCATTTGTCGCCCTCTCTGCGGGTTGTCTATTTTTCCATTATCTACATCTGAAGAGGATCTATGTCTTCCCTGTGTTTACATTAAAAGACTGTTTTTGTTAAACCGCTTTTGGGTCCTCACTCACCTGCACAACAACATCTTCTACCCCCAAGCCATAAGAGTTCTGAACAAGACTACTAAATATCTACAGTACCAGTCAACATTTTGGACACACCTGCTCATTACAGGGTTTTTCTACTTTGTAGAATAAAAGTGAAGACATCAAACCTATGAAATAACACATATGGAATCATGTAACAGTTCACTGAACATTACTCACCCTAGCAGAGCTGGTTAGGCCGGTATGTTATCCAGAGCGTTGGTGAGCATTGGTGACTGCAACTGTGCTATCAGATTGTCCGTTTGTAACAATATTCAACGGATGTTGTACACACATCACGTAACGTTAGCTAATGAGCCAGCCAGCTAACATACAGTACCAGTCAAAAGTTTGGACACACCTACTCATTCAAAGGTTTTTCTTTATTTTGACTATTTTCTACACTGTAGAATCCTAGTGAAGACATCAAAACTATGAAATAACACATCATGTATCCCCATGTGGTAACCCTAAAAGTGTTAAACAAATCAAAATATATTTTGCCACACTTTGCCTTGATGACAGCTTTGCACACTCTTGGCATTCTCTCAACCAACTTCATGAGGTAATCACTTGGAATGCATTTAAATTTACAGGTGTGCCTTGTTAAAAGATAATTTGTGGAATTTCTCTCTTTCTTAATGCATTTGAGCCAATCAGTTGTGTTGTGACAAGGTAGGGGTGGAAAACAGAAGATAGCATAATTTTGTTAAAGAACAACTACATGTTATGGCAAGAACAGCTCAAATAAGCAAATAGAAACAACTGTCCATCATTACTTTAAGACATGAAGGTCAGTCATAATGAAACATTTCAAGAAATTTCTTCAAGTGCAGTCGCAAATACCATCAAGCACTATGACTCTCATGAGGACCGCAACAGGAAAGGAAGACGCAGAGTCACCTCTGCTGCAGAGGATAAGTTCCTTACGGTTACCAGCCTCACAAATTGCACCCCAAATAAATGCTTCACAGAGTTCAAGTAACATACACATCTCAACATCAACAGGCCTTCATGGTCAATTTGCTGCAAAGAAACCACTACTGGCCAGAGAAAGTTTTAGGTCAGTTAGGATCACTACAATTTATTTTATGAGGTCTTGACTGATTTATTTTGTTTTTCCATGATGTCAAATAAAGAGGCACTGAGTTTGAAGGTAGGCCTTGAAATACATCCACAGATACACCTCCAATTGCCTCAGGCTAACTGACATTATTTATCAGAAGCTTCTAAAGCCATGAAATCATTTTCTGGAATTTTCCAAGCTGTTTAAAGGCACAGTCACCTTAGTGTATGTAAACTTCTGACCCACTGGAATTGTGATACAGTGAATTATAAGTTAAATAATCTGTCTGTAAACAACTGTTGTCATGCACAAAGTAGATGTCCTAACAGACTTGCCAAAACTATAGTTTGTTAACAAGAAATATTTGGAGTGGTTGAATTTTTTTAAATGATTCCAACCTAAGTGTATGTAAACTTCTGACTTCAACTGAAACTTCAACAAATTGACCCCGCCCTTCTGCTGTGAAGGCAATCAAAATTCATTTTTTTCAACTGGTAAAATGTGTATGCGTGTATGATGCATGCAAATGTGTATGATGCGTGCAAGGGCGTTGCATGAATGAAGCATACACAACAAATTGGTTGGGCATGACAGAGTGAGCAGATTCTGGGACAGAATAGGGATACAAAACTGAGGGGGCAGAATATTCCAACTAAGGCGGCATTGCCCCCTTTTGTCCCCTCGTGCTCTGAAAACTTATGTAAATACGGTATTTCTGCTTTTAATTTGGAATGTATTTACAAACAGATCTAAAAACCTGTTTGTGTGTAGATTAATTCGGAATTGTTTTAGATAACCCGTTTTAGAATAAGGCTGCAACATAATTTATTTTTGAAAAACGGAAAAGGTCTGAATACGCTCCCTAAAACTCTTCTGCGAACAGGCCTTTCTAATCGACCTGGCCCGGGTATCCTGGAAGGATATTGATCTTATCCGGTCAGTTGAGGATGCCTGGTCATTCTTTAAAAGTAACTTCCTCACCATCTTAGATAAGCATGCTCCATTCAAAAAATGCAGAACTTAGAACAGATATAGCCCTTGGTTCACTCCAGACCTGACTGCCCTCGACCAGCACAAAAACATCCTGTGGCGGACTGCAATAGCATCGAATAGTCCCAGCGATATGCAACTGTTCAGGGAAGTCACGAACCAATACACGCAGTCAGTCAGGAGAGCAAAGGCCAGTTTTTTTGAACAGAAATTTACATCCTGTAGCTCTAACTTCAAAAAGTTCTGGGACACTGTAAAGTCCATGGAGAACAAGACCACCTCCTCCCAGCTGCCCACTGCACTGAGGCTAGGTAACACGGTCACAGCCGACAAATCCATGATAATCGAAAACTTCAACAAGCATTTCTCAACGGCTGGCCATGCCTTCCTCCTGGCTACTCCAACCTCGGCCAACAGCTCGGCCCCCCCGCAGCTACTCGCCCAAGCCTCCCCAGCTTCTCCTTTACCAAAATCCAGATAGCAGATGTTCTGAAAGAGTTGCAAAACCTGGACCAGTACAAATCAGTTGGGCTTGACAATCTGGACCCTCTATTTCTGAAACTATCCGCCGCAATTGCCGCAACCCCTATTACCAGCCTGTTAAACCTCTCTTTCATATCGTCTGAGATCCCCAAGGATTGGAAAGCTGCCACAGTCATCCCCCTCTTCAAAGGGGGAGACACCCTGGACCCAAACTGTTACAGACCTATATCCATCCTGCCCTGCCTATCTAAGGTCTCACTCACGCCGCCAAACTTACCCTAGTAAAACTGACTATCCTACCGATCCTCGACTTCGGCGATGTCATCTACAAAATAGCTTCCAATACTCTACTCAGCAAACTGGATGCAGTTCATCATAGTGCCATCCGTTTTGTTACTAAAGCACCTTATACCACCCACCAGTGCGACCTGTATGCTCTAGTCGGCTGGCCCTCGCTACATATTCGTCGCCAGACCCACTGGCTCCAGGTCATCTACAAGTCCATGCTAGGTAAAGCTCCGCCTTATCTCAGTTCACTGGTCACGATGGCAACACCCACCCGTAGCACGCGCTCCAGCAGGTGTATCTCACTGATCATCCCTAAAGTCAACACCTCATTTGGCCGCCTTTACTTCCAGTTCTCTGCTGCCAGTGACTGGAACGAATTGCAAAAATCGCTGAAGTTGTAGACTTTCATCTCCCTCACCAACTTTAAACATCTGCTATCTGAGCAGCTAACTGATCGCTGCAGCTGTACATAGTCCATCGGTAAATAGCCAACCCAATTTACCTACCTCATCCCCATACTGTTTTTATTCATTTACTTTTCTGCTCTTTTGCACACCAGTTTCTCTACCTGCACATGACCATCTGATAATTTATCACTCCAGTGTTAATCTGCAAAATTGTAATTATTCGCCTACCTCCTCATGCCTTTTGCACATAATGTATATAGACTCTTTTTTTCTGTTTTCTACTGTGTTATTGACTTGTTTATTGTTTACTCCATGTGTAACTCTGTGTTGTTGTCTGTTCACACTGCTATGCTTTATCTTGGCCAGGTCGCAGTTGTAAATGAGAACTTGTTCTCAACTAGCCTACCTGGTTAAATAAAGGTGAAATAAATCAAATAAAAAATGCACTGAATAAGTATGTGAATGGTGTGTATAGACATAGACATTATGACAGTATGTGAATAGAACAGGGAAGGGTGTAGGGCACCACAAGTTATAAGACCTTTGTTCTCTCTCTTTTGTCCCGACAGTGCATGTTTAGTTGTTGCTGTTTCTTTAGGGTTTTGTTTGGCATGGGCTATGACCAGACAGTAGCCTGTGAGAGTTTGGTTCAATAAACCATTTTCATTCGAGAACTCAAGAACTGTTGTGGACATTCGCTCATTTATGATGTATCGAGGTCATTACAATAATATTGAAGCATCTGTGACGCTCCAGGTACAGATCTGGCAGAGACAGAGCTCTATTTACTCTCATATCTATGAACAGATAAGAGAGGCAAGGATAAAAGCTGGGCTGGCCATTATTTAGTTCTGAAGCCACTCTCAGTAAGGGGCTTACTGAACCGTGAGTTTAGGTGTAGACTCCGTGACTGCCACATACCTGTTAAGACTGCCGTTGGGGATGGTCTGTGTTGATTGACAAAATTTAATTGAAAGGCTCAAATGATTGACAAAATACATTCAGAATCTGTTCCAAGATAGGTCGTTTTGACATGGACCCACTACTCGTAACAGAGAAAGCTTTGACATACTCTAACTACAGTACAACAGTGTCATATGTGCTACTTTCCACACACAAACACCGCCCAAATTTACGTTTCACGAGATTACCATAATAGATTCTTGTATGACCACAGACACACTGAGAAATTCCGATTGTTCTTGCTGTCCTCTCCTGGCAGCGATATTCAAATGATTCAGTAGATAGGCTAGATTTAGCTCAGCCCCATTCAATATTTACAACAAAGCACGCAAATCACTGAGCGACTTAACTCAGGGGAGAGAATAGGCAGTCATGCGTCTCTGTTAATTCCCTTGCACCTGAAAGACCCCTTTAATGTCAACGTGCAGCACTTTAAAATGGCTCTGTGAATTGTTTTACAGCCCTTGCCAAGCCAATTAACCTCAATCACTAACCATCTCTATTCATCTCGATTCCTCGCTCTCAGATTTTAACATGCACATATTATGCATCCTGAGGTACATGTACATGTGAGGAAAATCCTGCTCCTACTCTTCCAGTTACAGTAGAGTAGGCTATTTAAGCACAGGCTTCTTGGAATCATGACATTGAGACTGTTTTACTGAGATCTGAGGGTATGTGGATCTCAACCCTGAGACAATTCTGATACTCCAAATGTGACCTCTATCTGGACACTCGGATCGGATTTTATTACCTTGAAGGGTTTTTTCCCCCGCACGTGATCTGCTGTTACCATGACAACCACCCCAAAATGTAAAGTGGAACAGACAGAGTTTTAACTACTTTGCAGATATGAAACAAACAGACAATCATAACATCAGCAAAAATAAATACAGTTTATTCTACAAAACCAACTTTATGAGGTTTTTAAAAATAGGTTATATTTGACTGAAAATTCCATGTCGTAGAGTAAGACATTGTTGGCAGAATAGATGGATGCAGTTCAATGCATGGTTAATATAATTTACCAATAAATGTCTTGGAAGTCCAACAAATATTGTCAGCAAGTTGTAAATCACAGCTGGCCTGGTACATGTTTTGCTTCCTCCAGTCATTCGGGATGCACTGTTTCAGTTTCAATGACTCAATATTTTGGACAACAATGGGCGGATGGAAATGTCCAATGCAATGAACCTAGCAAGGACAATGATCACAAGTCAGTAATAATGTGGCTAATATTCTAGCTCATATATTTATGAAGCTATTTATTTACCAAGCTAAAAACACAGAGCATAACGTTAGCTAGCTAGCTAGCTGCTGGGAGGATGTTATGTCATAGGACGAGTGGGTGAATGGCCGACTTTTTCCCCCATAGAGTTTTTCTGTAGCTACAGCTAGAGATGTGTCATTTGGATAGCTAGCACGAAATGTGAATAACTTATGCTAGCTAGCTATATTGAACTTGAACAACTGTTATCCACAGTTACCATATCTCTTAGTTTTCAATCAGATGTATTTGGCATTGCTCAAATGGGCAGACAGGCAGGCAGGCAAGTTCCCATTCAGTTGTCAAAACGTGATTTGGGACAAGCATGCGTTGTAGGCAAGCTGCAGACGGAAGAGCAGGCTACTATTCCCCATTGTTTATCAGTGCAATTTTGATTGACAAGTTGAAAAAGTTTGAGAGGGTTTATCTACTCTTCCCTCATTAGATTTTAGCCTATCTCCCTCTGGCTAACACTAATTGTTGATCTTGTTGTAGTGCATATACCGGACAGCCGAGTGTCCAAAACGTAGTTAGATTGTGTGACAGTATGAGCTGATTAAAATTAATGAGGCTTTGGAAACATTTCTACTGTTAGAAAATTTGAATAGAGTTAATTTTACATTTTATTCAAAGTACATGTCATTTTTCTTATCGGAGTTTTAAAAAAATGAATGCAAAGAATGCCTGACCATTCTTAAATCCTAAAACCTTTGTGTAAATATTTGTCTGGAACTTGCGTCATTTCAACAAAGCTTAAAGCTAGAATCCTTAATTGAAACAATAACAAAGCGGGCAACCACCTCTGTATTGGTAAAAAGCTGAGGGATGGGCGTGGAGAAATGTAACCACTCTCAAATTCATAGACAGACCTATGGATGCAAGGATGCATGATATCAAAATTATAGTTTTAACCATGTTTTGAGGCTATACAGTGTTTAGTTACATTTGAATTGTTTACAAACATTGGAGTAAAACAAGCTTATATGTTGGGATCTGATGGGAAACGACAGTTGAACTAATCTCATGAGGCATTCATAAGTTATATTCTTTGAGAATCAATGGGTATATATAATGAATGTATTAGTCCAAAACATGTACTGTATGTAGCAACTAACTAAGCAACAAAGGATTCTAGCTTTAAGATGAAGTGATTCTGGCTGAGCAACTATGACAGCTTCCACACGAGTCCCCCCCCCCCCCCCCCCAAAAAACTACGTGTATTCATACAATAAGTACATCTGCACTACCTGAATTTTTATGTTATGTGAGAGCAGAATGAACACAGACCCAGCCCTGGGACTGGGGTCTGTTGTGCAGTCAAATTAAGAAGCACGATGGGATTCCTTTAGGCTGAAATTGAAGTTATACACGAAGTTCAACCATGACAGATTACTTCTGCTCTGGCCCAGTGGAATACAAAGATTTTTCTCTTTCTGTTTGTCCCTGATAATGAGACATGTTGCCTTTTGATGAGAATATTGTTATTCAAGTTAATATTGTTAATATTGTCTTGTTAATATTGTTAATAAGTCATGTGTGGTCGAGGCATGTAATCAAAGCAAACACAGACATAATTGGGACCAATCCTGTTTTCATACCTGACTGTCCTAATCAAAGGCTGTTCTGTTCCTGTCCTGGGTCTACCTGGGTCTATGGTTATAATTAAGCACCAGACCACTGGTTACTCAAGGGTCCCCAGTTTGACTGCACAAATAACTGATATCCCAAATACCTGACATGAATCTGTGATATATCATATAACTATGGTCACAAATCACAATTCTAATCACTTTTTTCAAAACGTGACTACATTTTCCAATGCAAAGAATGGGACTTCCCATATGTTTTGTAATAAACTAATGGTAATTGTCAAAATTAGTCAGATTCACGTCTGTCTCTCGCTCGCTCTTAGCCCTCTGGTGATGGGCCATACAATTTAATTAATAGGGCTGACTGCTATCTGAATCACTGAACCAGATAGAAACGTTGGGCTGTTCCCAGCAAGTATGACATCATACTTAAAATGTTAACAAAGAATTGTCTGAAATTAAATTTGAATTTGGTTGATGACTAACATAATATGCCTCCTAACCTTGTAAAAAGCCTTTTTGGCACACTGTCGTTGTAGTGTCTGTCATAGAGTTTTTTTTATTCTTATTTGTTGCTGATAATTATCATTGTCATAATTAATGTCAGCATAGCTGGGGAATAATCATCATCAACATTGTTGTCATTGTCATCATCACCATCATCATTATCACAATCGTCATCATCACGATCGTCACCGTCATCATCACCATCATCATCATCGTTATATGTGTTTGGTGCCTTTCTCATCCTAAACCTAACTAGATAGAAACTCACTTTCATACACTTTTTCATGTGCAATTTAAAGCACTACTAATGTGGTTCTTTGTTTAGTTGGTAACAACTCTAAAACAAAAGGAAGCCTGATGTTTGATTAGCTGGATCAACTATGCTGCTTTTCCCCCCTCATTGTGTGGTTCCTATCCCCATGACAACATCTCTAGCCTGCTCTGTGCTACACCATATTTCTGATAGTGTTAACAAGTGGAATATCCACCATCAAATCAAATGTATTTATATAGCCCTTCGTATATCAGCTGATATCTCAAAGTGCTGTACAGAAACCCAGCCTAAAACCCCAAACAGCAAGCAATGCAGGTGTAGAAGCACGGTGGCTAGGAAAAACTCCCTAGAAAGGCCAAAATCTAGGAAGAAACCTAGAGAGGAACCAGGTTATGTGGGGTGGCCAGTCCTCTTCTGGCTGTGCCGGGTGGAGATTATAACAGAACATGGCCAAGATGTTCAAATGTTCATAAATGACCAGCATGGTCGAATAATAATAAGGCAGAACAGTTGAAACTGGAGCAGCAGCACGGTCAGGTGGACTGGGGACAGCACGGAGTCATCATGTCAGGTAGTCCTGGGGCATGGTCCTAGGGCTAAGGTCAGTTGAAACTGGAGCAGCAGCACGGTCAGGTGGACTGGGGACAGCAAGGAGTCATCATGTCAGGTAGTCCTGGGGCATGGTCCTAGGGCTCAGGTCCTCCGAGAGAGAAGAAGAAAGAGAGAAGGAGAGAATTAGAGAACGCACACTTAGATTCACACAGGACACCGATTAGGACAGGAGAAGTACTCCAGATATAACAAACTGACCCTAGCCCCCCGACACATAAACTACTGCAGCATAAATACTGGAGGCTGAGACAGGAGGGGTCAGGAGACACTGTGGCCCCATCCGAGGACACCCCCGGACAGGGCCAAACAGGAAGGATATAACCCCACCCACTCTGCCAAAGCACAGCCCCCACACCACTAGAGGGATATCTTCAACCACCAACTTACCTTACCTTACCTCACCTTTACATGATAATAGCCAGAGAAGACATGCTATGCTGCTGCTTGGACTTGGATGGGCTGAAGGGATGCACTCATGTAACATGGAGGGCAGATGACTGGTCGTAAAAGATTAAACATGGTCTAATAAATATTTATTTTATAATTTTCCAAAATTCTGATTCACATTTATTGTGAATCTTTATTGTATGGTATTGTATTGTATGATGTTTTCAAGTTTAATCTTTCTCTGTTCGCCACACATTACTCAGTTCTCTTGTTTCTCTGGATCTGTTATAGGTCCTAGATGTCTCTTTAAAATTGTCAGCAGCTATCAAGTAATCTTAAACATTTTGAAGAGTAGTATGAAGTTAGAAATGATCCTTTAATGACAGTCTAGACTTCCTATCAATTGATCTTCAGTGGCCTTCAAATTACTTGAAAGATGTTCCTGTTCTTAAAGCACTTAATTGTATGTTTCAGTTAACTACTGGATGAGACAGAATGGAGAGTAAGTGGTACTTTGAGAAATATAATTGTGTGACATTTGGGCAATACAACTTTGAGTAGTCTCTCTTAAAGACATACAGTAACATTTACAGGTGAGTCCAAACATAGACTCAACAATACAGACATTTGGTACTAAGGTACTTCCATACTTACTTGGGTAAATTAGAATGGGTATTTCTAGTGGATTAGAAAGAGGAAACAGGGCCTCCATTTTGTCCTGAGAATGTACAGTACAGTCACCAATGTATGACATACCCCTATAAAAGGATTATCATTATTATTCATTTTTTCCACCTTTATTTAACCAGGTAGGCTAGTTGAGAACAAGTTCTCATTTACAACTGCGACTTGGCCAAGATAAAGCAAAGCAGTGCGACACAAACAACAACACAGAGTTACACATGGAATAAACAAACAGACAGTCAATAATACAATAGAGAAAGTCTATATACAGTGTGTGCAAATGAGGTAGAATAAGGGGGGTGAGGCAATAAATAGGCCATAGTGGTGAAATTATCACAGATGATTTATTATTAAACATTGGGGTGATAGATGTGCAGAAGATGAGTGTGCAAGTAGTGGTACTGGGGTGCAAAGGAGCAAAATAAATCAAATAAATAACGAGGTAGATGGATGGGCTATTTACAGATTGGCTATGTACAGGTGCAGTGTTCTGTGAGCTGCTCTGACAGCTGGTGCTTAAAGCTAGTGAGGGGGATATGAGTCTCCAGCTTCAGTGATTTTCTTGCAGTTCATTCCAGTCATTGGCAGCAGAGAACTGAAAAAAATAGACAAAAAAATCCACCTTTCCAGAAACAAGTCTCTCACCGTTGCCGCTTGCTATAGGCCACCCTCTACCCCCAACTGTGCCCTGGACACCATATGTGAACTGATTGCCCCCCATCTATCTTCAGAGCTCGTGCTGCTGGGTAACCTAAACTGAAACATGCTTAACACTCCGGCCATCCTACAATCTAAGCTTGATGCCCTCAATCTCACACAAATTATCAATGAACCTAACAGGTACAACCCCAAATCTATAAATACAGGCACCCTCATAGATATCATCCTAACCAACTTGCCCTCCAAATACACCTCTGCTGTTTTCAACCAAGATCTCAGCGATCACTGCCTCATTGCCTGCATTCGTAATGGGTCCGCGGTCAAACGACCACCCCTTATCACTGTCAAAAGCTCACTAAAACACAAACTGTCAAACGCTCACTACAGCAGGCCTTTCTAATCCTGGAAGGATGTTGACCTCATCCCGTCAGTAGAGGATGTCTGGTCATTCTTTAAAAGTGCCTTCCTCACCATCTTAAATAAGCATGCCCCTTTCAAAAAATTTAGAAACAGGAACAGATTTAGCCCTTGGTTCTCTCCAGACCTGACTGCCCTTGATCAGCACAAAAACATCCTTTGGCGTTCTGCATTAGCATCGAACAACCCCTGTGATATGCAACTTTCCAGGGAAGTCAGGAACCAATATACACAGGCAGTTAGGAAAGCTAAGGCTAGCTTTTTCAAGCAGACATTTGCATCCTGTAGCACAAACTCAAAAAGTTCTGGGACTGTAAAGTTCATGGAGAATAAGAGCACCTCCTCCCAGCTGCCCACTGCACTGAGGCTAAGAAACACTGTCACCACCTATAAATCCACAATAATTGAGAATTTCAATAAGCATTTTTCTACGGCTGGCCATGCTTTCCACCTGGCTACCCCTACCCCCGCCGACTACCCTGCACTCCACACAGCAACTCGCCCAAAGGCGGCCGAAGGAGGAATTGGCTTTGGGGGTGACCAGTGAAATATACCTGCTGGAGCGCGAACTGCGGGTGGGTGCTGCTATGGTGACCAGTGAGATGAGATAAGGTTAGGCTTTACCTAGCAACAACTTATAGATGACCTGGAGCCAGTGGATTTAGCGACGGATATGAAGCGAGGGCCAGCCAACGAGAGCATACAGGTCACAGTGGTAGGTAGTATATGGGGCTTTGGGGACAAAACGGATGGCACTGTGATAGACTGCATCCAATTTGCTGAGTAGAGTGTTGGAGGCTATTTTGTAAATGACTTCGCTGATGTCGAGGATTGGTAGGATAGTCAGTTTTACGAGGGTATATTTGCCAGCATGAGTGAAGGATGCTTTGTTACAAAATAGGAAGCCAATTCTAGATTTAATTTTGGATTGGAGATGCTTAATGTGAGTCTGGAAGGAGAGTTTACAGTCTAACCAGGCACCTAGGTATTTGTAGTTGTCCACGTATTCTAAGTCAGAACCATCCAGAGTAATGATGGGTGGGTGGGTAGGTCTGGGCAGCGATCGGTTGAACTGCATGCATTTAGTTTTGCTTGCATTTAAGAGCAGTTGAAGGCCACGGAAGGAGAGTTGTATGGCATTGAAGCTCGTCTGGAGGTTAGTTAACACAGTGTCCAAAGAGGAACCAGAAGTATACAGAATGGTGTCATCTGTGTGGAGGTGTATCAGAGAATCACCAGCAGCAGGAGCGACATCATTGATGTGTACAGAGAAGAGAGTTGGCCCGAGGATGGAACCCTGTGTCACCACCATAGAGTCTGTCAGAGGTCCGAACAACAGGCCCTCCAATTTGACACACTGAACTCTGTCAGAGAAGTAGTAATCATTTGAGAAACCAAGACTGTTGCCGATAAGAATGTGGTGATTGACAGTGTCACGATTGTTGTCGGGAGAAGGAGAAGAGGACCAAAGTGTAGCGTGGTACGTATCCATAATACTTTTAATCAAGAAAGAATACATGAACAAAAAACAACAAAACGATAAACAAAAGGTTCTGAAAGGTGCAACAAATACTAACCAGAAAATAACTAGCCACTCACATCAAATCAAATCAAATCAAATTTATATATATTGCCCTTCGTACATCAGCTGATATCTCAAAGTGCTGTACAGAAACCCAGCCTAAAACCCCAAACAGCAAGCAATGCAGGTGTAGAAGCACAGTGGCTAGGAAAAACTCCCTAGAAAGGCCAAACCTAGGAAGAAACCTAGAGAGGAACCAGGCTGTGTGGGGTGGCAGCCTAACGGCCAGGTGAACTGGGGACAGCAAGGAGTCATCATGTCAGGAAGTCCTGAGGCAAGGTCCTCAGAGAGAGAGAAAGAAAGAGAGGAAGAGAGAATTAGAGAGAGCATACTTAAATTCACATAGGCCACCGGATAGGACAGGAGAAGTACTCCAGATATAACAAACTGACCCTAGCCCCCCGACACATAAACTTCTGCAGCATAAATACTGGAGGCTGAGACAGGAGGGGTCAGGAGACACTGTGGCCCCATCCGATGACACCCCCGGACAGGGCCAAACAGGAAGGATATAACGCCACCCACTTTGCCAAAGCACAGCCCCCACACCACCATCTGTTTGCGGTGATGGCTCTGGCGCGGGACATGGACCCCACTCCACCATAGTCTTGGCCTACTTAAGTGGCGCCTTTGTAACGGCGACCCTCGCCGCCGACCTCGGACTGGGGACCCTTGCAGCGGGCCCCAAATAGACGGGAGACTCCGGCAGCGCCGGACAGGCGGGGGACTCCGGCAGCGCCGGAGTGAATGGCGACTCTGGCAGCTCCGGAGTGAAGGGCAACTCTGGCAGCTCCGGAGTGAAGGGCGGCTCTGGCAGCTCCTGAGTGACGGGTGGCTCTGGCAGCTCCTGACTGACAGGCAGCTCTGGCAGCTCCTGACTGACGGGCGTCTCTGGCAGCTCCTGACTGACGGGCTGCTCTGGCAGGTCCTGACTGACGGGCGGCTCTGGCAGCTCCTGACTGGAGGGAGATTCTGGAAGCACCGGAGAGGAGGGAGAACCTGGAGGGAGGAGACAGGACCCACCAGTCTGGGGAGACCTACAGGAGGCCTGGTGCGTGGAGGAGGAACCGGATGGACCGGGCTGTGGGGGAGCACTGGAGCCTTGGTGCGCGGCCTTGGCACCACTCCTCCAGGCTGGATGACCACTTTAGCCCGGACCCTCCAAAGTGCAGGCACAGGTTGAACCGGGCTGTGGGTGAGCACTGGAGATCTTGTGCATACCACTCACACCTCTCCCTTAGGCTCAATGCCCACATTCGCCCGGCACAGGCGGAGAGCACTGCACCCTCCCAACGCCTCGGAGACACAGCACGCAGCGCCGAAACGACGTACCGGAGACCAAACACGCTGAGCCGGCACAATATGCCCTTGCTGGATGCCCGCTGTTGCATGGCACTTGCGGGGGGCTGGCCTATAGCGCACCGGGCTATGAGCACATACTGGCAACACCGTGCGCTTGACCGCAGAGTCCAGAACCCTCTGCTCCTAGTTACCACGCTGCTTGGTCCGGTTGTGGTGGGTGATTCTGTCACGATTGTCGTCAGGAGAAGGAGTGGAGGACCAAAGTGCGTGGTACGTATCCATAATACTTTTAATCAAGAAAGAATACATGAACAAAAAACAACAAAACGATAAACGAACAGTTCTGACAGGTGCAACAAACACTAACCAGAAAATAACTACCCACCCACATCGCACCCTGACCAAACTAAAATAGAAACATACAAAGCAATCTACGGTCAGGGCGTGACAGACAGGGTCGAAAGCCTTGGCCAGGTCGATGAATACAGCAGCACATTATTGTCTCTTATCGATGGCAGTTATGATATCGTTTAGGACCTTGAGCGTGGCTGAGGTGCACCCATGTCCAGCTCGGAAACCAGATTGCATAGCGGAGAAGGGACAGTGGGTTTCGAATTGGTCAGTGATCTATTTGTTAACTTGGCTTTTGAAGTCCTTTGGTTGAGTTGTTGAACAAGCTAGTAATAGGGGTTGCAACAATTTCTGCAGATCATTTTAGGAAGAGAGGGTCCAGATTGTCTAGCCCTGCTGATTTGTAGGGGTCCAGATTTTGCAGCTCTTTCAGAACATCAGCTCTCTGGATTTGGGTGAAGGAGAAATGGGGAGGCTTGGGCAAGTTGCAGTGAGGGGTGCAGGGCTGATAGACTATGTATCTTTAAGAAACAAAATTATGTCCACGTTTTCCTTTACCAGCAAACGCAATTGACACAATGTGAAAAATTTAGTTAGCTTACCTTACTTTTTTTTTTATCTAAGTGGCAATGCAATGAATCATATACAGTACACCATAGTTAATTCAGTGATGGGAATATAAACAATTTATTCAGCCTGGCTGCTATTTTTGTGCTGCGCTGCTGTTTGTGGTGAAATACATTTGCATAATTCTTCATGATATTATTTACCGAAAATGAGACAAGAAAATGCAAAATAGTCTCTCTGAGTTACACTTCTTGATTTGATTGTGGTGATAAGTTGCCTTCTGCTTGAGTTCCCGCACCTCCTATAGAATATGAGGAGTTCCTGCACCTACTGTAAATATAAACAATACCGGCACCCAAAATGCGTATCGGCACCTATTTCAGTCCAAGTCAAGCACTGATTATTATTTATGCTACTTAACTTTTAAAGTCACTGTAAACTAACATAAATAGGCACAAGTCTTTGAAAACACTGTACAGCAAGGGTCCTAAGTAAGGATGCCATGGGACATGTAGAAGTGGAGCCAGGATTTTTTACTGACCAAGTGACCTGACCAGGAAAAAATCCCCTTGACACTTGGTCTGGAAAAACTCTTGTCCCTATGCATAAGCAAGACAATAAGTCCTTCAATTGCAGTGCATAATGTACCTGTCCCCTCCAAATACAGTGATGACTTTTTACATGACCAGCATAATGATGAGCAGTAATTGAGACTCCTCACCCTTGGTACGAGACATGAGTATTGTTTGACGACCTAATGACAACCTCATTTTATGACAGCCACTAACATATGAATCACTCTTGCATTACAGTGTTATAGGAAAACATTTGGACTGATCATATAAAGGGGAGGAATACTGTCGATAGCACAAGGAGAGGGCAATCAACCACGCTTCACTTCTGCTTCTTCACTCACCACTCACTTGCCACTGTAGAAGGAGAGTTTTGAGGAAATGCCACCATCTATCCACGGTTTCTGGTTAGGGTAGGTTTTAATAGTCACAGTGGGTACAACATCTCCTATACACTTCTTATAAACTCACTCACCGAATTAGCGTATATGATGATATTATTCTCTGAGGCTACCTGGAACATATCCCAGTCGGCATGATCAAAACTGCTGTTTATGTTGTGTTTGTATCTAATTCATGTCTTTCAAGTTGGTGTATTGGGGTGGCCTGTTCTGTTGTCTGTATTTCCGACCAAAGCAAGACGATGTTTAAAGCTCACTATGGATCTACAAACAGGTTAGCCTCTATAAAGTCTTTGGATGTATTTGCAGTGTGATTATTGTTTGTTCTGGTAGTCCGATGTCTTTGTATTATCAAATACCAACTGAATGGTGAATTAATGTATTTACAGTCAATCAATCAATACAGCTTGATTATTGTGTGTTCTGTGTAATTCCTTTGTCTTTTCCAAAGCTAACTAAATGGTGAATGTCTGGTGTCAGTTTGTCTTATTTTTGTATGTGAGAAGAGAAGTTGTTTCTTAAGGGAAAGGAAATGTTTCTTTTCCATTCTGTATTATTTGAACAAAATTCAACTCCAGTTTAAGAACTGGGATAAGTTACAAATCTCATTGTGGGGTAGGCCACATGTTAGAAAGATGGCTAAAGCTCCTAACCTGAATTATGTCATCAGTATGTTTCCACTGTCCCTACCTGCCTACACCTTTAACACCATCGTCAAAATGATCACTCAGTTTACTTGGACTATTAAAAGGGCATACTTTTGCATACTGCAAAAAAAATGCCAAGTAATGAAGAGGTCTGGGCCACCTTGAATCAAGACCAAAAGCCACATAATGATGAAATTATGGAAGACTTTACAGGCGGTGAATTGTTCAAATCAAATCCCAACCTAACAAAGCAGAGCCTGTCTGCAGTTCTATGTAAATTAATTTGAAGTTGTCCATCCAATGGATTCTAAAAAAGGCAAGCACAAATTGACCACAGTGTACTTTAGAAGGAGATGTTGACCACAAGGATACTTCCCATCTCCACACTGGTTCATCAACAACAAGTCACCACTTATAAAGAGGTATTCAAGCCTTTGATACGTGATATCCAGGAATTGGAATTTCACCATGCGTGACCCAGACAACTGCAAGTACCATCTGCAGATTGTGGAAGAAAATCCAGACAACACATCGATGTATGGCATCAAAAAAGCCTGTTGCTTCTTTCTGCTGAATCATGTGCCATCTCCAATTACCTATCTGTTTCTACCAGACGTCATGCATGACCTTCATAAGGGCACCATACCCAGAGTGCTCCGACTAGTGCTGCAACAACTGGTTCAAGAGAGGCAAATTACTCTTACCCAGATTAACTATGAGATTGAGAACTTGTTTTATGGCAAATGAGATATGTCTTCTAAACCTATGCCACTATCTGAGAGAGTCCTAAGGAAGAATGGCCATCAGAAAAATGTACACTTTTACGTTTACTCCCCCAAAACAACTGCTCTGGAAACACAGCAACACATTGTGCAGACACAAGAGATGTCCCACTGCATGCACTTCCAAACTCTGCCCTTGCAGTACTAAGTGTCAGATTCGGAGAAGCTATCAGAGGAAGTCCATTGCAGTGAACAACACGCAATACAATGTAGGAGACTATCTGGTCATCGACACTGCTCATTCTGAAGAGATCCCTGTGTTCGTAGAAGTGTGTGGAAGTGTGTGGAATATTACAGATTCCTTGGTATTTACTGTATATCTATAGAATGTACTGTATATCTGTCCATATTGTCTTTTTAAACGTGTCATAACTTATTGAGTATCTATAGAATGTATATCTGTCTATATTGTCTTTTTAAAAGTGTGATAACTTTAGAAGTTTCAACAGCCATTTCAACAGCCATCACCATGCATATATGGTTCAACACAGTCAACAATGGATTGCTATAAGGCCTGGTTGGTGAGGAGATGGATTTCCATGGGATAGAGGGATACAGGGTGGCCAGCGGGAAGGGTGCCCATTCCACTCCACCACTGGATTGCAGTTAGTGGAAATTGATTTATTAAGCACAACACACTTTTGTTTTCACATTTTCAAATGTGTTTCTTATTCTGATATGCACTGACTAGAACACTGATCTTTTTTGGACCACATTGATGGAGAGACGTTGATGTCATTGGACCAAAGAATGCTAGAGCAACTCGTTCCAATAATCAAAGTTGAAAAAAATTCACAAAATAAATTGAGATTCTAAAAGCTATAAATTGTTCAGTCAATATATGATTGTTATCTGCATCATTCATTCTATCACATTGATCCTATTCCAATTTTCAGCTATTTTATTTTTGCTGAGGCTGAAACCACAAAAAGAAACAATGTTATTGTTAGTTCACAGATGCAGCAAACAGCCCAGCAAAATGTCTAAGCACCTGTCTGTCAAAATGACACACCAATTGGCCTTCAGCATGACATCTCACACGGCCAGCAACAAGAAACATCAGTCAGCCAAAGAGTCTGGCCATCTGTGTTTAGACTTCCACAATTTCCAGCCGTATGAAAATAAAAACTTGAGGGACAAAAATGGATGCTCTCCATTGTGCTACTGTGCACTCGAAGTGGAAGTCTGAGATTGTGCAGGTGTTGGTCGACTTCATGTGTACCTACACTTGGTAAGTATAGTTTTGTATATATACAGGTATATAGTTATATACTGATCTTAGCTTCATGTTAATATTAGAAGTTCCTCAATTATGAATCACAATGTGTGTGCGTCACCCTGAGCCCTTCTCCTGTCCCTGTCCTCCATACTCTCCTCCATACCGTTGATATAATCACTGCAGCTGATAGAATAGCACATGCTCAACTTTTACATGATGATAATCAACGTAATCAATCAATGTCGTTTGTATTACAAACAGAATTGTTAGTCTAAATGTAATGTTTTATGTTTCTCGTTTGCTTTAGGTACTGCACTACCCGGCATTACATGGATGTGTGCACAGCGCTCATGCAAAAGTACCCCTCATTGAGAGACCAGAACGGGAAGGGATACAGTGTGTAAGAACTCTTCAGTTTTCCTACTCACATTATTTCACACTAATAATATTTTTGCACCATTTAGCCTACCCAGACCATAATGTGCTGGCTTGGATATTTTCTTCTCCCATTGTTAAACCTTCACATTTCTAGCAGCATAACAAGACCGTCTCTAGTCTGCTCCTCTGACCTCAGTCCCAATAATAACATTTCTCCTCTCCACATTACATTTTTTAAGGAGTCATGGCATGGCATGATAAAGAATAAATACAACAAAGAATGGCAGCCTCTTGCTCACGTTGCACAAGTACAGGAAATGCAGAAGAGGTTTGGGAGGCAAGGGATAAAGATAAGCCCAGATGACACCAAAAATGAAGACCCGACCAAAATAGCCAATGTAAATGCACACAAATAATGGCCCATATTCAGTGTTTCAAAGTTGAACCGCTGATCCCGGATCCGTTTTTAAGATCATAAATAAGATTGGGGACCTGGGGACCTGATCCTATATAATTTTGCCTTTTTCAATAGACTTTTATCGTGTTTGATGCTGTATGTGTCAATATTTAATCATATTTATATTCGTTTTTCAGATTGAGACGGATGCGGATTCCTTCAGTCAGAAATTACACGTTGAATAGATGAAGGCGGAGTGCCAAGAAATGAGACCGAACATATGTTCCTTACAACACAAAATGAAAAGTTCTGAAAAAGAGAGACAACAAGGCATAACTATTACATAGCCAAGTACTGTCATCTGAGTCCAAGATATACTGATGATGCATTATGAACAAATTGATTGTCAGATTTTCTCCGATATGATAAGCAAATTCGGTATGGATGTGGACAGAAAAAGGAGTGGTATGGCCATGGAGTTGCTGAATCTTTACAAGATGGCACTTCTCTCACACACGGAGGAGGCTCACAAAAGTTGTTTTTTTTAATCAATGTCACTGCATGTAAAATGTACCCTTAACAGAGTGGAGCTGTTCTCATCCAGCATTTTTATTACACACTGTCCAATTTAAGGTCTGAAGATCACTGCAGCCAGTTTGCTCCTCCCCTACTTCCTCAAAGAAGATCTGTGGGCTGTATGTCACAGACGGGGTATGTATTTCCCAGCAGACAAATAAATAAATGCAAAGTTAGTAGTACTATGTAAGGAGTGCTCAGTTGTTAACTTACTGTTTGAAATATGACTTGAGTAACCTTCATTTAAAGAAAATTGACTTTCAGTGTGTAAAGTTCTCCTCACCTACCATAAGAATAGAGGGGAATCCCTTTGCAGATCAGAGCCACATCCAACTCTTCCTGGATGGAGAGGAGCTACATCTCCATGCGATTGGGAGTAGCAATGGGGGGTCCATTTCCTTTTTAATATTGAGTATGCAGCATCAGTGAGAAGCTCTATGCTGTTCATTCAGAAATGTTTTGGGGGAATTGATGAGGGGGTGTAAATGACCAACAAATGTACAAATGCCAAACGTTTTCTGTAGGGAGGGACCAGATATTTATGTGACTTTTAAAGTCAATCAAATGAATGTGACTTTACAAGTTTGCCACTCAATATTATTTGTATTATTATTGTCAATATTATTATTATTATTATTCATAGTGGACTACATCGGACATAAAAGGTTCCTACAGGAACCTTAACACCCTAAACTGTCATTTGAAAGGTTCCTAGAAGCACCTTTAGGGGTTCCGCCGGTGTTGCAATCTGAGTAACCCCTAAAGGTGCCTCTAGGAACCTTTTCTTTTTAGAGTGTGGCACAGAAACCTGTTACTGTAATTATAAATATGGCATCAAAATGTTTAAAAATCTGATTTCCCCCTAGCTGATCATTGTCTGCACCTGGCTCTGATCATAGTGTAGGCCTAATGAAACAGGAGGGGGAGTGAGGTCGTCCGTGGTGGTCGGCTAACCCTTAACCTTCTGGCCCGTAACCCTGCGTGGCATTGACTGTGTCACAAAAGTATGCTGAAGCAGCAGTTAATATCCACGTTTATAAACACAGGGTCACTACAGTTGTTGTTATTTGTGGCCGTAAACATTATTTTGAGTTAATTCTATGAGTGGGGTGTACATTTCTAACTGTCCCTAAGCATTAAGTCGAGTACTCTAATATGACAATGAACACTTCAAAAACACTTCAACGCATGTGCTGAGACTTTCAACATTGACTAGAGATTGTAGTGGGTGGCTGGTAAGCTAGGCTTATTGCTTGATTTTATGTCAAATGTGTCCACGTAAAGAGTGTGTAAAAACATAGAAAATACTGGAAAATATCAGTTAGAAACAAACAGGCCAGACTTTGGTAAGAAGATAGGTTAACATGATGTTAGGAAATGATAGATTCCATACTGAGTCTCTGTGGTTCTGCTGCCCTCTGGTGTGAGGACGTGTACCAATGTGTGTCTAGGGCAGTATAGAATGGCGTCTATGCTCAAACACAAATTTCATATGAAAAAAGCAGCTTATGACCATTTGTTTACGTCTTTAACATTTAATACATTTAATGTAGTTAAAATGAACATCGTATGGCCGTAGAAACAGGGTGTTTCGTGTTTGTTTTTAATTAAAGATTAATAGAATAGAATAAAACTTTATTGCCCATCCAGGATGGAAATGTTTCTTTGGCATCACCTTCCATTACTTGAAGGCAACGTCATCTGATAAAATCCATTGTGCTGTTTGCTCCAATATTGTTTCTTACAGAATTATTTCACAATGACTGCAATTGAAATGCCCAGTGGCATACAGCAGTATTTTCAACTCCAGTCCTCGAGTACCCCCAACTGCACGTTTTTTGTAGCCCTGGACAAGCCCACCTGATTCAACTTGTCTATTAATCATCAAGCCCGTAATGATTTGAATCAGGTGAGTTTGCCGAGGGCTACAACAAAAATGTGTGCTGTTGGGGGTACTCGGGGACTGGAGATGGGAAACACTGGCATACAGTATATAAAAATGATCCATCATTAGCATTGTGAAGGCTCTCCTTTCACTCTCAGTATGTGTCATGTGGAAAGCTTCCCACTAGAGGGAGTAGTCCACCAGGTTCTATCCTAGTCATTTTCCTGGAGTCTCCAAAAAAAAGCGAACTCTTCACCAACATGAAAGGGCACCGCCGTGAAACCACACAAAAAGGGCACCACCGTGAAACCACACAAAAAATGGTATCCTCCCGAGTGGCGCAGAGGTCTAAGGCACTGCATCTTAGTGCTAGAGGTGTCACTACAGGCCCTGGTTCAATTCCAGGCTGTATCACAACCGGCCGTGATTGGGAGTCTTGTAGGGTAGCGCACAATTGGCCCAGTGTCACCCGCATTAGGGTTTGGCCAGGGTAGGCTGTCATTGTAAAAAAAAAAAAAAAATCTTAACAGGCCTGCCTAATTAAATAGAGGTTATTTAAAAAAGTACTAGACAGATGCATTGTTCAGTACCTCAGCCATTTTATTGTCTATACATTCACCCATTGTGACATGTAATGTCTATGGTTTATTCCACTTGACAGTTCATCTCATAGGACTCATAGGACCATGGGGGACTTACTCCTCAGGACTGTATCCATCTCTGATTGAGACATTCCTCATGTCTCTGTCCAGTGGAAGGCCTTGTTGTCCAGGACTGTGGCCAGTTTGTGGTTGAATGGCCGGTGGAACACCCTGAGGAGGTCCCTGGTGCTGGGCAACATGGGGCCCAAGCTCCTGTCTGCTGCCCTCCGTGTGTTGGACATGGGCCTCTTGGTGAGTGCTGCCTCGATCTGCTCAGATAAAGGCCCTATGCAAAAGACGAATTGTTGTTCAATATTTTGTTTATAAATAGATGATTGTGTTTCTATCGTCTGCCTTGGTATAGGCTCTGAGATTAAATAGGCTACGATGTCACGCTCCTAATCCTATCGCACAGCAATACTGTAGTATAATCATACTGTCACATACTGTCAACGCTACCCGTCTATTTACTTTCAAGCATGCTTGATTGATAAATGGTAGCCTACTATTTGTTGTGTAGCAGGAATAATTTAAACCAATTATGTCAGAAAAGGACCGACTTGGAACCGATGTCAGTTCAACGTCTAGTTTTGATTTACATCCAATCAGCTTTCCACGTTGATTCAATGTCATCACATTGAATGTTTTGGTTGAAATGACATGGAAACAACAATGATTCAACCAGTTTTTGCCCAGTAGGGAGAGACACGTACTGCAATATGATTATGATTCAGGCCTATGTAATAAAAGTAAAATAAACATATTAGACAACATGCTGCAATGCGATCTCCTTACCAACGGCAGATGCGTCTGTTTCAATATTTTTATTTGCTTACCATTATAATAATTCACAAGCATCAAACACCTCCCCATTTCCCCCAAATGAACAATAAAGCTTATTTTCTTGCAATTCAATTGATCAACCTTCTGGAAGTTGTGCACACACATCATTTGAGATTTGTGTGGAGATAGGCACACTTTTTCTTTTTTATGCACACACACCTTTGATAAATGAGGCCCCAGATGTTGAAATGCACACAGAGGAAGAAGCAGACATGTACATGCATCCACAATATTGTGTCCCAGCTCTGAACAAACCTAGGATGTTGATGTCGAATTCGAGCTGATAGCTGTGTTTTTCCAGTACGTACCCACGTTTAGGAAGTCAAAGACTTTATTTATGGTGAGTCTCAGATTGGCAGCGTAGTCTTCTAACTGCAGAACCAGGATCTGATTCCTGTGGAAGACAGTCAACCAGTCCAGCAGGAAGACAATATATAGTCCCAGGTTCAGTCTGACCTGGAGAGGACCACAACAAACACTGAACATTAGACTATCATCACATTTACATAACTATTCTACCAAGGCTTCATTGTTAAGGTGGAGAACAAGGTACATGCTATAAGAATACTGGTGATAAAGAGTTACAGCATGACTCGTACCCAAGCTTACCTGCAGAGAGTGCTGGAGACCAACCAACAAAAGTAATTATACCTCTGCAGATACAGCAGAGAGGAGGGACTATTTTTTAAACTTTCATAAGCTCAACAGCATGGATTCAGAAGTCAAATGTAAACAGGGAGCTACTTTAGGTCGACATCCATGACGCTGCTGTATGTCAAATAACTTATACTTTGTTCATATTTATTTACCTTAATAGGTACACACGGATCTCCAAAGGTACTCCTCTGAACACCATGTTGGCACCAATATAATAACATTACTACCACAAATCAGGCTGAGAGGTATGTAGAACAGTGTGAACAGTAGTGTTTATCTCTGGCTGTGGGTATCGTGATTTGTGCTTTTCCTATGTAAACTAGCTGTGCCCCAGGCTGTGACAGCTGCAGCCAAGCTGGTATGCTACTGTGTGACGAGGGTACAGACAGAGCTAACTCAGCTCAATCCCGTGGAAATGCTGCTCGGTACATTACAGCATCTGGACGGTTTACAATTTACAGAGGGCATTTGGCAAGCCTTTACTTAGCTTTGCTGAACTCTGTCCAATAAGGAAATGTTTACAGCATTAAAGCTTATGGACCCAAGGAAGGGTAGCTGCTGCATGTGCAACAGCTAATGGGGATCATCATAAACTAAACAAAGCACACATACCTGTATAAAACTGAGCCAATGTCAATGTAGTAAAATAGTTAAAACAGCAAGAAAATGTATTGTCTGAAAATAAATGACAATATTTCTAGAGACTACTTCCTAAATAACTTCCAGTAAGTGCATCTCAGTTCAATCAGTTCTGAAAGGAAACTTCACAGTTCCTCACTAATCAAATCAGTGGCATATGTCACAACACATTTTCACCAGCCTCAAGGAAGTAGCCGTGATTTTAATAAAATATCCCATTAGACATGGAAAATAAAGGCCTGAGTTCTGGATCACAAGTTGGCATGGAATCAATCTAGCTAAGACATGGAAGCTGTATCACAATTTGGCATAGACAAAGCCATCTCTGAATAACTTTGTATGCACTTTGATGACATGCCACTGGTCAAAAACTGTTTAAATCCACAGTGTTCCCATGTCATTTCAACAAAACAAAAAAAATGTGATGATTCTGAATCAACGAGGATTTGTAAAAAGTCATCAACATAATGGGGATTTAGTACTTTTTTCACCCACGTTTTAACCAATCTCCAACGACATACTGACATTTTTGGTTGATTTCACATTGAATTCAGGTTATCTGACAACTCAACCAAGCGTAAATCAAAAATAGACATTGAACTGCCCTCTGTGCCCTGTGGGATAACGCTCTTTCAATAAATGCGGTCAAAATTAGTGTTTCTTCTTGCTCTGGCACATTACTTCCCATCTAGACAATACACTATCCACCAAAGATAATGACACAATAAACACAATAATGGAGGCCATCGCTGGAGGCTCCGGACTGAAGGACGTCGTTGGAGGCTTCGTGCCATGGAACATCACTCGAGGCTTCTTGCCATGGATCATCACTGCAGGCTGCTTGCCATGGATCATCACTGGAGGCTTCGTGCCATGGATCATCACTGGAGGCTTCGTGCCATGGATCATCACTGGAGGCTTCGTGCCATGGATCATCACTGGAGGCTTCGTGCCATGGATCATCACTGGAGGCTTCGTGCCATGGATCATCACTGGAGGCTTCGTGCCATGGACCATCACTGGAGGCTTCGTGCCATGGACCATCACTGGAGGCTTCGTGCCATGGACCATCACTGGAGGCTTCGTGTCATGGATCATCACTGGAGGCTTCGTGCCATGGATCATCACTGGAGCGGAGAGACACACAGGAGGTCTGGCTCTGGGAGCAGGCACCGGACTCACCGGGCTGGGGAGACATACAGGAGGCTTAGTGCGTAGAGCTGGCGCAGGGCTTACCGGGCTGGGCAGGTGTGCAGGAGACCGGGTGCGTGGAGCTGGCACAGGATATACTGGGCCGTGGAGACGCACCGGAGGTCTGGACCGCAGAGCTGGCACAACCCATCCTGGCTGGATGCTTACCCTAACCCGGCAACTGCGGGGCGCTGGCACAGGACGCACTGGGCTGTGGATATCGTACCGGCGACACAGTATGTGTAACCTCAAAGCATGGTGCCTGAAGGGTCACATGCTCCTCAAAGTGACTGTCTTGCTCCAGAATCTAACCCCTCCAAACTCTTTCGTCCCTCTCCACTGCCAACCACTCCTCACTCAAACGGTCCAAGAATTCTTCCTCAGTCTCGGACTCAACCCTCAGCACCGACGCCCACGTCATCTGCCCAAAATATTTTGGGGCTGCCTCTCAGGTTTCCGTCGTGTCCTCTCCTCCTGACCACGCTGCTTGGTCCCTTGGTGGTGGCGAAGTTCTGTCACGGCCGTTGAATGAAGAGGACCAAGGCGCAGCGTGGTGAGTGTACATTTTCTTTTTATTTGAAAAGACGCCGAACAAAACAATAAACACTACAAAACAAACCGTGAAGCTAAAGGCTATGTGCCATAAACAAAGTCAACTTCCGACAAAGACAGGTGGGAAAAAGGGCTAACTAAGTATGGTTCTCAATCAGAGACAACGATAGACAGCTGTCCCCGATTGAGAACCCTACCCTGCCTAAACATAGAAATACAAATAATAGAACATAGAATACCCACCCCAAATCACACCCTGACCAAACCAAAATAGAGACATAAACAGGATCTCTAAGGTCAGGGCGTGACATGTACATTTCCAATGCCAGGAATAAAAATATGCATGCATGACTGTAAAAGTGTCCTGCTAAATGGCATATGTATTATTATTTTATTTATTTATATGTTCCACTCACCGGCATGGCATTGGAAAGTCTAGTATTGTAGACACAGGAACGCATGGAGCTCTCTGCTAAACAAGCCTCAAACAGCTGTAAGGATTCTGAGACCCTCTGGTCAAAGTCCTCCACTGACTTGTTAGCCATGTTGAAGTACAGATAGTCTGAATACAACCTAAACCACAAGGAGACACAAACCAGAAAACATACTTTCATTAGATACATTGACCAAATGCACTATAGTGAAAACTATGTCGGACTTAATTTGACCACCCTGGTGTGTGAGAATAGTGTATTCAATGTTTAAAAAGGATTCTAAGGTTTGTAATTTCCACTTTAATATTTCAGACTTGATTTGCATAAACACAAAAATGGATCAACCCCGAAGAAACTGTTAATTAATTATAATCCACATGATAATGTACTGCAGTTGCTGCAGGATTATTTCCTGCTGTGAGAAACTGGTCAAATTATGATCCCACATCTGTACCTCTCTACTGGGTCTCTGAGCATGACGATGATTTTAGCATTGGGCTGAACAGTGTGGATGAAGTCCTGGGCCAGGAAAGGAGGCTCCCCATCCACCCGGTTGTCATAGAGATAGCTCCAGGCTTGGTTGTCCCACATTGTGGATGCGCTTGCTTCACCTGTCAATCCAACAGAAGTGTGATGCCCATTTAAGTGATAATGCCAGAGAAGCTGGTGTTTGGAGGCAAACTGTGCCAATATATCCTCCAGACACCGGATTTGAGGGAATTATCACTTTCATACAACGGGTTACCAACATATTAAATTAATGATTTACCTATTTTCATTAAAAACTTAATTTTTATGAATTTATTCATACTATTTCATCCTTTTACGAGATATAGTCCCGTCACAAATGTAGGGTTGCTAACCAAGCCAGCTGGTTGTTCATTCTATCGGTTAGGTTGCCAGAGATGCAACCCAGTTGTGAAGTCTTTTTGTTGTACGTCTTTGGATGTGACCCAGTAATTTGTTCTAAATGTTCAGCATGGCAACTTTCTTATCCCTTGCTTGCTAGCTAGCCAACTTCAGCTAACACAGTCACATCGAACAGTGCAGCCAGAATAACAGCAAAGTAGCTGCATTAGCATTTCTTGAAGGTTTTTTCAGGTGACATTTATTTGGATATATCCATAATAATATCTACGTTTCCATCCATTTAGCGGAAGATTTTCATGCAAATATTCAAAAATCTGTATGAAGACAACATGCAATTTTTTCCACCGAACTGACTTGTTGTGTTAAAAAAAATCTGTGCGTGATGATGTAATGCACACAAAATGTACTTTTTCACTTAAAGATGCACTATGCAGAAATTACTCCGGCATTTCCTGTTTGCTAAAATTCGAATAGATTGCCTAATGTCAGATTTTGTGACAACACAAACAAACAAGTAAGAAATCATTGTACACTCAAAATAAAATAAAATTATATTTGTCACAACAGTTGTAGACCTTACCGTGAAATGCTTATTTTCAAGCCCTTAACCAACCAGTTCAAGAAATAGAGCTAAGAAAATATTTCCTAAATAAACTAAAGTAAAAAATATCCTAAATGAAATCCAAAAGTAACATGTAAATAGTCCGGGTGGCCAATTGATGAATTGTTTAGCAGTCTTATGGCTTGGGGGGAACCTTTTGGTCCTAGACTTGGCACTCCGGTACAACTTGCCATGCACTAGCAGAGAGAACAGTCTATGACTTGGGTGACTGGAGTCTTGAAAGATTTTTGGGCCGTCCTCTGACACACCAAGTATATAGGTCCTGGATGTCAGGAAGCTTGGCCCCAGTGAAGTATTGAGCTGTACGCACTACCCTCTGTAGCGCCTTACAGTCAGATGCCGAGCAGTTGCCATACCAGGCGGTGATGCAACTGGTCAGGATGCTCTTGATGGTGTAGCTGTGGAACTTTTTGAAGGTCTGAGTACCCATACCAAATCTTTTAAGTATCCTGTGGGGGAAAGGTGTTGTCGTGCCCTCTTCACAACTGTCTTGGTGTATTTGGACCATGATAGTTTGTTGGTGATGTGGACACCAAAGAACTTGAAACTCTAGACTGGCTCCACTTCAGCCCTGTCGATGTTAATGGGGGCCTGTTCGGTCCTCCTTTTCCTATAGTCCACGATCAGCCTCTTTGTCTTGCTCACATTAAAGGAGAGGTTGTTGTCCTTGCACCACACTGCCAAGTCTCTGACCTCCTCCTTCTAGGCTGTCTCATCGTTGTTGGTGGTCAGGCATGCCACTGTTGTGTCGTCAGCTAACTTAATGATGGTGTTGGAGTTGTGCTTGGCCATGCAGTCGTGGGTGAATAGGCTTTACAGGAGGGAGCTAAGCACGCATCCCTGAGGAGTCCCCGTGTTGAGGATCAGCGTGGAAGGTGTGTTGTTGTCTACCATTACCACCTAGGGGCGGCCCGTCAGGAAGTCAAGGATCCAGTTGCAGAGGGAGGTGTTTAGTCCCAGGGTCCTCAGCTTTGTGGGCACTATGGCGTTGAACGTTGAGCTGGTATTCCATCTGGCCCTGAAGCTTTGTGAATGTTGACCGGTTTAAAGGTCATGCTCACATCGGCTACAGAGAGCATATGCTTCAGTGTTGCTTGCCTCGAAGCGAGCATAAAAGGCACTTAACTCGTCTGGTAGGCTCTCGTCACTAAGCAGCTCACGGCTGGTTTTCCCTTTGTCATCCGTAATATTTTTCAAGCCCTGCCACATCCGACGAGCGTCAGAACCAGTGTAGGATACAATCTTAGTCCTGTATTGACGCTTAGCTTGTTTGATGGTTCGTCTGAGGGCATAAGTGGATTGGTATGCGACAGCTCCAGCCTTTAACTCGGTGTGGATGTTGCCTGTAATCCATGGCTTCTGGTTGGGAAATATATGTATGGTCACTGTGGAGACGACGTCGCCGATGCACTTATTTTTTAAGCCAGTGACTGAGGTGGTATACTCCTCAAAGCAATTGGATGAATCCCGTAAATGTTTGATTTGTTCGAAAATGTCCATCATTTTTGTCCAAAGAGCTACTCTTGTTAGCACGTTTGGTAAACAAATCCAAAGTCATGAAAGTTCCGAAATGTCAAAAAGTTCCGTTACTGTCCGTAGAAACATGTCAAACGATGTATATAATCAATCTTTAGGATGTTTTTAACATAAAACTTAAGTAATATTCCAACCGGAGAATTCCTTTGTCTTCAGAAAAGCAAAGGAACGCAGCTACCTCTCATGTGAAATGCTTGTGACCAGCCCGTGACCGCTGGCAGACCTCTGGCTCATTCCTCTCTCATTCGGTCCCACTTCACAGTAGAATCCTCAAACAAGTTTCTAAAGATGGTTGACATATAGTGGAAGCCTTAGGAAGTGCAACATAACCAATATCCCACTGTGTATTCAATAGGGGCTGGGTTGAAAATCGACTCAGATTTCTCACTTCCTGTTTGGATTTCTTCTCAGGTTTTTGCCTGCCATATGAGTTCTGTTATACTCACAGACATCATTCAAACAGTTTTAGAAACTTCAGAGTGTTTTTTATCCAATACTAATAATAATATGCATATATTAGCAACTGGGACTGAGGAGCAGGCAGTTTACTCTGGGCACCTCTGGGCACCTTTCATCCGAGCTACTCAATACTGCCCCTGCAGCCATAAGAAGTTTTAACCAACCATGCTATTTTGTTTGTCTTTTCATGTTGTTCTTAACTTGTTTTGTACGTAATGTTGCTGCTACCGTCTCTTATGACTGAAAAGAGCTCCTGGACATCAGAACTGGGATTACTCACCTCAAATTGGATGAGGAGTTCTTCTTCAATGAGTCGGACGCAAGGGATATACTACGGACGCCCGACCAGGCCCAGATCCCCGTGATTCGCTGGAAAAGGAAACGTAGGTTTCGCGAAAAGAGATTGGGATGCCTTGTGAGGATCAGGCAACGAGTGGCTAATCTGCCCTTGCTCACATTCAATCGCTGGAAAATAAATGGGACAAACTGAAAGCACGTATATCCTACCAAAAGGACATTAATTATCTTATGTTTCACCAAGTCATGGCTGAACAAAGACATTAAGAACATTCGGCTGGCAGGTTATACACTATATCGACAGGACAGAACAGCAGCCTCTGGTAAGACACGGGGCGGGAGCCTATGCATTTATGTAAACAACAGCTGGTGCATGATATCTATGGAAGTCACAAGGTTTTGTTCGCCTGAGGTAGAGTATCTCATGATAAGATGTAGACCACACTATCTACCGAGAGAGTTTTCATCTGTATTTTTCGTAGCTGTCTACATACCACCACAGACCGAGGCTGGTACTAAAACCGCACTCAATGAGCTGTATTCTGCCATAAGCAAACAGAAAAATGAAAAATGCAAGAATTAAAGCAGGAAGCACCAGTGACTCGGTCTATAAAAAAAAGTGGTCAGATGGAGCAGATGCTAAACTACAGGACTGTTTTGCTAGCACAGGGTGGAATACGTTCCGGGATTCTTCCTATGGCATTAAGAAGTACACCACATCAGTCACTGGCTTTATCAACAAGTGCATCGAGGACGTTGTCCACACAGTGACTGTACATACATACCCCAACCAGTAGCCATGGATTACAGGCAACATTCGCACTGAGCTAAAGGGTAGAGTTGCCGCTTTCAAGGAGCGGGACTCTAACACGAAAGCTTATAAGAAATCCCACTATGCTCTCCAACAAACCATTAAACAGGCAAAGTGTCAATACTGGAATAAGATTGACTCATAGTACACCGGCTCTGACTCTTGTTGGATGTGGCAGGGCTTGAAAACTATTACAGACCACAAAGGCAAGCACAACTGAGAGCTGCCCAGTGACACGAGCCTACCAGATGAGATAAATAACTTCTTTGCTCGCTTCGAGGCAAGTAACACGGAAACATGCATGACAGCATCAGCTGTTCCAGACGACTGTGTGATCACGCTCTCCGCGGCCAATGTGAGTAAGGCCTTTAAACAGGTCAACATTCACAAGGCCGCTGGGCCAGACGGATTACCAGGGCGTGTACTCCGAGCATGCACTGACCAACTGGCAAGTGTTTTCACTGACATTTTCAACCTCTCCCTGTCTGAGTCTGTAATACCAACATGTTTCAAGCAGACCACCATTGTCCCTGTGCCCAAGAACACTAAGATAACCTACCTAAATGACTACCGACCCGCAACACTCACGTCTGTAGCCATGAAATGCTTTGAAAGGCTGGTCATGACTCACATCAACACCATTATCCCAGAAACCCTAGACCCACTCAAATGTGCATACCGCCCCAACAGATACACAGATGATGCAATCTCTATTGCACTGCACACTGCCCTTTCCCACCTGGACAAAGGGAACACCTATGTGAAAATGCTATTCATTGACTACAGCTCAGCTTTCCACACCATAGTGCCCTCAAAGCTCATCACTAAGCTAAGGAGCCTGGGACTAAACACCTCCCTCTGCAACTGGAACCCTGGATTTCCTGACGGGCCGTCCACAGGTGGTAAGGGTAGGTAACAACACATCCACCACGCTGATCCTCAACACGGGGGCCCCATTCTCAGTCCCCTCGTGTCACGACTGCACGCCCAGGCATGACTCCAACACCATCATTAACTTTGCTGACGACACAACAGTGGTAGTCCTGATCACCGTCATCGATGAGACAGCCTATAGGGAGGAGGTCAGAGACCTGGTGCAAAGTCAAGAACCTCTCCCTCAATGTGATCAAGACAAAGGAGATGATTGTGGATTACAGGAAAAGGACAACCGAGCACAACCCAATTCTTATTGACGGGGCTGCAGTGGAGCAGGTTGAGAGCTTCAAGTTCCTTGGCGTCCACATCACCAACAAACTAACATGGGTAATCAGATCCTCAAAAGGTTTTACAGCTGCACCATCGAGAGCATCCTAACGGGTTGCATCACTGCCTGGTGTGGCAACTGCTCGGCCTCCGACCGCAAGACACTACAGAGGGTAGTGTGTACAGCCCAGTACACATCACCATGGCCAAGCTTCCTGCCATCCAGGACCTCTATAGCAGGCAGTGTCAGAGGAAGGCCCTAAAAATGGTAAAATACTCCAGCAACCCTAGTCATAGACTGTTCTCTCTGCACCGGAGCACCAAGTCTAGGTCCAAGAGGCTTCTAAACAGCTTCTACCCCCAAGCCATAAGACTCCTACTGAATAGCTAATCAAATGGCTATCCAGACTATTTGCATTGCCCCCCCCCCCCCCCCTCCCCCTCCCCCACCCACCCCCACCCACGCTGCTGCTACTCTCTGTTATTATCTATGCATAGCCACTTGAATAACTCTACCTACATGTACATAATTACCTCGACACTGGTGCCACCGCACATTGACACATTGACTCTGTACCAGTGCCCCCTGTATATAGCCCCCGCTATTGTTATTTACTGCTGCTCCTTAATTATTTGTTATTCTTACCTCTTACTTTTTTGAGTTTTTTCTTAAAATTACATTGTTGGTTAATTAAGGGCTTGTAAGTAAGCATTTCACTGTAAGGTCAACACCTGTTGTATTTGGCGCATGTGACAAATAACATTTGATTTGATTTGAATCACACATTACCTCCTCCTCACATAAACGTATACACACATAACACACACACACACACACACACACACACACACACACACACACACACACACACACACACACACACACACACACACACACACACACACTAAGACGGCAGCCTCCATGACTTTCTTGAAAAGAGTGAAGAAGCCAGCCTATATGACTAACTTTTGGAGTGCAACCCAAGAGTTTATAAAGACTTTCAAATGAAAAATTATTATCAAAATTATTATTGAAGATGTGTCCTGTGTACATAAATGACCTACAGTACATATATGACAACCTGTATGTTACCTGTGATGAGGTGTCGCTGGCTGTCATCTCCAGAGGTATTCCCCAGTATTCCCTGCTGGATGTGGTAGGCAGCCAGGTCAAAAAGGTCCAGGTAGTCCTCCACAGGGAAGCGCTCCAGGAGGCCGTCTTTAAGATGGATGATACCTGCACCACAAGGGAAAACAACATCATGGTCAATGACTTCATCATTCAATCTCATTTTACTACCACTTCCATCTATGATCTATCATAACTATAGACCCTCTCAAAAGGAAATCATATTTTTCATCAAAACGTCTCTGCCAGCTTAAGGTGATACAATTTTGACTGTAAGTTACTTCCATATTTTCACACCTGTCAGAGCTCAGAGAAGATTAAGACCTCCGACTACGTCGCCACAGGAGACCCGATGTAGCTGCCTTTCTGATCCATTGTCAGCAGAAAGATCAACATCTTCAACCATCTCCCCCACTGCTTTGAACGCCCACAAATCCACTTGGCGATGGAGTCGGCAATCAATGCACTCTGTGTGCTCTACAGTATGGCTCTCCTCAGAGTGTGATCCGACACCTACGCTGCCTCTCAGACTATCATGAAGCATTCCATTCAATTAAAGGAATTACAACAGACACTGGGCTGGAGGGGCTGGACCTGGTCTCGTCTATCACCCGCACACTACAGTAGAGGTCTAGAACAACACTTACTCACTCTGTACAAAGGTTTTGAAAAATAACTGCAGGGGGAATTATAAGCGGAGATGATCAAAACAGAGGCAACTCTTTGGGTTTTCATTCAGTTATACTGTTACTAGTGTACATTATGTAGATTTCGGCATAGTCATTGGAAAAAGAGGCACACTGTATTACCTCAAAATATATGCCATATGAATATGAATAGAAATAAGTTCATCCACACATTACTGGTGGTTCCCCCTGGAAATTTATTTTGGCAGGGTGAAAAGTCTGTTGAAGCCAACGTAAAGGTTTTCCATCCAAATTCAAGGGAAGTAAAATTCTTTGGGCAGTTCTACCAAAGTGAAGACAGGGGGACTAGGGCTTACCAAACCTTTTCCTTGTCCACCAGTGGGGCTCTTTCATGGTGGTGAACTTGACCTCCGGGTGTAGCAGCAGTCGGTGAAACAGGTCCGTTGTGCCACATTTGGGCTGGCCAATGATGTAGAAATATGGCAGACAGCGCAGGCGGTATTGCTTGTCGTCGACGCTGTGGGACAAGTGTTCCTGGAAATGATTCCTCAGGTAGTCACGGACCGTCCGGAAGGTCTTGGAGCGAACTGCATACAAGTTTTTCCTGTAAGGATCCACTTTGGTTTTCCCAGAGAGCTCCTCATACCAGCATGGACTCTTGATATTGGGGAGGAACTGACGAGGAATAATGGAAAACAACTGGGAAGTGCAAAACAGATATAATGTCAAACAGTCCTAAACAATTTATCTTAATTGATATTATGATTTAAATAATTTTTGCCCTGAAACAAAATAGCACACATGAAGCAACAGGCCAGACACATACTCACATGAGAGTCACTATTGACAACGTCCTTCAGAAGAGGCAGCTTCCTTGGGCTGAACTCAAGCTTAGCTGTAATGCACTTCACCAGGAGGTTAATGTTGACATAGTCCTTGGTAGAGGGCAGGTTAGGGGAGATGGTGCTGCTGGGGTTGACTATAGTACTGAGGTGGAACGGTGGCGGTGTCAGCATCAGACCCTTTTTATCCAAGGTCAAGACGTAAGAAGCCATAATGAGGATGGTCAATGTTAGTCCGAACAGGAAGCTGATAACCTTGACCTTTGTGACACTCCTCAGGGGGCCCAATGGCCACAGAGGAACCCGCCTCACCTCCAGGACACTGGGCAGGATTATGTGACCGTCATCCACATCGTCCAAACAAAGCATTGTGGGTCTTTTCCTGTAGTTCTTAACTTCCATGGGGCAGAGTTGGCCATATGTGTAGTCCGTTTGAGAAATGGCACCATTTTTGTAGTCTGTACGAGACATTATGTAGACAGGATGGAACAGGGCTGTGGAGAGGGGGATGCAGATGTCAGAGGGGAGGGACTGGGGCCGTCAAGGCACATCTATTGTGGGATGGGAGGTGTGTGGAGGAGCAGTAGAGGGTTTATCCATCATGGCTGCTCCAAATGTTGCTGTAGGCACAACAGGTACTGTAGCACCACAGTCTGGCCTTCAGTAGTGTTCTCCTGTCAAACGAGATAATTATATTTATTTTTGAACTGTTTTTAAAAAAGAGGAACATTTTGAACACTACAATGGTCAATTAATCTGTGATTGGTTTTCCCCTTCAATGGTGTAGTGTTTTGTGGTCTTTGTCATATACAGCTCACAGCTATTTCCTGACCAGGTGCTAAGTATTATTCCAGGATTAGGGTTCAGTCAGAGGCGATCTAACATGTGAGACATGTAACATTAATTCTGCTTCCTCCACTAGCAAGTCTGACCACTCCAATTACATATCATAACCTCTCAGGAAGCTCATATCAGAGAGTGTGTTCTTGTCAGGCAATGCTTCCCTGCTTTAGGTATAAGGACCAAAACAGTGGGTACAATGTGAAAGCAAAAGGGTCTGTCTGTACCTTCATCTTCTGAATTTAGGGCTTATCAAAGTCCTCTGCCTATAGGATAAAATAAACCTTAATATTTTAGAACACATTTCCCTCTATTCTACGGGGGAATGAAAGGTTGATCCAAGAACATGTTATGATTTGGAGATTAAAGGTTTTCTTGTGACATCAACAGTACTATTGATACAGGTGGACAAGCAGCGCGGCAGTCTTTTAGATAGAGAAAGCAAGTATTATTTCTGGAGCTGTGTGCTGAATAATTCCAGACAGAGGACTGACAAAATTCTTTAAAAACACTTCCATTACACATCCTGGAACCATAATTCATTCTGTTTTCTTTTCTTTCCAGAGTTTATACGAATGAACAATCCCTCTGGATGTTGAAATGAAATCCCAGCCCAGTTACAGTGAATTACACTTGGTACATTCAATGAATTTACAGTGTTATTCCTCATTGCATTATGGTTGTTCTATTCACACTGGGGCCTCATTAAACAGAGGCCACTGAACACTTCAGTGATTTTAAATTGTCACATCATATTTCTAGCACTGGCTGTCAAAAATGTTAGGTTACGCTCTACTTGAGCGATGTGTCATCATACAACCTATAACATTCAGCAATTAAAAATAGATTTAGTTAAAATACATATTCAATGTGGGGTAGAGTGGGGTAAGTTGAGTAATTTTTTACATTCAGCATCACTCCCTCAAGGGAAATATAGTGTCCTTTCTAACAAAGATTTCTACATATATTTCAGGATGTTGTGCATCCCTCGAAATAATCTGAATTTGTGTAAATAATAGTTTTGAGAACATATCTTGTCCAAAAAAAGAGGTCACTTGGCACAATTCACCCCAGCTATGGTGTAAATTGAGCCACAGGGCAGGGTAAGTTAAGCCACCTACAAATCTGTACTGAATCAAATATGACCATTAATTTTATAAAACAATGCCTATCTTTATTTCCCAAAAACAACACCTAACAAACACTTTATTTTTGTACACTTTTAACTCCAGGCCTTTTTGTTATCACATATCCCAAGGATAATGCCTTGCATTACACCATGAAAGAAAACACTTCAATTTGTTCGGCCATTGGCTCAACTTACCCCAAACAATCATTTTGACTATATTAGCCCACACAGCCACAATAATGCACTTTCATGCTAGATTCAGAACCTCATATTGAGACCCCAACTGATGTATAGAACAGTCTTAAAATTATCTACTTTGGTTTAGATACAGTATCATGAGTTGGATGAAAATCATTTTTTTTTACCTAACTTGCTTACCATTTTTTCTATGTGGTTTCTTCCTTCACAGACTCCATGAAATGATGACCTCTTCCTAAATATTTGGTCAAACGATTAATTCTGTGCATGGTTTCCTAGAAACAAGGGTGGCTCAACTTACCCCTTTGACCCCTTTGACTCAGCTCACCTCTTTGGCTCAACACACCCCTTTGGCTCAACTTACCCCGTTGGCTCAACTTACCCTGTTGGCTAAACTTACCCCACTCTCCCCTATCATTATGTGATGGCATATAGCCTATAAAGGTTTGTATCCTACTTTCAAGGTCTCAGCTGAATGTGTTCTTCTCCTGGTCCTGCTGTTGCTGATAAAGGGAGGGGGCCTCCTGTCCTCTCTTTAAAACTCATGGAAGGTTATTGTCTGCCAGAGCCAGCAGCCAACATCCCAACTGTAGGCTTGATTTCTGAAGAGAGACTACAAGAGGGGGCAAGATCAGCATTATTAACCCCATGGGAATAAAAGCGTCTAGAATCGATCTGTGACGGAACTTGTGTGGGAAACAGGCAGAGTGTGGAATGGAACGATTGATAAAGTAACACGCACCCCCAGTGATTTCAACCATAACCTAAAATCCTTGTGTATAGCCTAACATATGTTTATATCCCCCATGAGTGCTCAATGTTCCAAAGATTTACGTGAGTCAATATTCCATTTGAATTACTCACAATGTCTACATGCTTTTGAGCTGAGTTAAAAATTCAACGACTTAAAAAATGCTATGTGTTTGAGGTCATCTCCACAAGGTTTAGGTCCAGTATGCAGTATCCAGCACGCAAACAGAGCATACAAAAACTGTGTCTATGGGATGAGAGGACAGTGCTGGTACTGGTACTGATGGGGATGGTGGAGGGAGAGGAGATTTAAAGATGAAGGCTGGTATATTCAACCCTGCTTGGTTCTGTCTTTGGCAGACATCTGGGTCAGAGTGAGTCTTTTGGTGAGGGGATGATTTTGCAGAGATTTCAGGGAGTCAAAACCAAGAGTTTGTTTAGTCTACACACACATACACAGCTTGAGAGCTGGCACTCACCAACTGCTCTCTTCTGTGTGTTTTTGTTGTTGGAGGGTTGAGGGTCAGTGCGGGGTGGCATACTCCGTGGCATCTCATTCATAGTTTGCTGGGTGCTGCTGTTCTGATTCTAAGATTCTGCTAACACACACTCGTATGCACGCACGCATTACAGTTTTGATCGTCATCACTGCATCCTGTATCAAAAGGTTGGCTGGACTTCGCTAATGACCCGTAGATCTATACATTACTCCCTTTTTGTTTACAAGGTTAAGTTTTAATGCACCGTCTTGCTATAACTGTCAAGTCTACACTCGCTCCGGCGCTCCGCGTCGCCGGTTTACTAACCACCGGTCCTGGCAACCCTCATTACTCACATCTGCGCCCCATCACTAGCGTGATTACTTCTCCTTTATCTAGCACTCCCTAGCATCACCGTTCAGGCAGTATTGGTTCTGTGTTTATGTCCAGACGAGTCGCTTGTTTTGTATCGCTTTATGTTCTTTATTAAACTCGCCAACTGCACCTGCTTCCTGACTCCCAGCATCATTGTTACAGAATACTGCTTCAACAAATGGAAGCAGCAGGGAATCATGGTCGGCACACAGGGATATCTACTTCGTCAACACCACGACCAGCTGGAGTATCTGGGGACGGCTATGGATGAAGTCCTCCGCGTTCCTCAACATCTCAACATTACCCGTGGGGCGTCACCTCCAACAAGCGGAGGATTCTCTACCACGAGTCGACCCAGCGAGCCAGCACCCTAGCTGATCCAGTAGTCCATGCAGATCAGCGATGCCCGTTTGTCCCTCCCGGACAAATATGACAGGACTCAATCCAAATTCCACGGCTTCCTACAGCGGGGATCCCTTTATTTTGCTCATCAGATGGGAGTCCCCACCACCAAGAGGTCCAAGGTTGCCATGGTTATTTCCCTGCTGACCGAACGCGTGTTGGAGTGAGCTGCGGCCGCCTGGGAGAGAGGAGGAGTTGGGTTCCTATGAGGGGTTCATGGCTCTGTTCAAACTAGTCTTCAATCATCCACCAGAGGGCAGAGAGGGGAGTGAGCGCCTACTCAAACTACGGCAGGATGGCCAGACCGCACCTTCAGTGTTCCAGGCATTCGTTAACCAGGTGTTCTGGGATATGCTCGGACGCCAGGTTTTTGTTTATATAGACGACATCCTGGTCTACTCAGCTGCCTGGATTACCTCCTGGCCAACCACCTATATGTCGAAGCGGAGAAGTGCCAATTCCATCAAGAGGCTGTCTCCTTTCTGGGTTACCAGATCAGCCTGCAAGGAGTGATGATGAATGGTAAGAAGGTAGACGCTGCCAGGTCATGGCCAGTCCCAACCAAAATAAAGGGGTTACAATGGTCTTTGGGGTTTGCCAACTTCTACCGCCACTTCATCAAGATCTTTCACGCTCTCCTCTCACCTCTCTCCTCAAGGGTGGTCCCTGTAAGTTGGGGTGAAGTTCTGCAGCCGACAAAGCCTTCCGCCTACTGAAGGGACATTTCACCTGCTCAAACACCCAGATCCTACGCTGCCCTTTGTGGTGAAGGTGGATGCTTCAGAAGTGGGTGTGGGGGCTTTCCTGTCCCAACGACAAGGTAATCCACATAAATTGTTTCCATGTGCATATTACTTAAAGAAACTGTCCCCTGCAGAGAGGAACTATGATGGCGATGGGAGCTCCAGGCGGTGAAGTTGGCATTAGATAAGTGGAGACACTGGCTTGAGGATGCCAAGGACAAATTTCTCATGCTCACTGACCATCGGAACCTGGAGTAAATACAGACAGCGAGGCGGCTGAACCCACGCCAAGCAAGGTGAGCCCTTTTTTTCCACTAGATTTGACTTCACTCTGACATATCGCCCAGGTTCAAAGAACACCAAAGCTGATATCCCGTCTCTACGATTCGGGAGAGGTTCCTGCCCTGAGTGCACCCATAATTCTCCTATCTTGAGTCCTGTCATGACTTCTGCCGAAGTCGGATCATCTCCTTGTTCGGGTGGCGTTCAGCGGTCGACGTCACCGGTCTTCTAGCCATCGCCGCTCCACTTGTCATTGTTCCATTTGTTTTGTCTTGTTTCCCCGCACACCTGGTTTACATACCCTAATCACACTACATATATATCCCCTCTGTTTCCCATATGTCTTTGTGTGGAATTGTTTTGTTACATGTTTCGTGTTACGCGCCACATTGTGACTGTTGTCACGCTTTGCACTTTTGCCATTTGGCTGGAGGGTTTTGACTCTGTTGCGTCCGTCTGTTGTTACTTCTGCCAATTAAAGTGTGCGCCTGATCACAACTCTCCGCTCTCCTCCACCTGACTTCTTACCAGTAGCGCACAACCTGACAAGCCCCTGTGGTCTGGTACATAGATGTGGACATTCGCCAGGCCCTGGAGAGGGAACCCGCACCCGCTCCTCCTGAGGAAATATACGTTCTTACGGAGATAAGGGATCGGCTGCTGACCTGTCATCGCTGGACATCCAGGTATCACCCGCACTATTCAATCTATCTCCGAAAGGTACTGGTGGCCTACCTTGGCGTAAGACGTCACACGCTATGTCAACTCCTGTTCCGTATGTGCACAAACTAAATCTCCCCGGCACGCTCCAGCAGGGAAACTCCTTGCTTGCTCCTCCTCAGCGTCTATGGTCTCATCTGTTCATTGATTTTGTCACTGATCTCCCTTCTCATGGTTTCACCACCATTTTGGTGGTTGTGTACAAATTCTCTAAATCCTGACATTTTATCCCTATCTCTCTCAGTCTAACTGGCAGGTGGAGAGGATTAAACAGGAGCTGGGTAGGTTCCTGAAAAGTCACTGCCACGACTGGCAGGAGGAGTGGGCCCAATTCCTTCTCTGGGCGGAGTACGCTCAGAATTTATGGCGTCACTCCTCCACCTGACTTCCAGCGTCATTGTTACAATAACAACATTCTAGATACATTTCATCTTAATGTTCTGGTGCCGTTCGGGCAGTTTAGAGTATTGATTTGGGAATTATTTGTGGAGGAATGTTCGTTTTTCTGAGGGATTTGTGATGTTTTACATGTGCTTCCCATTATTGTGTTTTTGTATTGTGTATATTTGTAAAGTGCAGGGAACATTTGAAAAAGAGACCTAGATCTCAATATCTTCCCTGGTAAAATAACACACACACACACACACACACACACACACACACACACACACACACACACACACACACAGAGGTTGTTACCACTCGATATTGCAAGTGTGATTAATGGGATGTGGACAGGCATCCCTATGTTCCACTCCATCTGGGTTAGAGTTCAACCCTGCTGCTAATGTAAAACCCACCTGACCCACCACACAAAGGAGGGCACGTAATGGACCTGAATACACAACCGAAAACTGAAAAAATAGCTCAGCCATGAGGGATGCAGCAGATCTCCACCTTTTAATGATATGCAGTTATAAGCCAGATGCCTAGAGACTCAGGGCCACAGAAACCCTGAAGCCCCAAAACTCATGTTTTAATTTCTCAGCCTCCAGGATCCCCTTAGAGCAGGTCTTTCTCCCTGTGCCACTGCCCACACACATTTTTCCACCAAGGTACACACATACACGCACACCACTCCCTACTCCATTCCATCACATATTCCAACTGTCAGTGTTTGTTCCTCTGACTGTTCCCCCTGGTCTCTCTCCATGCCCAATCCACATAATTACCAGTGGTGGGGGTGTTTTTTCCCACATTCCTGTAAAGATTAGACAGGAACTCATGTTAAATACTGTTGAAGTAATATGGCCACAGGTTCATCTGCCTCACCTAAAGCCCATTCTAGTGGGAAGCTGCTGTAGACCTCCAAGTGCTAACAGTCAGTATCTAGATAACGTGTGAAATGCTTGAGAATGTATGTGATATCAACAGACAGGTATATTTTCTGGGTGATTTAAATATTGACTGGCTTTCATTTAAGCTGCCCACTCAAGAAAAAGCTTCACACTGTAACCAGTGCCTGCAACCTGGTTCAGGTTATCTGTCAACCTACCATGGTAGTTAGAAACAGCACAGGAATGAAATCAACATCATGTATTGTCACATCTGTACTAATGCTGCAGACATGTGCTAGAGAGCAGTATCCAGACCCATCGGATGTACTGATCACAATATAGTAGCCATATCTTTGGAAAACCAACGTTCCAAAGGCTGGGCATGATATAGTGTGTGAGAGGTAATAAAATCAGTTTTGTAGTTATTCCTATGTTGATGACGTAAATAATACTTGTTGGTCCGTGGTGTGTAATGAGGAGCAAACAGACGTTGCCCTTGACACATTTATGGAATTGCTTATCCCAGTTACTAATAAGCTTGCACCCATGAAGAAAATTACTGAAAAAAGTGTTAAATTCCTGTGGATTGATGAGGAATTTAAACATTTTATAGTTGAGAGGGTTGAGGCAAAAGGAATGGCAAATAAATCTGGCTGCATAACCGATTGGCAAACTGTGAAATCGTGTGACTAAACTGAATAAAAAGAAGAAGAAACTACACTATGAAACAAAGATAAATTACGTAAAGAATGAAAGTAAAACACTTTGGAGCAGCTTCAGTGAAATTTTAGGAAAACAGGCTAAATCAGCTCCATCATTAATCTCACAACCAAATGGTATTGCCAACTGCTTGAATGATTTTTTTCATTGGCAAGATTAGCAAATTTATGCATGACATGGCAGAAACAAATGCTGCCAAGTATATCTGACCAAATCATGAACGGCAAGAATTGTAATTTTGAATTCCGTAATGTCAGTTTGGAAGAGGTGAAAAAATTATTGTTGTCTATCAACAATGACAAGCCACCGGGGTCTGACAACTTGGATAGAAAATTACTGAGCATAATAGCGGTCAATATTGGCAATCCTATTTGACATATCTTCAACTTAACTCTATTAGAAAGTGTGGTCCCTCAGGCCTGGAGGGAAGCAAAAGTAATTTCGCTACCTAAGAATAGTAAAGCCCTCTTTACTGGCTCAAATACCCAACCAATCGTTCTGTTACCAACCTTTAGAAACTTTTGGGAAAATGGTGTTTCACCAGATACAATGCTATTTTACAATAAACAAATTGACAGACTTTCAGGATGATTAAAGAGAAGGATATTCAATAAGCACAGCACTAACACAAATGACGGATGATTGGCTGAGAGAAATTTATGATAAAAATATTGTGGGGGCTGTTTTGTTGACTTCAGTGTGGCTTTTGACATTACCAATCATAGTCTACTGCTGGAAAAAAGTATGTGTTATGGTTTTACAACCCCTGCAAAATTGTGGATAAAGAGTTACAGTTGAAGTTACAGGTATATCCTTCCTGTTTGGCCCTGTCGGGGGTATCATCGGATGGGGCCACAGTGTCTCCTGACCCCTCCTGTCTCAGCCTCCAGTATTTATGCTGCAATAGTTTATGTGTTGGGGGGCTAGGGTCAATTTGTTATATCTGAAGTACTTCTGTCCTATCCGGTGTCCTGTGTGAATTTAAGTATGCTCTCTCTAATTCTCTCTTTCTCTCTTTCTTTCTTTCTCTCGGAGGACCTGAGCCCTAGGACCATGCCTCACGACTACCTGACATGATGACTCCTTGCTGTCCCCAGTCCACCTGGCCGTGCTGCTGCTCCAGTTTCAACTGTTCTGCCTGTGATTATTATTATTTAACCATGCTGGTCATTTATGAACATTTGAACATCTTGGCCATGTTCTGTTATAATCTCCACCCGGCACAGCCAGAAGAGGACTGGCCACCCCACATAGTCTGGTTCCTCTCTAGGTTTCTTCCTAGGTTTGGGCCTTTCTAGGGAGTTTTTCCTAGCCACCGTGCTTCTACACCTGCTTTGCTTGCTGTTTGGGGTTTTAGGCTGGGTTTCTGTACAGCACTTTGAGATATCAGCTGATGTACGAAGGGCTATATAAATACATTTGATTTGAAGTCAGAAGTTAACTACAGCGTAGCCAAATACATTTAAACTCAGTTTTTAAAAATTCCTGACATTTAATCCCAGTAAAACATCTATTTCTTAGATCAGTTAGAAGTACCACTTTATTTTAAGAATGTGAAATGACAGCATAATAGTAAAGACAATGATTTATTTCAGCTTTTATTTCTTTCATCACTTTCTCAGTGGGTCAGAAGTTTACATACACTCAATTAGTATTTGGTAGCATTGCCTTTAAAATATATATTTAATCTTGGGTCACACGTTTCGGGTAGCCTTCCACAAGCTTCCCACATTAAGAAGGGTGACGTTTGGCCCATTCCTCCTGAAAGAGCTGGTGTAACTGAGTCAGGTTTGTAGGCCTCCTTGCTCGCACACGCTTATTCAGTTCTATCCACAAATGTTCTATAGGATTGAGGTCAGGGCTTTGTGTTGGCCACTACAATACCTTGACTTCATTGTCCCTAAGCCATTTTGCCACAACTTTGGAAGTATGCTTGGGGTCATTGTCCATTTGTGACCAAGCTTTAACTTCCTGACTGACGTGGGGCGGCAGGGTAGCATAGTGGTTAGAGTGTTGGACTAGTAACCAGAAAGTTGTATTGTAATGTCTTGAGATGTTGCGTCAATATATCCGCTGAATTTTCCTACCTCATGATGCCATCTATTTTGTGAAGTGCACCAGTCCCTCCTGCAGCAAAAGCACCCCCACAACAAGTGGTGCTTCACGTTTGGGATGGTGTTCTTCGGCTTGCAAGCCTCCCCCTTTTTCCTCCAAACATACCTATGGTCATTATGGCCAAGCAGTTCTATTTTTGTTTCATCAGACGAGAGGACATTTCTCCAAAAATGTGCAGTTGCAAACCGTAGTCTGGCATTTTTATGGCGGTTTTGGAGCAGTGGCTTCTTCCTTGCTGAGCGGCCTTTCAGGTTATGTCGATATAGGACTCGTTTTACTGTGGATAAAGATACTTTTGTACCTGTTTCCTCCAGCATTTTTCCCAGGGTCCTTTGCTGTTGTTCTGGGATTGATTTGCACTTTTTGCACCAAAGTACGTTCATCTCAAGGAGACAGAATGAGTCTCCTTTCTGAGCGGTATGACGGTTGCGTGGTCCCATGGTGTTTATACTTGCGTACCATTGTTTGTACAGATGAACATGGTACCTTCAGGCATTTGGAAATTGCTCCCAAGGATGAACCAGACTTGTGGAGGTCTACAATTGTTTTCTGAGGTCTTGGCTGATTTATTTTGATTTTCCTATGATGTCCACAGGTACACCTCCAATTGACTAAAATGATGACAATTAGCCTAACAAAAGCTTCTAAATCCATGACATCATTTTCTGGAATATCCAAAGCTGTTTAAAGGAACAGTCAACTTAGTGTATGTAAACTTCTTACCCACTGGAATTGTGATACAGTGAATTATAAGTGAAATAATCTGTCTGTAAACAATTGTTGGAAAAATTATTTTTGTCATGCACAGAGTAAATGTCCTAACCAACTTTTCTAAGCTATAGTGTGTTAGCAATACATTTGTAGAGTGGTTTAAAAACAAGTTTTAATGAATCCAACCTCAGTGTATGTACACTTCCGACTTCAACTGTACCTGTCTAACAGAACACAATGGAAGCCTCTCCAATGTAATCCAGATAGAATCAGGAATTGCCAGGGCAGCTGTCTAGGTCCCTTAATTTTTTCAATCTTTACTAACGACATGCCATTAGCTTAGAGTAATGCCAATGTGTCTATTTACACGGAGGAATCAACACTATACATGTCAACTACTACAGCAACTTAAATTACTGCAAAACTTAACAAAGAGCTGCAGTTAGTTTCAGAATGGGTGGCAAGGAATAAGTTAGTCCTAAATATTTCAAATACAAAAAGCAATGTATTTGGGACAAATAATTCACTAAACCCTAAACCAACTAAATCTTATAATAAATAATGTGGAAATTGAGCAAGTTTAGGTGACTAAACTGCTTGGAGTAACCCTGGATTGTAAACTGTCATGGTCAAAACATATTGATACAACTGTAGCTCAGATGGGGAGAAGTCTGTCCATAATAAAGTGCTACTCTACTTTCCTCACAGCACTATCAACAACGCAGGTCCTACAGGCTCCAGTTTTGTAGCACCTAGAGTACTGTTCAGTCGTGTGGTCAGGTTCCACAAAGAGCGACACAGGAAAATTGCAATTGGCTCAGAACAGGGCAGCACGGCTGGCCCTTGGATGTAGACAGAGAGCAAATATGAATAATATGCATGTCAATCTCTCCTGGCTCAAAGTGGAGGAGAGATTGACTTCATCATTACTTGTCCTTGTGAGAGGTATTGAGCTGTTGAAAGCACTGAGCTGTCTGTTCTTACGTATAGACCCTTTTAATTAAATTTTACATTTTTAAGTTCAACAATTGCGAAACAACCAGTTTTCATAAATTCATAACTCTGAATATCCTTGTGATTTTTGTCCAAAATGAAAAGGCATGCTGTCATACAAGGTTGGAAGCTACATTTTACAACATATATAGGGTATACAGATACTCCCGTAAAGCCCAGCTCATTGGCTGTCTAGCTAGCTTTATTTGACCCCGATTGGTGCTTATTTGACAAAGATACAGTTGTTCAAGTGATGGCCGCCCGAATCATCGGCGTGCCATGAAGGCGTCAGTCTCTGACCAAATATGGTGTCCTATAGGATATACTATACGCCTAATGAAATAGTGAAGTCTTGTTACATTCTAGGACCTCTGAGGAATAGATTAGATAGGAATGTGATTTGAATCGTTCAATCAATGTTTAGGGTGAGATTTTTCCAGATTCCCTTTCTTAGCACATTGAACGAGTGGAAATACAAAAGCGATCGTGCGTGCTATATGGACCTTTATAGGACATGAAAAATGATTTTATCTAACAAAACAACACCTCATGTTATCTCTGGGACTCTTTAGATGATAAATCAGAGCAAGATTTCAGAAAGTAAGTACACATTTCACCTTCAGAGGTGAATTTATCAAAACTATCGAGTTGAAACATGTTTTTTGTTGTTAGGAGCTCTCCTCAAACAATAGCATGTCCTTTTTTTTCGCAGTAATAGCTACTGTAATTTGGAGAGTGCAGTTATATTAACAAGAATTTAAGCTTTCAGCCGATATAAGACTTCTATGTACCGACATTTGTTGTTACTCTAAAATCTGCAATCTTGATATAACGCACTGCATGATTTACAACTGTCCCATTGACGGAACGCCGACCCTTAAGAAGTTTTTAAACAACTAGCACACAGCCAAGATACCAATGCATACCCCACAAGACATGCCACCAGAGATATCTTCACAATCCCCAAGTCCAGAACAGACAATGGGAGACGCACAGTACTACATTGAGTCATGACTACATGGAACTCTATTCCGCATAACTGATAAACAGATTTTAAAAAACTGTGGAGAGAGAACCTTCCAGAAGGACAACCATCACTGCAGCACTCTACCAATCAGGCCTTTATGGTAGAGTGGCCAGACGCAAGCCACCCCTCAGTAAAAAGCACAGGACAGCCCGCTTGGAGTTTGCCAAAAGGCACCTAAAGGACTCTCAGACTATGACAAATGAGATTCTCTGGTCTGATGAAACCAAGATTGAACTCTTTGGCCTGAAAGCCAAGCATCACGTCTGGAGGAAACCTGGCACCATCACTACGGTGAAGCATGGTGGGGGCAGCATCACGCTGTGGAGATGTTTTTCAGTGGCAGGGACTGGTAGACTAGTCAGGATCGAGGGAAAGATGAACGGAACAAAGTTCAGAGAGATCCTTGATGAAAACCTTCTCCAGAATGTTCAAGACCTCTGACTGTGGCGAAGGTTCACCTTCCAACAGGACAACGACCCTAAGCACACAGCCAAGTCTCTGAATGTCCTTGAGTGGCCCAGCCAGAGCTTGAGTGGCCCTGACAGAGCTTGAGAGAATCTGCAGTGAAGAATGGGAGAAATTCCCCAAATACACGTGTGCCAAGCTTGTAGTGTCATACCCAAGAAGACTCGAGGCTGTAATAGCTGCCAAATCTGCTTCAACAAAATACTGAGTAAAGGGTCTGAATACTTATGTAAATGTGATATTTCTGTTTTTTTTTTCGTTTTTAAACATTTGCAAAAATTTAAAAATGAATAGTTTTTGCTTATTATGGGGTATTCTGTGTAAGTTGATGGGGGGGGACTATTTAATCCATTTTAGAATAAGGATGTAACATAACAAAATCTCCAAAAAGTCAAGGATACTTTCCGAATGCACTGTATTTCACCCCCTCACTCATTCACATCCATCCATACACACACACACACACACACACACACACACACACACACACACACACACACACACACACACACACACACAAACACACAGACACACACAAAAACACACACACACACACATACACACACACACTCACCAAGCAATCAGACCCCTCTTCACCCCCTCTCTGTGCTGTGGGAGAATGTGACAGGCAGCAGCCCAGTGGGATTCCTAGGTAGGCTTTCAAAGACAAAATGTGCTGTCATAGTGGATGTCTCCTTCCTTTAAAGTATTTGACTTCATCCATCTCCGTGTTCTGGAATGGGAGTGTGAAAAATTTGATATATTCAGTGTTCACAGGCTTCACAAAGATCTTCTTTGAGGAGGATTGACTTCTAAAAGAATGTAGGAGATAAAATGTTACAGAGAGTAGGTTATCAATAATGTCATTATTTCAGATATAATATTAAATGAAAAAATATTGCCTCCAATATCTAGCAGTCTTCTCTTTTCCACCACAAACCCCAGGCCAAAGTGATTCCCTCTCTCCCCTTATACCCCATATACTGTACCCCTTATACATTTCTCTTTCCTCTCCCATTGACTGACTGTAGATCACTCTTGTCTGACTGTTGTGCAGTCCATCTATCTGTTAATACTCTGTTGTTCCAGAGACATAGCAGAGCAGTCAGACAGAAGAGTTATATAGCTATCTACATGTTTACCACTTCCACGGGAATGTCTTGGTACAGTAGACTGTGAGGGGCTATTGGTAGGAGACCATATAGTTTTCTTCTCTGGAAATGGGGAAGAGACAGCATAAAAACACTGAACCATTGCACAAGAGCAAAACCATAAGTAAAAACTAGGCGCAGTGGTAATAAGGCATGAAGTGCTTTGGAATAACAACATTCATCATCCTCCATTGAGAATAAGTGCATCCAGGTAGAGTACTTAGCTGTAGGCCTGGCCCACAGCCAGTCTGACTAGATGTTGGCAGGGAAATTAAAATGTGTTCTTAGAAGAACACAGAGATCTGGAAGTCTGATTAATTTACCTCATTGGGTCAGATTTGGTTACCTTTTCCCACCATTATTTTAGTTACAGAAAAAGAGAGTGATTATCTACTGAAATATGGGTTTCACTGTCATGTCTGATAATTGAAGGAAGATAGAACCACAATAATCCTCAATATTTGAACTCCTGACATGTGCAGTATGATTGATGTGTCTGTAAATTAATTAAGGATTGGACATTGTTTTTCAATTTTCGCCTAAAATGACATACCCAAATCTAACTGCCTGTAGCTCAGGACCTGAGGCAAGGATATGCATATTATTGATACCATTTGAAAGGAAACACTTTGAAGTTTGTGGAAATGTGAAATCATTGTAGGAGAATATAACACATTAGATCCGGTAAAAGATAAAAAAATAAATAAATAAAATGTTTTCTTTATTTTTTATTTTTTCCATGATCTTTGAAATGCAAGAAAAAGACAGCAGGGGTTTGAACTGTAGAACCCAGTTCCTACATTTTAATAGAAAAATTGATTTTATCAAACAAAACTATGCTACGTTTTATCACTGGGATAATTTTATCCCTCATGATGACAAATCAGAGCAAGATTGCTGAATGTAAATATAGTATTTACCTTCAGAGGTGAATGTATCAAACCAGTTGCCGTGATAAAACGCTTTTGTTGTTGTGCACTCTCCTCAAACAGTAGTATGCTATTTTTTCACTGTAATAGCTACTGCTTTCTGCCCATATAAGACATGTCTATGTCCTGTAAAGTTTGCTGTTACTTACAATGTCATTCTAGTTACATTAGCGCACGTTAGCAACAACCGTCCAGGTGTAGGGACCCTAATCCCGTAGATCCTTGAGAGGTTAATGAACTCACAACCCCATTGATATGGCTTGAATATCTATTCAACTAAAGGCTCTTACCGGTAGCAACTATTACATAACATATGACACAACAAAGAACTTGGGGGCTTGAAAGGAGACTAAAGAGCCATATTGTTTTCCATTTCCCATAACTTGAGAGATAAGGAGAATTAGCCTAGTGTAATTGGAGTAATTCCCAACAGACACTATTTTCATCTATGAGGTCTTGACTAGTTCAGGACAAGTCATTGCAGTCCAGTACTGAGACATCTGGCACCCAGCTGTGGTTTTGAGCTGAGCTTTATGTTTCTGTTGAAGTGTGGGACCGTAACACATCATAACAAGCAACGAAATGTTGAAAGGTTCCTACTACTGTTTAACATGTGCATTTCCAGTGAAGGGCGAAGAGGACAGGGGATAGAAGGCAGGGGGAAGAGGACAGATGGGGACAGGGGGCATCCAGAAGCAGTGAAAGTACGACTGAGTGTGGAAAGCATAAGAAGGCAACAGACAATCCATTGGGGCAATTCCACGATAACAGAATTATGCTTTGAGATCTTCTTTTTTTTTACTCTAAAATGTATGCCAAACAAAAACCACTGACTTCAAAGCTTAACAAATACAACTCTTTGCACGAGGTCTACTTTTAACAATTTCCACTGAAAAATGGACAAAAACTAATTTAGTGGAAGAACTGTCCAAGTCCAAACTTCGGTAACTGGATTACAGTAAAATCTCCCTCAGGTTTTTATGTGACCACGTTTTCCAAAAACTGTTCAAAATCTCCCCGGAATTAAGATTCAAAAATGTCTGCAGAAAGAATGGGGTGTCAATTATAACATGGCACCTTGAGGTTGAAAAAATATATTTTGGTTATTGAACTACAGCAAGGGAAGTGGATTTTCACCCGGTAACGGAATTACGCATAGAAATAATTATGGATATGAATGTCATTATCCAGAAATTTGGACATCACAGCGCAGCAAAAGGAAGAGTACATTGCAGTACAATGCAGTGCAGCAGTATAGAGCAGAGTAAAGTTCACTACATTGCAGTAGAGTACAGTCGAGTACAGTACAGTTGTCACGCCTACTCCTGCTCCCTCCCGCCGGAGCTAGATGTTGCCGGTCTACTAACCACCAGTCCTAGAACACTGATTACTCTCCCTTCATATAGCCCTCACAAACCTCAGTCATCTGGCAGTATTGGTTCTATTTTCATGACCAGATACTTCTCTTGTTTTGTTACGCTCTATGCTCATTATTATTAAATTCACCATCTGCACCTGCTTCCTGACTCCCTGCGTTGTTGTTACAGAATACTGCCTCAGAAATGACAGACGCAACATCTTCCAGACGGTTGAGGAACAGAGTCATCTACTCCACCAACACCACGACCAGCTAGCTCTACTGGGTATGACCATGAAAGAGGTCCCCTTTGTTCTCCACCGCCTCAACACCGGCTAAGGCCGTCTGGGAGAAAGGAGAGGATGAGTTGGGTTCCTATGAGAGGATCATGGCTCTGTTCAGGGCGGTCTTCGACCTTCGACCTGTGCAAGGAGGTCCAGATGGAGTTGGCATGTTGAGATGTCAAGCTATTGTTGGACGCTCTCATCTCGATGGCCATCCGTCTGGATAACATTCTTCAGAAGCACCAGTGTCCACCTAGCCACTCGCCTCCCTCCTTTGTCTATCCTGAAGCAGAGCCTGAACCATGGAGGTGGGGGCCACACACCTCTCTGGGGCGTAGACAGCTGGGATCCGACACAATTATTCACATCACAGCACCACTCACCCTCACCATTGGGCCCAAGCACCAGGAAAGCCTTTCCTTCTTAATCATCACCGCACCCGTACACAAAGTCATCCTTGGTCTCTCGTGGCTCCAACTTCATAACCCCACTATCACCTGGTCAAAGATGAAAATCACCGCCTGGGGACGGAAGACCAGCTTCCTGCGCCCTGTGGTTCCACGTTGGTGGAGGGTCCTATGAGTGTCCTCCAACCCATCAAGTGGACCTCCCATATCGTTGGCCCTGTGTTATGAGACGTAGATGTGGACATCCGCCAGGCTCTGGAGAGGGAACCAGCTCTTGCCACCTGCCCTCCAGAGCGCATCTACACACCCATGGGGGTGAGAGATTGGCTGTTGATCTGGGCACACATTTCCCTCTCAATTGGACATCCAGGTATCACCCTCCAATCACTCTCCGATAAATACTGGTGGCCCACCTTGGCGCATGATGTCGCCCACTATGTCAACTCATGTTCGGTATGTACTCAATCCAAATCTCCCCGGCACGCTCCAGCAGTTAAACTTCTTACGCTTTCCGTGCCTCAGCGGCCTTGGTCACATCTGTCCATAGACTTTGTAATGGATCTCCCCCTTTCTGGTGGTTTTACCACTATTCTGGTTGTTGACAGATTCTCAAAATATGGCCATTTTATCCCTCTCTCTGTTCTAACTTCCGCTCTCCAGGTTGCTGAGGCACTATTCCAGCAGGTCCTCCGGCATTATTGCCTTCTGGAAGGACATCGTTTCCGACCGTGGCCCCCAAATCACGTTGCAGGTCTGCAAAGCCTTTATGGAGAATCTGGGGGAAACGGTCAGCCTCACATCCGGGTACCAGCCTCAGTTTAATGGGCAGGTGGAGAGGACCAACCAGGAGCTGCGGAGGTTCCCAATGACTCACTGCCAGGACCGGCGGGGGTAGTGGGCCCAGTTCCTTCTCTGGGTGGAATACGCCCAGAACTCACTTTGTCACTCCTCCACAGGGCTGACTCCCTTCCAGTGCGTCCTGGGATATCAGCCGGTCCTGGCTTCGTGGACTCCGAGCCAGACTGAGGCCCCTGCAGTTGCCGAGTGATTCTGGCATGCAGAGAAGGTGTGGAATGCCGCCCACGTGAGGCTCCAGTGTGCCATCCACCATCAGAAGGATCAGGCAGATTGTCATCGCAGTGAGGCTCTGGTGTTCCATCCTGGTGATCGCGTCTGCCTCTCCACCAGGAACTTCAAGGTACTCCGGAGGGTCAATGAGGTAACCTATCATTTAGAATTCCCCACCAACTACCGTATCTCACCCTCCTTTTGTGTATCCCTCCTCAGGCAGGTGGTTCCTGGTCCCCTGGCTGATGCAGTCTCCCGCAATACCCCTCCGCCTCCCCTGGACATTGAGGGGACCTCTGCCTATGCTGTTAGGTCCCTCCTGGACTCCCAACATCGTGGGGTCGGCTCCAATACCTGGTGTATTGGGAGGGGTGGTCCTAAGGTGTGTTTTTGGGTCCCGGTGGCGGACATCTTGGACCCCAACCTCATCCGGGATTTCCATCTCCGCCGTCCAGACCGGCCCGCTCCTCGCACTCGGGGCCGTCCTCCTGGCCGGCGTTGTCTTTCGGCCGAAGCTGCGTGTCGGGGGATACTGTCACGCCTACTCCTACATCCTCCTTCCAGCTCTCGACATCGCCTATCTTCATTAAGCACACCTGGACTTCATCACCACCCTGATTACTCTCCCTTCAAATAGCCCTCACCAGGCATCAGGCAGCATGGGTTCTGTTTTCATGACACTTCTCTTGTTTTTTTACTTTCTACGTTTGTTATTATTAAACTCACCACCTGCTTCCTGACTGCCTGCGTTGTCATTGCAACAGTAGAGTTCAGTACAGTACAGACGTGTGTTTTGTTTGTCCCGTGTAAATAATCATAAATAATAGTTTTCCTCTAGGGTTTTTTGTATATATTTCGTATATATTTTAATCTCCCTTTCCATCTACGGACTGAATATATTCTCCTGCAACACTTTTGGAACTCTTTTTTTCTAAGAGTGAATCAATCCCCGGATGTAGCTACAGTACATGGAGGATTGAAAATAGCAGAAGCTTTCCAAGGAGGTCTACTGTACTACTGTACTCGATGAAGGTGGCAAGGTGTATAGATGCAAAGTCTCACACTGCTGACATAAAGTAACAGTGATGTTGAAGCTTCTATCAGATAGTCTATCTATCATTCCACCTGGCACCTCCTCCTCGCTGGATTGGTGTCAGCGGTGTGGTTGGCTGGTCTTACTGTGAAACTGCTTAGAGACACACACTGTCATCACCGCTGCTATGGTTATGAGTGTGGTCCTCCAAGACAAACTGTCGGGCGCACACAAATAAAACCTATTCCTAAAATGACTGGAAGTATTTTCCCCCAATTTGCCCTGGAAGGCAGGGTAAGCTTCACCATAGCAATCTTTCTTTGCATGCTATCAACAAGTGTCCAAAATAGTGCCAAGAGAAGCATAGCCTTGACATCTCAAAAGCTCCAGACCTTTGCTCACCCTATGGGCGACCACGAAACCTCTAGTATAGTGAGTCAGCCTCCAGGGTATGACACATACTGGGAAAAACAGGGTCTGGTGAGGTCCACCAACTTCCCCACCCCCCACTCGGCAGGTAGTCTAGCAGTTAGAGCATTGGGGCTGGTTTAAATACCCGAGTTGACAAGGTGGAAAACTCTGTGGATGCGCACTTGAGCAAGACACTTACAACTGTTTGTAATTTTTTGCTCAAAGGTACTTTAAGTGTATGTCAACATGAGTCAACAGAGACAGCTTTATCCAAAGGTCATATGTCTATCTGCCATGGCCTCATGTCAGTGCCCTGAGCAATAGTCTACCACAGCTCCCGAACAAGAGGGGAGAGGAAGTGTACAAAATGTCAGAAGTACATTTTGCTCTGACATCTGGCAGATCGTACCCCTGCTTCAGACATCAAACACCTCTGGATACTGGTGGGTGATTACTGTAATACGATATGGTATTGCCATCTTGCCTAGCAGCCTGACAGAGCAGTGTGTGTGTGTGTGTGTGTGTGTGTGTGTGTGTGTGTGTGTGTGTGTGTGTGTGTGTGTGTGTGTGTGTGTGTGCGTGCGTGCGTGCGTGCGTGCGTGCGTGCGTGCGTATGTGTGTGTGTGTGCGCGCGTGCTTGCGTGCATGCGTGAGTGCGTGCGTTTACCCTAAGCCTGTGCAGTCAGATATAAAGTAAACAATTATTGTGAGAAAGAAGGAACCTGGTTTCAGATTTGCTGAGGACAATAAGGACATTCTAAACTGTTTCTTAGTTAACTTGTTAATTCTGCCTCATGAAATAGCATTTTGTAGTTTGGTGTCTGGTGGACTAGGAGTGGATTCAATCCCAAGGAATGGCACTGAGAGATATTCTGCAGCTGTTCACTGAGGAAAAATAAGTCTGCCTCAGGAGAAGAGCTTAGAAACAACTCTGACACAGCTCCTATCTGACCAGGCACCACTGTAATATATCATGGTTGTGGAGGTAAAAGTGCAATTTGTCAATGAATCTGTATACTTTTAGTTCAACCTGAGTGCAGCGATTTGTCTTTAGATGTCTTCTAATGCAATCTCTTGTTGGAGTACATACACAAATCCTTAAACTAACTAGCTCCTGTTCATGTGCTGAAACTCTAGTTCGATTCCAAGAAAATTACTTTAAAATGTTAATAGCTCACCAAATTGGTCACTATCACTAAATTATCAATATTTGCAGGGGTATTAAAATCAATTAAACCAATTCAGTATAAGCAAATTCATAAAAGTTGAATTTCTGCAAAATCCTTGGTTCTCAGAAACAAGTGCAGGTTCCATTATATTTTTTTGAAAATACATCACAAGTTGGAGTGAAAGCTATAGTACAACCTCTGAATAGGGTTCATATTTCTAGGTGGAATAGCAGTAGCCTACAAGAGAATGCTGTCATTATTATGCCACAGTAAGACCACAAACATAGTTTGGTTAACACATCTGGGTGAAAACTGTTAAATGTACCCATGCTAGTAATAAATGATATTGCTGTTACTCACATTCAAGATCCGATGAATCAATCAATTTCGACTCCTTTGCGCGCTCTTCATGACCATTCCATATCCATTCGGGTAATACAACATTTACTAAGTTTTATCTCCATGAGGTAAGGTACACACGTTTAAACTGGCACATTATAATGAATTCACAACTGTGTTGTTTTTGATAGCTTTCAACCATCATAATCTACTACTGGATTGATCGCAAACATTCAGAGACTATCCATCTCGTCTCTCGCGCTGCAACCGAGTCAGGGAGACTGAAGAGAGGGAGGGACCAAGGGAAGAAATGAAGTATACTGGACAGCCACAATAATCAGAGCAACAGACGTCAGTTCAACATCTAGTTTTGATTTACATTTGGTTAAATTGTCAACTAACATGAATTCAAGGTGAAATACAAAAAGAGGGTTACAAGTTGGGTGGAAAAACCCTGAAATGCCCTTACATTAGTTACTTTTTGTTAACCCAATCCGATTTCCACATTGATTCAACATCATCACATAGATTTTTTGGGGTTGAAATGATGTGGAAAAAATATTGGTTTAACCAGTTTTTGCCTAGTGAGTCCCTCCTGTAGGTCCCTACACTAGTGTCTACATTGCTAGCCCCCTATCATCCATTGAAAGGTGCACACTGTTTAAATCTAGTCGTGAGACGAAGTTAGTTTTATCAATTGATAAGTGATACAAATTGAAGGTTGGCAAAAAATATTTTGGAACACTTTCAAAAAGATAAACAAAAAACGCTGAATACAAAGGATAAGGCCTGAACAGCTTTTCCTGCCAACTGCCAATATACTGTATTCTAGCATACTTGGTTGGCACAGGTGCAGGGTCTACCAGGCTCTGACCAGCCTCCCCATGAGCAATTCCAAAGCTGGCAAAAGTTACCGGACTTATTTAGACTGCGTTCATAACCAAGTGTGAAGGTGGTAATTAACAGTTGTTTTGACCACACACATAAAAAGCAAACATTTTTACCATTCAAGCAGGCGTTCTTATCCAAGTGCATACGTTTATCCATACTGGTCCCCAATGGGAATCAAATACCATTACCATAAACAACAACTACTAAATATGCTGCCATGCTTGCTGTCTTCTTTCTTGACAAATTACATCAGAGAGGTGGAAGTAGGAAACTCAGAGCACGAGGATGAATGACGGGTTTCTCACTAATAATTACCAGTTGGAGGGGTGTTCAAGTAGATTTTTTCCTTGTTGTGTGCTGGTATATGAGATGTCATGAACGCAGCGTTGTAGGATCTTCCCTCTTTGCCACAACTTGGATTATACCATGGCCCACTATCTAAGTGGAGAACGTATAATTACCTTCAGTGAAAAGGCATAATCAGGCAAAATAGCGTACCTCAATAGTACAACGCCCCTATAATCACATATCTAAAGCCATGGAATATAACATTGCAGATAATGTTCAAAATTACACAATTTGATGAGTACAACATCTATAAAGATCTGCTTCACTATACTAATAGCGTTGCCGTTTCGAAATGACATACTTGGGTGTTTTTGGAGCCTTTGTTGGGTTTTTTCTGTGCCCCTACAACTGCTGAACGAGCATGAGGAAGTGTATCGCTGATGGCGAAAGTTTCTCAAAAACAAGTGAGATTGCAAAGAAAGTATCTGGGCACTTAAATAGCATGCCATTTACAATATAGATGTGGTTCAAATAAAGTGAACGTCTCCTTTAAGACAGAAACAATAGGAGGTTGGTCGAGGAGGATGGGTGGTCGTAATGTTCCTGCCTCCTAAAATCTAAATTCAGAGCTTGGCTACCCCCTGACCGAATCATGGTGACAGGCAGGAACACCCGCAACCAAAACAAACTGATTATATTCAAGTCCAGAACTGAACAGTACATGAGGTCACCAGTCCCATATATCTGCTCATTGACTAATGAGTCGCTTTAAGACTTCATTGATTAGGACATTATTGATGTAATTATTTTTTACTCTTATTTTTGTATTGTGATGCTCTTATCCTTTAATATGTTGTATTCTTTCTTCCTCTCTCTCTCTCTCTCTCTCTCTCTCGCTCTACCTCTCTCTCTCTCTCTCTCTATATATATATATATATATATATATATATATATATATATATATATATAAACTCCCAGTAATTTATTGTGTAAACCACCAATGTTTCGACATCACTGTGCCTTCTTCACTGTGATATCATGAATGCTTGAAACAGGTTATGTAGACAAACAGTGCAATTAGTGCAACCAATGACAACAGTGAGGGGTGTGTCATAGTTATTAGGTTGATTAGATTAGAATGTTGCAACAAACAACCTGGTCTAAGATAAAGACTATTTCCTCCAAGGACGTTCGTCCAAGATCCTGTGTGGCACTGCCGCGCCTGGGATGTGGATTCATTTCCAAAGGTGGACCAATATGAAAATGTATTAACTCTGGATAAGAGTGTCTACTAAATTACTTAAATGTATGATAAGTTACTTTATCCAATTTGTATTGTACCACCGTGTAAGACTTATGATACTGTACGTCCTCTAATCCTTATGATATTGTATGACCGTAATGTATCATTACTAAATGAAGGAACATATTTACGTACCAAATCTTACGAATTCCCCTGAGGCCAGGTTGTGGAGGGAGATGGCAGATGCTAAATGACCATCTAAGTCTGAGAAACTGAGATTGTAAAGGCCAGGGAAGCTTTTTACTTAAATTTGGTTGTCAAATTCTTTATTGTTCAAGACTAATACAGCATTATTGTCCTTACAACTTCAGTCCGAGATAAGTTGTGATTTATGTTGAAGTAGCGAAGGCTGCTATAATTTTTTTCTTTAATAACTTACATATCACATATTCACCTAAATTCCAAAGGCAAACTCTTGATACAGTGCAACTCCATTGTTGATGTCAGTTATGTAAATTGTCCTTGGACTTCAAAGAAACACTTTTGAGTCCTTTTATTGTTATTAAGGTGTTGTTGTAGTGCTGATATTGAAAAGTTATTCAAATGGTCAGTGTTCAGTGTACCACTATGGCACATTCATAGACTAACCACAAACATTTGATCTTCAGGCAAAACAATTACACTTGAGCCGTACAGTACCCTAAATTACAGACAGTCTCTTAGGAAATGAATCAGTAATTCAACAGAGCAATTCACATAGAACAAAAGGAGCCATATCACAGCAATTGATTTTCATTACATGACAAGCGGCTACCAGACAAGAGATTATAATGAAATCTCTTCAGATGTCAATGTAGTCTTGCACAGATGATGGAAGACATGCGTATGAATCCGTATCAAGCCAATAACATATTTTAGAGGACTCAGTGAAGCTGGTGTCCGTTTGGATACAGTCATGTTCCCGTAATGGTCATCTGTTAGGATCCCCACTGACTGAAAAATGTCAAACAAACTTCAACCGTCATATGAAGTGTACTTCACATCACATTGCAGCTATTTGAAACAGACTGTGATTTTCAGGGAACAAAAGATAAAATTCACTACCCACACATTTCCTCTACTGCTTAGAATGTCTACATGATTACAGAAGACATGGGGATATCTACTCAATTATGATGTGTATCATACATATGGGATTAGGACCCTTTTAATGATATGATTAGCATTATATTCCATCATTAGATGTCAAAAAACTCTAGTGTGCAAAGAAGAGCGATGAGCGAAATATCACGAACTGTAAAGCACAACTGGCTGAATAGAACTCAATGTAAAGAATGCATTGGCTTGTAATGAAGACAGGTTCAATTTTTTAACAGGCAGGGTTTACTGAGCAGGGGTGTAATTGAGATCGGGGCCTGAAATGTACATAGAGAACAAGTTAAGGTCCCTTGCATAACATGTTAAATCTCTCACATTCTTGGACAAGACACATCTACGAGACTAAATCAAAATAAATAGAGACATTAGAGGAGGAAGTGGCAATGACCTTTGATCATAAGAGGACCATCATCATCATCTGTGTTTTGAATTCCATTAGAACTCTAACCGATTCTTTAGTAATGTTGTATTTTTTGTCAGGACTCATTCATAGTCCATATGAAGTGAATAGGGAAGTCCCATGCTGCTTTGATGTGGAGAGAAAGAACTAGTAAAATGGCTAATAAGATTGAAAATCGCCAACGACTCCCCTGGTTTTTAATGGAATCAGAGACCACTTCACATAGTTTTTCCAGAATTACATAGTAGTAGTGTAAAGAAGTATTTGCCCCCTTTCTGATTTTCTCTATTTTTGCTCATTTTTGATAGAATGTTATCAGATATTCAACCACAATCTAATATTAGATAAAGGGAACATACGTTTTCAAATAAAAAAACAAATGTATGCTTATTTTATTCTTCAATTAACACATTTTTGCAACACCTAATTCCCCTGTATGAAAAAGTAATTGCCCCCTTACACTCAATAACTGGTTGTGCCACCTTTAACTGCAATGACCGCAACCAACCCCTTCCTGTAGTTGTTCATCAGTCTCATGTTGCTGTGGAAGAACTTTGCCCCACTCTTCCGTGCAGAGCTGCTTTTGTGGGTTTCAGAGCTGTGCAGAGCTGCAACATTTGTGGGTTTCAACCATGAACTGCTCGTTTCAAGTTCTGCCACAACATCTGAATTGGGACTTTGACTAGGCCATTCCAAAACTTCAAATTTGTTGCTTTTTAGCCATTTTCATGTCGACTTGATTGTGTGTTTTGGATCATTGTCTTGCTGCATGACCCAGCTGCACTTCAGCTTCAGCTCACAGAGGGATGGACTGACAATCTCCTGTAGAATTATCTGATACAGGACAGAATTCATGGTTCCTTCTATTAAGGCAAGTCGTCCAGGCCCTGATGCAGCAAAGCATCCCCAAATCATCACACTACCACCACCATGCTTGACCGTTGATATGAGGTTCTTACTGTGGAATGCAGTGTTTGATTTTCTCCAGGCATAATGGGACCCATTTCATCCAAAAACTTCACTCAAGTTTTCCAAAAAGCACCTGGAAGAACCTGGATGATCATCAAGACTCTTGGAAGATTGTTCTATGGACAGATGAGTCAAAAGTATAACTTCTTGGATGACAAAATGTTGAAATGGCCAAGTCAAAGTCCAGACTATATCCCAATTCAGATGTTGTGGCAGGACCTGAAATTCCTCCACAGCAATGTGAGAGACAGACCAAGAGACTGGTTGGAGTCACCACAGCTGAAGATGCCACAAGAGGGCAAGTACTTTTTCACATAGGTGCATTGGGTGTTGCATTGTTTACAAAATAAATGAAATAATATGTAATTGTGTTATTTGTTCACTCAGGTTCACTTTATCTAATATTAGGTTTTGGTTGAAGATCTGACAACATTTTATATAAAAAATATGCAAAAGTGGAGAAAATTAGAAAGGGGGAAAATTACTTTTTCACGGCACTATACTCTATCAAGGACAATCCTCTTGACATAATATTACATTCTCTAACAACCAAGGTTAGGTAGAAGTGGATGATTGTAGGGTAAATGACCGAGTGTTGTTGTTAAAAGACTGCTAATATTAACCGTGGTGAGTCATTGTGATGATAGGGAGAACTGCTCTATTATGCCGGGTTGGGAGTTAATAGACTGAGATGTGGAATACAACATTTTTGGATACGTTTTCTAGAGTTTTCTCTACTTTGGAGGGGGGAGAAAATGTATTCTGTTGTCGAGATCGAGCTCTCACCTCATCCATTACAACATCTGTTTCTTGAGCTGAAAACTAAATTATATGTTGAAGGCTGTTATTTTTTTTCCAAAACTTCCAGCAGTTGTGGCATTTTTAACAAGTGAAAAAGCCCACCTGAGGAGATCCATGGCACTGCGAACAGAGATAAAGACTCATTTGAATAAATCATATCCCCCCCAGAGCAAATCCATATTCATGAGAGGCTGTGTCTAATTGCTGATAATTCCCTGCATGAGCGATACAGATTTATACACATCTCCCTGTGGGAGGCTAGGTCTGCATGCCGATGGGATCACATAATCTGCCAGCTCTCTCAGGCTCTCAAGCCTCCAAGTCCTACAAACTGGACAATCAGTTCTGATCAATGTTTAATTGGTTTGTTACTGAATCTGTTTTCGAGACAGGGGTTGATGCACTCATGCACACAAAATTAAATGACTATCAACACAAACATCTGGATCGGCTCAAGATGGATCGGCTCCATTTTCACATGGATACCCATTGCACTTTTTCATTAAGAGCTCAAGTAACATTTCAGATTATTCATGACATCATACAAGGAACATAAATCCATCTCACTCTGAATGAAAATGGTTTTCAAACTGGAGCGTTACTGTAAAAAATATACATGCCTGTTTGCTCCTCAAGACATAACATAACTAATACCTGGGTTTATCCTGCCCCTTCAAGTAACCTTACCACCTCTGAGATAAGACTTTTTAATAAAGAACAGAGTGTGTGTGAAGTGATATTTAGATTATGTTGTGAGAGTCCCTATATGTCTTGGAAAGATTGTGCTGGGAGAGAATGTTGCTTTAATGCTCTCTACACAGCACAAACACTGTGACTAGTATTTTCCTTTCTACATGTAATCCATCACAAAACAATCTGGATTTCTGCTCATTTCACACTTTCATCTCTAGCACTCATTGTCAGTATTTCATATTTGAAACCATGCCTCTGAATTCTGGGAACCCTTTGGTTCAGAGGATGCTGCTAGTGCTACACTCTTCGAGAGGAAATGAGCTAGCCTGTTGCATCTCCAGTCCCAGTGCTGCACTGAGGTCTGTGACTCTGACAGTATGTAATTAACACTGTTGTGTTCTGTTGAGTGTTATCTGTGCAGTTAACCTTTGATTAGATTAAACCAAAAACAACAAAATGCATTGAAGGAAAAACATGACAGCATTGTTGCTATTGTGAGTGGAGAAATGAGGAGAATATGTAGCCTAATATACAGAGGAAGTTCATGATTCAACCTGATGAATATTGTGGGGGGATTGAGGTTGTATTTGTCTTTCCTGGAGAGGATGTGCCAAAAGTGTTTTTATTATGAGGGTCTTCCCAGAGGGTACATGCCAAAGGACATACAGAATGTGGCCAATGACCAGAATCTCTCAGAGTGGCTGTACTCAGACAGTAGGACGTGTTTAAATAGAGAGGGCCTATGCATAGTCAGTTTTTGGCCAGGTCCCCATTATGAGTAGTGAGAAACATATTCCTCTCAACTTTGCCTGGGTTCAGGCTGAATGTCAGGTTTAAGGGGAATTTCACCCTGGGGGAATCTGGGCTTGTTTTCATTCAGTTAACTAAGTTAGGAACAAATTCTTATTTACAATGACGGCCTACCCCGGCCAAACCCTAACCCAGACAACGCTAGGCCAATTATGCACCGCCCGATGGGACTCCCAATCACGGCCAGTTGTGATACAGCCTGGAATTAAACCAGGGTCTGTAGTGACGCCTCTAGCACTGAGATGCAGTCCCTTAGACCGCTGCACCACATACACTGTAATTGCCCAGAAGGAAGGCAGGTCTGGGCTTTGTGCGCAGAATGATACACACTATGATAGCGGTGAGATCTGAAAATGTGTGTAGTCCTGCTTTGTGGCATGTCACAAAGGCTCTATGTTTTTGTGTGTGTATATATTTGGTTGTCCTTGTTCGATAGAGCCATTGGACGTCTTTCAGCGATGTTCCTATCAGCAGGTCATTGCTAAATATACAAGTTGACACATTTTTTCCAGTGTCAAATGTGGGGTGGTGCTTCGTGCTCTGGCCTTGTCCCTCCCGCAAGGCAGGCTTTTAAAAAAGGAGGACACTAACAGCACAATCCGTTCAAAGTTCAGTTTGAATTTAGAAAAACGCTCAGTTATTAAAATAAAAAATGTTTTTGCTCGATGAAGTAATCCAACAATGTGTACACTGCCATTTTGTCTATTTAAAGTCTTCTCTCATTGATCGAGACAGGTGTCTGTCATCATGACACGCAGCACTTTGGGGTCAACATTCTCAATGAGAGAAGACTTGAAATAGATAAGATTACGGTGTACACTGTTGGATTATTTCATGGAGAATTTTCTAAATTCAAACGGTCCCCCTGCAACTGGACAAGGACATTTTGAGACTACTGTTCCACGAATGGAGGAAAAAGACAGCATCGCCAAGCTAAGGTTGATCAAAAATTCTCTGTGCTACACCAAACGGTACCTATCCTGTAACTCACAGTAATGGATACCAAAAATATTTTGTTAAATCAAATTATCTGTTGTAACAATCTGTAGCTACAGTTCTCTGCACTTTACTACACATGAGACACTGAAATGTACTACACTGTTCATACTGTATTTTCTTGTTATTGGACCATGTAACATTCTTGTTGAATACCCAGTTCTCCTTTTGAGTGATCATAAACTATTGTGCACTCCCCTGTATTTTTGTCACGACTTCCACCGAAGTCGGTTCCTTTCCCTGTTCGGACGGCGTTTGGCGGTCGGCGTCACCGATCTTCTAGCAATCGTCAATCCACTTTTCATTTTCCATTTATTTAGTCTTGTTTTCCTGCACATCTGGTTTTAATTTCCCTCATTACGTGTTGGGTATTTAACCCTCTGTTCCCCCCCATGTCTTTGTGTGGAATTGTTTGTTGTAAGTGCTTGTGCACATGTTCACTGGTGCGCGTCGGCTTTTGTACCCATCTTGGTTATTTCTTTATGCCGTTGGTTTTGAAATTAAACTGCTCCGGCTATTACCTAGTTCTGCTCTCCTGCGTCTGACTTCCCTGCCACCAGTTACGCACCCATTACAATTTCTGATTTTGACAAATAAACATTATTTATTTTAATGTCTCACATATGTTTGATGCTACAGAGCCCTGTACAGATTATATAAATATATTCTGTGTATCAATAAAGGCAGACATATTTTGAGATTTGATCGAAAATATTGATATTTACTTTATGGTCCTTTATCTGGCTTCGGTACACTGGCAATGGTGTTTGGTATAGTGAGCTGTGGAAGCAGAGTGCTTGTGGCGAATGGTCTTGTCTCGCCTGCGGTGTATGGCCAGCTGGATAAGACTGTTGGAAGTGGTGTAGGGCTAATAGACCTTAACCACCAACTGTTTGGACTTCTTGCAGAAGATTTGCTGGTACTACACGTCTCCTGGAAATACACGGTTGTAGTGTTACCATTTTAGACTTTTTGTGGAACGGACATAGGGCAATACGCCATTGTTTGTAAAGGTGTCAACCGATTGTGACCTAAGTGTTTAGAGACAGACTAGTGTATTGTTTAGGAAAATGAGGGACATTGGGAGTTGCTTTTGAGAGGAAATATCAGTTAACAAAGTGAATGGGCTGGGGGGCCTGCAGAAGGTGTCAAAAGTCTTAGGATGGCAGTTCTTACACAGTATCTATTGTTGTGTATGGGAGGCTGAGGAGAAATGCTACCTTTCAATCGTTCTCATACACAACAATACATTTACTGTCTCTAAGCACGACCAAAACCCCTTCCCTCTTCTCAAAGGCCTATCTGTAAACCTCCCTCAGGCCATTGACTTTGATAGATCACTCATGTCAATAGTAGCAGGGGATTTTTGTAGACGTGTCTTTGTATTGTGTTTTGAGAATCTACAAGAATGAGCGAAGAATGAGGTGGTTGTGTCATTACTGTTGTCTTGATTTGATACCTTTCAGTGTTTCTTGCTCATTTTTGTCCCACAATCTTGTTGTGCTCCATAACCGCAAGGTGTGTCTCATCCCTCATGCTTGTGTACCCAAAATGTTCCCGCTTTGGGGTATTTTTCAGCGGGGCCTGTGGAAGGAATACAGAAAACCTGAGTTTTACAAAGAGCAAAGAGAAAAAGGGGAGACTAAATTGATTACATGGTCTGGAAGGTACTCTGTGGTCCACAGGCTACATCTAATCACCTCTAATCCCATAACACAAACACAAACCCATACAAACACCACACAATTCATGTTTAATGCATGTTTACTGTAAATTGAGCTATCTTAGCCATCAGCTTATAACTATTTTTGCCAATTTACCTTCACCTTGTGTAGAGCTGGGGGTTGAAAACACATGCTAGTGTAATCAGATGATGTACCACCTACAACAAAACACACAACAATACACAATTTAATCACCCCACAAATTGTATTGATCTCTATTAGACTGGCTAATTTAGCACACCTAATATGGACGTTGTAAAATTGTCAGCTTGCTGTTGGCTTTTTAGTGTCACTAAATTGGTAGAAAGATTGCTAGCCAGTTGGGAACCAACTAACCAATCAAAGACAATGTATAAACATTCATCATTACTACCAACACACCAAGAGTGAATTAGATATATCAGGAATTCTATTTTTAGTAATAGAGGGTTTTCCAGACAAAGGCTACCAGGTTGAGTTACTCTTATTTGCTAAAGTTAGCTAGCTTACATTAGCTAATGTTAGTCAAAGATAGAACGAACAGACAAACATGTTTACTCTGCTGAAGGTAGCTACCAGTCTAGCAGTGACTACCATGCATAGGCGATATTGATTGGCAGTGTGAATCCAACAGATAGCTAGCTATATGATTTGGCTGATGGCTTTAAGAGTTCAATACAGGAGTGTAACATTAGCTAAAGTAGCTAATTTACCTAGTCCACCGAACATTATGTTACCTCTAATTAGGGTTGTGAAAATTTTGTCAGCCGGTGATTGTCAAGCAAATAACTCTCTGTCTCACGGTAATTGACTGTTTAATAACATAAATACATTTAGTATTTCCTGGCTTCCACACATAGCCTACAAGCCACTGATCCAGACCTTTGGAAAATCTACATTTTAAAAGCAATAATCCATGTAATATAGCCTACACCTTCACAATAAATCCAATATTTATTTTAGACAGGTATAAAGAAAAAAAGCATGATATGAAGAAAAGGTTGTCTATTTCAGAAGAACAGAATAGCATATTCCGAGTTGTCCTTACGTTAGGTCCTGATCTGGCTATGTCAAAAGGTTGTGGGCTACACTAGTTCATTTAGCAGACAAGAGTTGCTTAGAATTCCATGGCATTATTTTAGAGTATGAAGAATACAATTGAACAAAGCTGAATAAAAAGAAAGTATATTTTCTCCAAACGATTTGAGGGAGTGCGCACATGTGGCTATTCTGTGTTGGGCAGTTAACAAAGAAATAGGTTTTCCTATATTGTTCATTTAGAGTTAATAATGTAACTTTAGTTGTTATTCAACATTGAGCTATATGTAAGGCTGCATGATGCGACTCTAACAATGATTTGAAAAAAGTTGCTTGAAAGGTATGAGCTTTGCTTTGTTTTTTGCTCAGGCTGTACACACATCAGTCACTCATTCACAATTTGACAAGCACTTGATAATGCCTTGAATTTCACAGCGGCATCCCCTTTGCGTGTCCGCAATGCACCCTAAAAAAATCCATGCCTTTTGTGGCCAGTGGCCATTGTGCGCTTCTCCCTGAGTGCTGCTCGCTCCATCACGTGATCAGGTCTTTCTCACAGGCTACAAGTGAAGACAGACACATTGTGGTGTCGGGTTCACCTAGGGGTCATGATAAGGACTGTACAAATGTTTGATGTATTAGAATAATGGATTATGCTTATGTTATATTAATAGAAGGCGAGGGGTTACATTTATAGGGTCCTAGACTACAGATTAACAATATATATACATTATGAGGTTTTAATATTGTTCCACGGTTGTGTTCTAATTCTCTCTCTGCCTCATTATAAAGATGCCCCTCTGAGAAATGTGTGACTGTGAAGAAGGAGCTCTGCAGGGGAGTGGGAGCGATAAGAGACTAGTCAGACATTCCACAGTAAATCAACTTAGGGGAGTGGACATTTACTGCTGAGGCCTTAGAAAACACTGGAACTATTGTATATCTTGCAAGTTAGTATAGCTCTGTATGCATGGGCTTGGTATGAGGAGTAGAAGGTAATGACGCATGCAGTGACATCACAGGGGGTTGACTACAAGCATGATAAAAACAACGTTGTCACGGCCATCATCGGAATGAGACCAAGGTGAAGCGTGGCGAGCGTACATTTTCTTTTATTTGTTAAAATGTCGCCAACAAAACAAGAAATAACCAAAACGACCGTGAAGCTTACAAGGGCTATAGTATCCCTAACAAAGACAACTTCCCACAATCACAACAGGGAAAAAGGCTGCCTAAGTATGATTCCCAATCAGAGACAACGATAGACAGCTGTCCCTGATTGAGAACCTTACCAGGCCAAAACATAGAAATGCACAAACCTAGAAAACAGAACATAGAATGCCCACCCAAATCACACCCTGACCAAACCAAATAGAGACATAAACAGGCTCTCTAAGGTCAGGGCATGACAGTACCCCCCCTCCCCCCCCTCCCTCCCCAAAGGTGCGGACTCTGGCCGCAAAACCTGAACCTATAGGGGAGGGTCCGGGTGGGCATCTATCCGCGGTGGCGGCTCTGGTGCGGGACGTAGACCCCGCTCCACCTCTGGCTCACCCCACTTTGGTGGTGCCTCTGGTGCGGGGACCCTTGTCGCCGTCCCTGGACTGCGGACCCTCGTTGCGGACCCCGGACTGGGGACCCTCATTGCGGGCCCCGGACTGGGAACCCTCGTTGCGGGCCCCGGACTGGGGACCCTCGTTACGGGTCCCGGACTCGGAACCCTCGTTGCGCACCCCAGACTGGGGACCGTCGCTGGAGGCTCCGGCCTGGAGACCGTCGCTGGAGGCTCTGGACTGGAGGCCGTCGCTGGAGGCTCAGGACTGGAGGCCGTCGCTGGAGGCTCCGGACTGGAGACCCTCGCTGGAGGCTCCGGACTGGAGACCCTCGCTGGTGGCTCTGGACAAGAGACCGTCGCTGGAGGCTCCGGACGGAGGCCATCGCTGGATGCTCCAGACTGGAGGCCGTCGTTGGAGGCTTCTTGCCATGACTCCTCACTGGAGTCTTCGTGCCATGGATCATCAGTGGAGGCTTCTTGCCATGGATCATCACTGGAAGCTTCGTGCCTTCATTTTCTTTTATTTGTTAAAATGTCTCAACAAAACAAGAAATAACAAAAACGACCATGAAGCTTACAAGGCTATAGTGCCCCTAACAAACTACCCACACTGAAAGGAGGGAAAAAGGGCTACCTAAGTATGATTCCCAATCAGAGACAACGATAGACGGCTGTCCCTGATTGAGAACCATACCTGGCCAAAACACAGAAATAAAGAAACATAGAAAACAACACATAGAATGCCCACCCCACATCACACCCTGACCTAACCAAATAGAGAAATAAAACGTCTCTAAGGTCAGGGCGTGGCAAATGTGTTATTTGGCCACTTTTGTTGTGATACAAACCTTATTATAACATGTAGTGTTATGGGTTAGGCTGTATAAGGTGTGAGACTATGATTTGCTACTATTGTCACCCATCATCTTGATATAATCTTGTCTTTACATATACTAAATAATATATGTGTGACATTTGTTTTGATTTAGAATGGACCATTATCATTCATCTTTATCGAAACAGGGTCTGCGGGAAAAAATACATGTAATCTATGCCCTTAAAAAGCAAATGGGGGACGCTTTTCCCCATGGTTTATTTTCATGCCAGCCAGATAGGCTATACTCCTGTTGTAAATGTAGGCAATGTGCTTCATATTAGGAAAGTTGATAAATAAATATAGTAAGCATTAAAGCTGATTCTCCTCTTTTTAGTCGAGGCCATCACTCTGTTTTCTCGTAATTGCATAGACTATAGAAATGTTGCGCAACATGAACTCTTGGGCTCTCATGAAGTGTTTGATTAGATTTTTGAATACATTTGCATTGATGTCAGAGTGGTTAGAGAGACAATAGAGTGCTGAGTATCAGGCAGTTAGCAAGTTTGGTAGGCTACTAAAGACCATCAGCAGCATCAGAGCTTGGAAAAGTCTAATTATCGTGACTAAACGGTCACATGGAATTTGACTGCCTTCATGACTCGTGACCGCCGGTGTCGTGGTAATATTGTAACCACAACAGCCCTACCTCTAATTGAGAATCTTCCGTTTTGTTGTGAAGGGAGAAAACAATGGTATCGCATCACTTCTCAGCTGTTGTCTAAATGGATTCCCCATCCGTTCAGCCTGAAAATACCATTGATAATCTTTGGTCACAGAAGGCATCATTCTTGATAGCCGCAAACCGGTGGCAGCATCTGGGTAAATCTCTGGTAGGAAGAACGGTGAAAGATACAGTAACTAATTTTTAGTTTGTTTTTAATTAGCACAGACATACAGAACACAACATGGGCATGATGACAAATGTTAGTGAAAAACAACCCCCCACCAAAAAATTCCTAAAGGAGTTCTGAGATTACTGTGTGTCGTTCAAAGTAAACAATGCCATGAACCAAGTTTGTGGGCACGCTCGAGCGGTGTGTGTCTGCATTCGCTATGAATGCTGGAATTTGTGGTTCACTACGAGCAGACGAATACACAGAGAGTCGAAACTTCCTGATTCTACCAGTGAAATGAAAATGCACTCTTTGTAGCTTCTGGTTTGGATAATGTTGATGTTTATGACAAAAGTGTCAGGTTGTTAATATTGTAAAGATTACGTATATGCCGTGGCAGAGCCAGGGTGAAATTCCCCTTTAACTCAAAGATACGGAATTCCTCCTCCCCTAGCTGAAAGGCTTTCTCGTACAATTTTTTTTTTCAATGGCAGTAGAAACATATCAATGTCCTCCCAAAACTTGGGAGAGGGGAGTTGAAAAATGAAACTGTGGAGTGGACAAGATTAATCTTCATGGCTTGCCATGAATTTATTTAAGCCTTGTTGCTAGCATCACTCAAACACTGACATGCCATTTCCTGCCTGGGAAACCATCAAAATGTTTTCCCAAATGTCAGATTAGACTCCAAGCCTTGTTCTAAATCACATTCAACTCTGACATCATGTTGATTTTGACTTAATGAGTCCATGACTCCATCTACAGGAGTGATAATGACCTATACTGTAAAAGTAGCAGTAATTCTGGGTTGTACAGTATAAACTAATCCTGCTAAAACCATATCCATCCAGCTTACTGCAAAACAACATATTTAACCTTAATTTAAGCAGATAACTTTGATTTATCTGTATAGCTTTATGCTTTTAACTCTGTAGGATATAGAATAGGTGAGTTGATTATACGCTGAAATTAAGCAGACCACCTGTATTTAATTTATGCCACTGGTCTTTAGTGATTCTACACCTGCATTGATTGCTGTTTGGGGTTTTAGGCTGGGTTTCTGTACAGCACTTTGATATATCAGCTGATGTAAGAAGGACTATATAAATACATTTGATTTGATTGTGTGTGTGTGTGTGTGTGTGTGTGTGCAGTGTACATTCCTGAGATATCTGATTTGTAATAGTGTTTGGTGCCTTCCTTTCTCTGTCAAGCTTATCTGTCAAGCAATAACATTCCCAAGCCCTCGTTTTATACCTCAAGCATGTATCTTTTGTGCTCTTCAAAGTCACTTTTTATTATGAAAGAACTGCTTGAGGGAGACAAAAAATACTGTGTTCACAATATGATGCACACTTACATATTGGGAGCAGTTATCCCAAAAATAGATTGAAAGACTGCACTTGAAGACATTTTCAATGTTCTTGAAATGTTCCTGATTGACTGACCTTCATGTCTTAAAGTAATGATGGACTGTCATTTCTTTGCTTATTTGAGCTGTTCTTGCCGTAATATGGACTTGATATTTTACCGAATAGGGCTATCTTCTGTATACCCCCCCCCCCCCCAACCCCCCTACCTTGTCACAGCACAACTGATTGGATCAAACTCATTAAGGAAATAAATTCCACAAATTAACATTTAACAAGGCACACCTGTTAAAGGATCAGCCCCTTTTTTCAAGTTTTGCCTAAATTGACATACCCAAATCTAACTGCCTGTAGCTCAGGCCCTGAAGCAAGGATATGCATATTCTTGGTACCATTTGAAAGGAAACACTTTGAAGTTTGTGGAAATGTGAAATGAATGTAAGAGAATACAACACATTAGATCTGGTAAAAGATAATACAAAGAACAAACTAACTGTTTTTTTGTATTTTTTTGTACCATCATCTTTGAAATGCAAGAGAAAGGCCATAATGTATTATTCCAGCCCAGGTGCAATTTAGATATTGGCCACTAGATGGCAGCAGGGTACGTGCAAAGTTTTTAGTCTGATCCAATGAACCATTGCATTTCTGTTCAAAATGTTGTATCAAGACTGCCCAAATGTGCCTAATTTGTTTATTAATAACTTGTCATGTTAAAAACTGTGCACTCTCCACAAACAATAGCATGGTATTCTTTCACTGAAATACAGTGCCTTGCGAAAGTATTCGGCCCCCTTGAACTTTGCGACCTTTTGCCACATTTCAGGCTTCAAACATAAAGATATAAAACTGTATTTTTTTGTGAAGAATCAACAACAAGTGGGACACAATCATGAAGTGGAACGACATTTATTGGATATTTCAAACTTTTTTAACAAATCAAAAACTGAAAAATTGGGCGTGCAAAATTATTCAGCCCCTTTACTTTCAGTGCAGCAAACTCTCTCCAGAAGTTCAGTGAGGATCTCTGAATGATCCAATGTTGACCTAAATGACTAATGATGATAAATACAATCCACCTGTGTGTAATCAAGTCTCCGTATAAATGCACCTGCACTGTGATAGTCTCAGAGGTCCGTCAAAAGCGCAGATAGCATCATGAAGAACAAGGAACACACCAGGCAGGTCCGAGATACTGTTGTGAAGAAGTTTAAAGCCGGATTTGGATACGAAAAGATTTCCCAAGCTTTAAACATCCCAAGGAGCACTGTGCAAGCGATAATATTGAAATGGAAGGAGTATCGGACCACTGCAAATCTACCAAGACCTGGCCGTCCCTCTAAACTTTCAGCTCATACAAGGAGAACACTGATCAGAGATGCAGCCAAGAGGCCCATGATCACTCTGGATGAACTGCAGAGATCTACAGCTGAGGTGGGAGACTCTGTCCATAGGACAACAATCAGTCGTATATTGCACACATCTGGCCTTTATGGAAGAGTGGCAAGAAGAAAGCCATTTCTTAAAGATATCCATAAAAAGTGTTGTTTAAAGTTTGACACAAGCCACCTGGGAGACACACCAAACATGTGGAAGAAGGTGCTCTGGTCAGATGAAACCAAAATTGAACTTTTTGGCAACAATGCCAAACGTTATGTTTTTCGTAAAAGCAACACAGCTGAACACACCATCCCCACTGTCAAACATGGTGGTGGCAGCATCATGGTTTGGGCCTGCTTTTCTTCAGCAGGGACAGGGAAGATGGTTAAAATTGATGGGAAGATGGATGGAGCCAAATACAGGACCATTCTGGAAGAAGAACCTGATGGAGTCTGCAAAAGACCTGAGACTGGGACGGAGATTTGTCTTCCAACAAGACAATGATCCAAAACATAAAGCAAAATCTACAATGGAATGGTTCAAAAATAAACATATCCAGGTGTTAGAATGGCCAAGTCAAAGTCCAGACCTGAATCCAATCGAGAATCTGTGGAAAGAACTGAAAACTGCTGTTCACAAATGCTCTCCATCCAACCTCACTGAGCTCGAGCTGTTTTGCAAGGAGGAATGGGAAAAAATGTCAGTCTCTCGATGTGCAAAACTAATAGAGACATACCCCAAGCGACTTACAGCTGTAATCGCAGCAAAAGGTGGCGCTACAAAGTATTAACTTAAGGGGGCTGAATAATTTTGCACGCCCAATTTTTCAGTTTTTGATTTGTTAAAAAGGTTTGAAATATCCAATAAATGTCGTTCCACTTCATGATTGTGTCCCGCTTGTTGTTGATTCTTCACAAAAAAATACAGTTTTATATCTTTATGTTTGAAGCCTGAAATGTGGCAAAAGGTCGCTAAGTTCAAGGGGGCCGAATACTTTCGCAAGGCACTGTATATACTGTAAATTAGACAGTGCAGTTAGATTAACAAGAATTTAAGCTTTCTGCCAATATCAGATATGTCTCTGTCCTGGGAAATGTTCTTGTTACTTAACATTCTACAATGTAGAAAATAGTAAAAATAAAGAAAAACCCTTGAATGAGTAGGTGTTCTTACAGTTAGTGAATGCACTAACTGTAAGTCGCTCTGGATAAGAGTTTCTGCTAAATGACTAAAATGTCAAATGTAGCTAGCCACCATTGAAAATGGGATTGGTTATACCAAATAAAACTAATTTTGTTATTACCAAGACGAATGGATTGATAATGCTGCTCAGAGATTCCTCATTCCAGTTATTTATACAGAGACAGCTGTGGCAGGAAGCTCAATGCATGACAGGCCATGGGCTCATACAAGGCAGTATTTGAGCTGTTGTGACCATGGCACCCTTTTCACTTTAATGACACTCACAGTATCAGGCTAATTTGGGGTTAGGGTACGCTCTAATGTAAGTGGATGGAGAGAAATACAGTATGTCAACAAGTAACAGAGAACCATATGGGGTCTATGATTATATACTGTATAGACCTTCACTCTAAGATAGTCTTTCTATAGCACAGCATTATGTGTATAGCATCTGAGGATATAGTCAACATTTTGACATTTCTACTTTAAAAAAATTAAGTTGAGAGCTGGTCTGTGTCACACTGAAGTTTATACCTTAGTAATCAGAGCCTCAATCACCTTTTCTAAACACGTCAGACTACAGTCTACTCAATACTTGAAAAACAAATGAATATACCTCATTTCAAGCACATCTTTACTTCCAGGGAAGGTACTGTAACTCCCTAGCTGATGAAAATAGATTGCACTTTCTCTTTGAACCGGGCTGGCTGCTGTCTGGTTTTGGGGAACAAGTGTTGATCTTCTCATGCTAAGATGGGAGGTCCTTCTGTGTTGAGGATGAAGCAGAATCAGAGATACTGTGACGGAGAACTGGAACAATGCAAAGAGATGGAATTGGGATGCCTGAATGCATGCTATAGCCACAAGGTGTCATTTGTTGGTGGCTTTAAAACATGTTATTGATTTATAAACGCTTGCTATATTCTTTACTGTAAGCAACTAGACATGATCATAATACTTCCGCAAGTTGAAAGACAAAACATATTTGCAACATGTTATATATACAGTGGTAAGGTGACATGAATTGAGTGGTAAGGTGACATGAATTGAGTGGTAAGGTGACATGAATTGAGTGGTAAGGTGACATAAATTGAGTGGTAAGGTGACATGAATTGAGTGGTAAGGTGACATGAATTGAGTGGTAAGGTGACATGAATTGCCACAGTATGGATTTTCAAGGGACTCAAATACTACCACCCCATACTCCTTGTGCTGGAATAAGCTGTAGTAGATCATGTGATAACTGTAGGATAGCAGGCTCTGGCATTTAAGGCTTGTGCTGGTGTGATATAATGACCTGGGGTGTGATGAACGCTGTTTCTAATCTGTTCACAGTGCCTTGTGATTGCAGAAAAACCAGGGGGAATTTCACAGCTTCTCAGACAGAGACTTATTAGATCTGGCCTTAATAATAATAATACATTTCATTTTTGAGCGTTTTTCACGACACCCCAAGTAACTTAACATACACAAGAAAATCAGCAGGATAAAAAGCTATAAAATCACATATTAATAAATAAGTAAGTATATAAAAGTACACTAAACATGATGACAGACTAACCATGGAGAACACTAAAAAGGATGACAGACTAACCATGGAGAACACTAAACATGATGACAGGGAAGTGAACTAGACGGAGGAGAAAAGCTAAGACAACAGAGAATCTGGGTAAGCCTGTTTGAAGTGATGTGTCTATAGTGTGGATTTGAATATGTGTATGGATTGGGAGGTTTTGACATGGAGGGGGAGGGAGTTCCAGAGGTGGGAACCTGCACTGCTAAAAGCACGGTCTCCCATGGAGTCGAAGCCTTATGCGAGGGATGGTGAGGAGGCCAGTGTCAGAGGAGTGTAATGAACAGTTGGGAGTGTAGGGGTGCAGGAGGTCAGTAAGGTATGTGCGCACCAAACCATTGACTGCTTAGTATGTGAGCAATTTAAAGATAATATTGTATTAAACCTGGAGCTAGAGTTTGTGGGTGGGGGTGATGTGGTCCCAAGGTTTGGTGTGCGTGAGGACTTGTGCAGCTAAATTATTACTGTTGTAGTCTGTCCAGTGTTTAAAAATATATATTTTTTATTTATTTAACTAGGCAAGTCAGTTAAGAACAAATTCTTATTTTCAATGATGGCCTAGGAACAGTGGGTTAACTGCCTGTTCAGGGGCAGAACGACAGATTTGTACCTTGTCAGCTCGTTTTGGCGGGGAGTCTGTAGAGATTGGCGTTGCAGTAGTTCATGCCTTATAAAGAAAAAGGTGTAAATGAGGGTTTCAGCAGTGGGGTCAGTGAGAGAGGGTTGGATTCGTGAGATATTTTTGAGATGGATGAAGGTGTGACGTAGAGTAACTACCTCTCTCAGATCAGTGGCTGATTGGTAAAGCGCTAGACACACTGGGATTGGTCTAAAGGAGAGCACAACCAGCCGTGATCAGGAGTCACATAGGGTGGTGCACAATTGGCCCAGTGTTAGGGGAGGATTTGGCCGGGGGGTCTATACTTGGCTCATCACGCTCTAGCGACTCCTTGTGGCAGGCCGGGCGCCTGCAGGCTGACCTTGGTTGTCAGGTGAACATTGTTTCCTCCGACACATTGGTGCAGCTGGCTTCCGGCTTAAGCCGGTGGGTGTTAAGAAGCGTGGTTTGGAGTGTCATGTTTCAGTGGACGCATGACTCGACCTTCGCCTCCCGAGCCTGTTGGATCGAAATTGTGGTGAAAAAGGGGGTAAAATAATTTAAATAAACTACTATTTTCATTTGGCTGTGTTAGATTGGTAAGGAATCCGAGTTGGTCAAACCATTTTAGGTTTTTGGGGAGGAGGAATGTCTACCCTTGAGTCTACTGCAAATGCAATAGTTAAACAGAAATTTAATAAATTAATAGTGATAGAAAAGCACTACATTTCTTCAGGGTGAACACATTTAAATACTGTAGAGGCTAAGATGCTTATACCGGGCTAATTGGTGCTTATTCAAATATTAATCATAATGAGATAAAATACACCAAAACCACACCAAACCAGCTGTGCCTTTTAAGTTATTTCAGTTATTGCAGTCAATCAATTTTATAAATGTAGTGTGAATTAATCCATGATGTACCACTGACACCAATTCCACACCGGTGTAATAAACCTATTGGCTGGGGCAGTCTAGAAATGTGATTGTGTGGGTGCTTTAAATTAACTGTCCAGTGAAAATCTAATTTTTAAAAGTTAATATTCTGTTTAACCATACCCAAATAATGTTGTTGACTGGTCCTTTACCTGATGTTGTGGCCAAGCATAAATTAGAGAAAAAACATTAAGTAAAACCCTATCTCAAACTTGTTTTTGAAACAGACCATTTCGAAAAAGCTTGACATTTGCTTGTCTGTGATTTGTTGAAGACCAGTATTATGCAAATGTGGGCAGCTTTTTTCTTTTTTTCTAATTGTCAGGTGGGGAGAAGGAGACTGGGGAGGCATTGGCTCTGGAGTGCACACTGCACACGTGCTAGCTAGCAGGTCAAACAATGCACATCTGGTGTTAGCAAAAACGAAATCTCCAGTCACTTCTATTTCAAATGATGTGGTTTATAAGAGTTGATATGTTGATATGCTGTTTAGAAATAGTAAGCTAGCATGCTGGCTATTGTGGCTAACTTAGCTAGCTGGCTAGCCAACAAGAAAGCAAGTCAAAGCAGAGCCTCCACCCAACAACCATCTTGCCTTCCCCTTATTTCAAATCCTGTGGTTTAGCAAAAACATTGGATGTCAAGAGGAAACCTAGTTCATGAAGGCTGTTGTTGACTTCAGAAAGTATTCATACCCCATGACATATTCTACATTTGTTGTGTGACGGCCTGAATTCAAAATGGTTAAATAGATCATTTTTCTCGATTGTGCATCTGTAGAAGTTTGTGAGTGCTTTTGGTGACAAGCCAAATTTCTTCATCCTTAAAACTTACTACCCTCTCCACTACTGTCCCATCGATGTGGATAGGGGGGTGCTCCCTCTGCTGTTTCCTGAAGTCCACAATCCCCTACTTAGTTTTGTTGACGTTGAGTGTGAGGTTATTTTCCTGACACCACACTCCGAGGGCCCTCACCTCCTCCCTGTAGGCCGTCTCGTCGTTGTTGGTAATCAAGCCTACCACTGTAGTGTCGTCCGCAAACTTGATGATTGAGTTGGAGGCATGCATGGCCACGCAGTCGTGGGTGAACAGGGAGTACAGGAGTGTAGATTTGGCCTTGTGTTTTAGGTTATTGTCTTACTGAAAGGTGAATTCATCTGCCAGCATCTGGTGGAAAGCAGACTGAACCAGGTTTTCCTCTAGGATTTTGCCTGTGCTTAGCTTCATTCCATGTATTGTTTATCCTGAAAAACTTAACGATTACAAGCATACCCATAACAGGATACAGCCACCACTATGCTTGAAAAATGTGGAGAGTGGTACTCAGTAATGTGTTGTATTGAATTTGCCCCAAACATAACACTTTGCGTTCAGGATAAAAAGTTAATTGCTTTGCCACATTTTTTTTGCATTATTACTTTAGTGCCTCGTTGCAAACAGAATGCATGTTTTGGAATATTTGTATTGTGTTCAGGCTTCCATCTTTTCAGTCTGTCAGTTAGGTAAGTACTGTTGAGTAACTAAAATGTTTTTTTTATCCATCCTCAGTTTTCTCCTATCACAGCCATTAAACTCTGTAACTGTCTGTAACTGTTTTAAAGTCACATTTGGCGTCATGGTGGAATCCCTGAGCTGTTTCCTTCCTCTCCGCCCACTGAGTTAGGAAGGACACCTGTATCTTTGAAATGGCTGGTTGTATTGATACACCATCCAAAGTGTAATTAATAACTCCACCATGCTCAAAGGGATATTCAATGTCTCCTTTTTTATTTGTACCCATTTACCAATAGGTACCCTCCTTTGTGAGGCATTGGAAAACCTCCCTGGTCTTTGTGGTTGAATCTGTGTTTGAAATTCACTGCTCGACTGAGGGACCTTACAGGTAATTGCATATGTAAAAAAAAAAGTCCATACAACTGATTATGTGACTTATTAAGCACATTTTTACTCCTGAACTTATTTAGGCTTGCCATAACAAAGGGGTTGAATCAAGACATTTCAGATTTTAATTTTAAATTCATTTGTAGAACTTTCTAAAAACATAATTCCACTTTAACATTATGGAGTATTGTGTGTAGGCCAGTGACAAAAAAAATCTCAAGTTAATCCCTTTTAAATTCAGGCTGTAACACAACAAAATGTGATACAAGTCAAGGGGTGTGAATACTTTCTGAAGGCACTGTACAGTAGGTAGCAGCAGTAAGCGTGCTAGCTTAACAACTTACAATCGTAGCTAGCTGGCTAGTTAGTTAGCTAGCAAACAACAACAAAAATCAGGAATAGTGAAAAAGCAATGGCCAGAAATGACTCAAGTTTGTCAAATAATCAGTCTGCATTCATTGCTATTATAATAAGTGACCTAGTAGTTCCATTATGTGTTTCCAAATCCTGCATCTATCCATCCCCTTGGCATGGGTAAACAAGCCAAGGCAAGGCTGCTGGGTATTTCCTGGTGCAGCCTGCCCTGCCCCTGGTGGGGTAGAACATTTTAGTGTACATCTTCTCATTGGCTGAGCTGGCAAATCAGCTGTTTTTGACCTGTACACCCACACCACTCTTGTTTCCTAACAGGCTGGGCAGATGAAAAGAGAAAGGCTACTTTTTAACATCCTTAATTATCATTTTATGGAAGAATATTATTTAATTCGTATTGTAATTCATTTCACATAATATTTCATAGAAATCCGGAATAGAGTTTGACACTGGAGTGAAAATCCATTCCTGGTCCCATCTATTCCAGTCAAACTGGAACTTTCCTGTCTCAATAAAAAAAAAATCACTCCCGTCCTATCTCATGCTAATTTCTGAAAATGATTATAGTTAACTTCCTCCGTTAGATGATTGTCTGTCCCCCACTCTGCGTGTGAGTAGCCATAGCAACTGCTCTGTTTGTCTCCTGCTCAGCATTTACGAGACAGTGTCCTGCTCACATAGCTGATAACATTCACATTAGGAGATTTTGGCAATGAAGGCAGCTCTTCTACTTATTCAGAATTAGATGAACTCAATAGCTCTTTTGAAGGCTCCATTATTCACCAACGAACGTTGGTATCTGAGGTAAAGTTGTGACTGCGCAGTGGCCATGGCTACAACTGGAGCAATGCATGAGCCGACAAAAAGCATTTTTTTTTATAGATTTGTATTAAGTAAACTATATTAGGCCTACAGAGTTGTTTAATGAAATTACCCACACATTACATATTACTCCTGCCCCTCCTCTGAAAAAAAACTCTGTTCATAACTACTCCTGTACTGCCAGTTCCTGTGGACTGTCCGTCCTGTCCGGTCCTTGCCCGAACTTGCCTCTAGAATTTCACTCCCATTACTGCCTGAATCCTGTACACGCAGGAGTCCTATTCCTGTGTAAACCTCTAATCTGGAACATTGGACAGATACTTTAAGGCCAGGCACACACAACTTTTACCAGTTCAAATTTTTCTGAAATATACCAATATATATATTTTTTGTATCAAATTATTTTTTTTCTGGACAGTGGATGAAGTCACCGTATTATATTTAATTTAGTTAAGACACTCCAGGAGCGGACTTATTGTAAGGGTTTTGCATATGCTTCTGAGGCTGAGAATTTTTTGGGGGTGTGTTGGTAGAGCCTGACTTTCGGGAAAGTACACTGAAATTCGACTAACAAATACCAAACACCTGTTTAGACCCAATCACCATCTCTTCATAGTTACTACATAGTACATAGACCTTCCACACCAAAGATTGAGTTCAAGATGAGAATCAGACACTCAGCCATCCAATGTTTAATCTTTGTACTTTTTTAAATTGTATTTTTATTTCACCTTTATTTAACCAGGTAGGCCAGTTGAGAACAAGTTCTCATTTACAACTGCGACCTGGCCAAGATAAAGCAAAGCAGTGCGACAAAAACAACAACACAGAGTTACACATAAACAAACGTACAGTCAATAACACAAAAGAAAATAAAAATATAAACATCTATGTACAGTGTGTGCAAATGTAGAAGAGTAGGGAGGTAGGCAATAAATAGGCCATAGAGGTGAAAATAATGACAATTTAGCGATAGAGGTGCAGATGATGTGCAAGTAGAGATACTGGGGTGCAAAAGAGCAAGAGGGTAAGTCATAATATGGGGATGAGGTAGTTGGGGGTGTGCTATTTACAGATTGGCTGTGTACAGGTACAGTGATCGGTAAGCTGCTCTGACAGCTGATGCTGAATGTTAGAGAGAGAGATATGAGACTCCAGCTTCAGAGATTTTTGCAATTCGATCCAGTCATTGGCAGCAGAGAACTGGAAGGAAAGGCGGCCAAAGAGGTGTTAGATCAATGATATCACAACAAAATAAAGTATTGGAATCTGGACATCTTTAGTCCATGCTAGGTTTTCCTTTTACTGTCTGCCTCTCCCTCCCCCTTTGGCCCCTTGGCCTTCAATAGAAATGCTACGGAGCTATGGACCTTTATGCCAAGAGAATATAGGCAGAGGCATACACAATTCGGCTTGACTTCTCTGCCACCTGTTATCATGGTTAATTTCACTGTCCTGCCTACCCATTAAAGTCAAATAGATAAGAAAAGTAAACAGGGGCTGTGGATGGAATTTTATCTCTTTACCACCTCAGGCATATAAGGACACTGGTAACATTAGCATCTGACCTTGCCCAATAGAATACTATCAGATGAATTTAAACTGGATTCCACCCTCTCAGACCCAAATGACCCCAACAGACACCATGGATGTACAGTGCATTCAGGAAGTATTGAGAGCCCTTGACTTTTTCCACATTTTGTTACGTTCCAGCCTTATTCTAAAATGGATCAAATAATTGTTTACCTCATCAATCTACACACAATACCCCATAATGACAAAGCAAAAACAGGTTTTTAAATATTTTTTAAACTGAAATATTACATTCACATAAGTATTCAGACCCTTACTCAGTACTTTGTTGTAGCACGTTTGGCAGAGAATACTGCCTCAAGTCTTCTTGGGTATGACACTACAAGCTTGGCACACCTGTATTTGGGGAGTTTCTCCCACTCTTCTTTGCAGATCCTCTCAAGCTCTGTCTGGTTGGATGGTGAGCGTTGCTGCACAGCTATTTTCAAGCCTCTCCAGAGATGTTAGATCAGGTTCAAGTCTGGGCTCTAGATGGGTTACTCAAGCTCATTCAAAAACTTGTCCCGAAGCCACTCCTGCATTGTCTTGGCTGTGTGCTTAGGGTCGTTGTCCTGTCGGAAGGTGAACCTTCGCCCCACTCTGAGGTCCTGAGCGCTCTGGAACCGGTTTTCATCAAGGATCTCTCTGTGCTTTTCTCCTTTCATCCCCACAGCACGATGCTGCCACCACCATGCTTCACTGTAGGGATTGTACCAGGTTTCCTCCAGACGTGAAGCTTGGCATTGAGGCCGAAGAGTTCAATCTTGGTTTCATCAGACCAGAGAATCTTGTTTTTCCTTGTACCCGATTGGCGGCCAGCTCTAGGAAGAGTCTTGGTGGTTCCAGACATTTAAGAATGATGGAGGCCACTGATTTCTTGGGGACCTTCAATGCTGCAGAAATCTGTTGGTACCCTTCCCCAGATCTGTGCCTTGATCCTGTCTTGGAGCTCTATGGACAATTTCTTCGACCTCATGGCTTGGTTTTTGCTCTAACAAGCACTGTCAACTGTGGCACCTTATATAGACAGGTGTTTGCTTTTCCAAATTATGTCCAAGCAATTACATCTACCACAGGTTGACTCGAATCAAGATGTAGAAACATCTCAAGGATGATCAATGGAAACAGGATGCACCTGAGCTCAATTTCGAGTCTCAAGGCAAAGGGTCTGAATACTTATAAATACCCGTCCTCCTATAGCTCCTCTCACAAGCCTCATCTGATAGCTACCTCAATTACCTTCTGCCCCTGCACATCGACTCGGTACTGGTGCTCCCTGTACATAGACATGTTATTTTGACTCTTTATTGTTATACGTTACTCACTGTGTATTTATCCCTTGTGCCATTATTTATATATATAAATATATTTTATTAGAAAACTTGTTTTACTCTGTAATGTTGGAAACGGAATAGTAAGTAAACATTTCACTGTTAGTGTACACCTGTTGTTTACGAAGCATTTGAAAAAATACATTTGCATTTGCATTGTCCTTGGCGAGCCTCCAGCTAAAAGCCAACTGAATCTTGAATTATGCTGCCTTTCATCGAATATTGATTAGAAGTGTTGACTGTACATGTCCAACTTGGTTTTATGACTGTTGGAATGAAACACTGTGCACTATGACAGGGACCAATCATTACCAGCAATGTACATAGCAACAAGACTGCTTGCTTTGTAGCATAACAGGAGAGTGAAAGCTATTAGATTTTTTCCTATAGGCCACCATGATAGATTAAGTCTCCAGTATTTTGTGGATGTTTGAGATTATACTGTCTATTTTCCTGCAATGCAAGTATAGGCTAAGTCTGCAGAGAGAGAGAGAGAGAGAGAGAGAGAATAAGTAAGTGTCTGTACATGCCAATGTTAATTGCATTCCAATTGTGTAGCTTACTCTACTGAACACTTTTTTGTACAATACATGTATGACTGTATAGTTCTATGACCAAACAATCTGGCCTGTGCATGAGAGTCAATGTTAGTGTATGTGAGTGAGCAAGTGAACACACTTCACACTTGCCTGAAATTTGAGCGTTCCCTCCTCTCTGTCTTTACCCTTCCACCCGCCATTTGAGGGGGGGGTAAAGGGGGGAGAGGGTAACATGACATGAGTGTCTTCATCAGCAAGATGTGTGACCACTAACTCTGGAGCACATGGCTTTCCACTCTAAGGGGAGGAAGTCCATCCGTCAACTCTGCTCCGATTTATCAGCTTCCTTTTGAAATGTATTTCCCCATCTGTCCCTACTTCCCAGCACTGGAATCCACAGGGTACTATGGAGACACACAGTCATACAGTACACTCCAACACAAACATGCAAACTAACACACACACACACATTAGTTTCTTGGAAAATAAGTGACTTTAAAAGGAATGTAGAAACTGGTTGAGATCATGAACTAAAGCTAAATAACAAAACATGGCAACAAGAAAACCATAAAACACACAGATAACTCAAAGCCTATCATAACAACTGTGTTGGGATGCTAACTACGACAATAAAAACTTTCAAAAAGCTAAGATGCCATTGAAGTGAAAAGGGCCACTTTAAAGTAGATATTTTTACTCATCACATGCTGCGGGTATTGTGGTTTTTAAGCAAGGGAATGTGTGTTATTAAAGCATAATAATGCATAGGAAAAGGCTTTGTACAGTATAGGGATTTGGAAAGCCCCGGGACCCCCAGACCCAGATGCTGGTTTGGACCAGCCTGCCTGGCTTTCAACCAAAATGTGTTAACTCTGCATTGTTGGCAAAGGACCAGTAAGTAAGTGTTTCACTGATAGTGTACACCTGTTGTTTACGAAGCATTTGACAAATACAATTTTATTTGATTAAGTGCATTGTCCTTGGCGAGCCTCCTTCTAAAAGCCAATGGAAACTTGAATTATGCTACCTTTCATCAAATATTGATTAGAAGTGTTGACTATACATGTTCAACTTGGTTTTGTGAATGTGTTGGAATGAAACACTGTGCACTATCACAGGGACTGCTCATTTACCAGCAATGTACATAGCAACAAGACTGCTTGCAGTGAAGCATAACAGGAGAGTGAAAGACAGAGAGACAGAAACAGACAGAGAGAGAGAGAGACAGAAACAGACAGAGGAGAGAGTGAGAGTGAGAGAGATAGAGAGAGAAAAAGACAGAGGAGAGCAAGCAAGAGAGGTAGAAGGAAGACATAGATGCCAGCCCCTTGGTGACATGTTGACAGTCCTCAGCCCTCCAGATGTCAAGCTGATGTCAAGAGGAAATTTGACACATTTCACAGTTACCTCCCTCCCCTTCCCTTCGCTTTACTTTCCTTTACTGACTTTATTGTCCCATGGGGAAATGTTGTTGCAGTGTCATGTACACATTTAAGGAGGCGTTTAAATACAAAACAAAACAAATTGACAATACAACTTTACATACCAATAAAAATAAACGAGCCTGCTGGCCTTACTGGGTCGATAGGAACATTAGCCTGAGCTATTTAGGAGGGATATCACACCTGGCACAAAATATTGTCTAGTTCTGTTTTTCCAGCCGAGGTGTGCCCTATACCTGCACCCAGAGGGGTGTAGTTCAAAGTCCAGGTACAGAGGGTGGCTTGGGTTTAAAATTATTTTGTGACCCTTGTGGAGGGCCCTGACCTTAAAGATTTCATCCAGGCCTATCTGCTTGACTCCAAGTACCTTGCTTCTCTGGTGACAATCCTTCTCAATATATTTCTCTGGCTGACACTGGCATTGCCAAACCAACAGACAATACAAAAGTTTAAATACTATCAATGAAAGATTTGTAAAACAGAGTCAGCATAGTACAGTCAACATTAAAAGATCCCAGCTTTTTGAGAAGGTACAATTTGCTGAGTCTTTACATGTATTCCACTGAAACGTATTGTCCAAGAGAACACCCAGATATGTGTATACCTCTACAATCTCTATGTTCTGACCTCTGATAGATGTTACAGTGGTAGGTGTTGTACACTTTCTGAAGTCTATGCACATCTCTTTGGTCTTGTTGGAATTTCGGCCAAGTGTGATTCGTCACATCAAAGTACAAAGTAATTTAGGATCGGGCCATGGTGTTCCTCATCATCATGCAACAGGCAGAGCAAGGCAGTGTCATCAGCGAACTTAACGAGGTGTCTGTCAGGATGGGAACTAGTTTGACTATTAGTGTACAAGATGTACAGGAGTGGGGACAAAACACATCCCTGAGGAGAGCCTGTGTTGATGGTGCATATGTCCAACACGTGGGGATCTTCTTTAGCCCACTGTGACCTCTGGCTCGGGAAGTCCAACAGTCACAAAATGAGTCTCCCCCATATTAGGAAAAGTCACTAATGAGTCTCTGTGCCAGAATGTAAGGTTGGATTGTGTTGAAGGTAGAAGAAAAGTCAACAAACAAAACCCTGATATGGGATTTGGCACTCTCTAGATGTCTATAGACCATGTTGAGGAGAGTAAGAATGGTATCATCAACTCATCTGCTGGGCTGATTGACAAACTGAAACAGGAAGAGGAGCTTCTGGGTAGCGCTGAGAATATGACTTTTCACAATCTTCTCAAAGCATTACATTACTAAGGATGTCAAGGCAACAGGGCGGTAGTCATCCAGCACGGAGGGATTAGGTTCTTTAGGAATGGGGATGATTATAGATTTTTTTTCTCCACAATACTGGCACGTGTTGCTGGTCGAGCGAGGATTGTAAAATGTCTGTAAAAACACAAGCCAATTGATCAGCACAGTGCTTTTGTGTGAGTTACATCCCCTGAACAACTTCACAACATCAGCCTGTTTAACAACAACCCTCTCAAACAATGATGCTTTTGTAATGATGCTTCCATTGTTTTACCTCCGACATAAGTCGTCAGATTCAAATCTTGAGAAAAAAAACCTTCAGTTCATTAGCTGCCGCCACCGTTCCATCCACTGCATGTTCTGGCCCTCATGTCTCCCAAGATCAGTTTTGGTTTTTCCCCTGCCAATGTGGGGAGCACTAGCCATGGATTTAATCCCTTGCCAGGCCAGCCTTGAGTTTCCTGAGGAGAGGCTCCACCCTTTGCTTGTATGCCTCCTTGTCCACCAGTATCGGTCTTTTGATCTCACGTTGTACATCTCTTAAAGCTTGTCTATCACCCTCAGCACGAACTGTCTTCTTCCTATTAAGTAGTGATTTTAGATTTTTTGATACCCAAGGCTTATTGTTAGGGAAGATTTTACAGGTTTTAGTATGCACAACTGACTCAACATCTGTAAGTTCATCAAGATCAGAGCTGCTGTCCTCAAATACCTCCCACATAGTACAGTCAAGATACACCTGGAGACAAGTGATACTGTTGTCATTCCAGATCTGGACAGTTTTAACTGTAGGTTTCTCCCTCTTCAGGAACTGACAGTAGGTTGGCCGGAGGTAGACAACATTGTGGTCTGATGTCCCTAGGGGAAGCCTGGTGGTGGCAGAGAAAGCATTTGGTATCGTCACATTTCACATACTGGTGATATGTGCGCAGGACCTTGTGCAAAGTACAGTTGTTAAGATCCCCTAAAATAAATGTGGGTGCGTCGGGGGAGACAGATTCCAATTTCTGTGACCGATTATAAATCATCTCTGTATTAGCTTTTGGTTGAATGTACACAACTATAAAACAATTGGGGGAAGTCAGGGGCAGATAGTGGGGTCGCAGTGACACAGAAATCACTCTCTGCTGCCAGAAGACATGGCATTCATTCAAAGTCTAAGGGCGTTTCTCTCCCACTCGCCCACATAAAGAGAACTAACAGATCAAAGCAGTCAGTGTGGTAGAAGCATCCTGTAATTGCAAGCTAAGTGGAGTTTTCTCTCTTGCGGTGGCCGTGTATCATGGTACTATGGCCACGGTTATTAATGATAGTACGTGCATAAGAGATTCACTGCAGTGGATGGAACGGTGGCGGCAGACGTACAGAATATCGTACATGGGAGGTCTACCACAGTATATACCCTCTGGTTGCTCTACACAGAGTGCCATTTTCATCCTCCATTTTAAAGGCAGACACACATTGTCAGTGCATATTCTTCTGGAGATAGATGTCCTATACATTTGATACTAATAGTTTAAAGAATGGAGAGCTATGGTGAGAAGGTATGGTGAATAAAAAATTGGGGGGCGGGAAAAGAGGGATGGCCTTGGTTTTCTTATTCTCCTGGAAATCATGATGGATGACTGGTCTGATCCGGACCAAATCTGAACCAATCATAGACGTCTATGTTTCACATGTTCGGACAGCACAGTGCAGCACAATGCAGTGCTGTAAAGCACAGCAGAGTACAGTAGATTACAGTACACAGTACAATAAAGAAAAGTAGAGTATGGTAGAGTACAGTACAATACAGTAGAGCACATTAAGAGTATAGTGAAGAAAAGTAACTGCCAGAAAAGCTAGTAATGTTTTTCAAACAATCCATAGGGGGAGCCTGGGCAACTGAAATGTCTGACCTCTTTCAACAGTCTGACTGTGAACATCTGTACGAAAACCAAATTAAGGGAGACATAGATATGATTAATAAACAACAGAGGCAGAGGCCCATTACCAGCAACCATCACTCCTATGTTCCAATGGCACGTTGTGTTAGCTAATCCAGGTTTATCATTTAAAAAGGCTAACTGATCATTAGAGAACCCTTTTGCAATTATGTTAGCACAGCTGAAAACTGTTATGCTGATTAAAGAAGCAATAAAACTGACCTTCTATAGACTAGTTGAGTATATGGAGCATCAGCATTTGTGGGTTCGATTACAGGCTCAAAATGGCCCTCATGCCCTCAGCCTATTCTTGTTCTGAGTAATGAAGGCTATTCCATGCGAGAAATTGCCAAGAAACTGAAGATCTCGTACAACGCTGAGTACTACTCCCTTCACAGAACAGCTCAAACTGGCTCTGACACTGGTGTTTTGCGGGTTCTAAACTCATCAAAAAAATAAATATTGTCTTACTGTCAACTGCGTTTAATTTCAGCAAACTTAACGTGTAAATATTTGTATGGACATAAGATTCAACAGCTGAGACATAAACTGAACAATTTCCAGACATGTGACTAACATAAATGGAATAATGTGTCCCTGATAAAATAGATCTGACACAGCGGTTGCATTAAGGAGAAGTCTATCTTTAATTCAGTGAATAACACTTGTATCTTTTATCAATGTTTATTATAAGTATTTCTGCAAAATCACCAGATGTTTTGGAATCAAAACATTACTGCTGTAACGGTTTTCTTCCTGGGAAGGAGAGGCGGACCAAAATGCAGCGTGGTTATTTCTAAACATCTTTAATGAAAGATGAAAACGTGAACAATACACAAAATAAGAAAACGTGGAAAAACCGAAAACTGGTGTAAAACACAGAGACAGGAACAATCACCCACGAAATACCCAAAGAATATGGCTGCCTAAATATGGTTCCCAATCAGAGACAACGATAAACACCTGCCTCTAATTGAGAACCACTCTAGGCAACCATAGATTTACCTAGAATAATACACTGAACACAACACCATCAATCTACAAAAACCCCTAGACAAGACAAACACATAATCACCCATGTCACACCCTGGCCTAACCACAATAATAAAGAAAACACAGAATACTAAGGCCAGGGCGTGACAGTACCCCCCGCCCCCCCAAAGGTGCGGACTCCCGGCCGCACACCTAAACCCATAGGGGAGGGTCTGGGTGGGCATCTGTCCACGGTGGCGGCTCTGGCGCGGGACGTGGACCCCACTCAAACACAGTCTTAGTCCGCTTACTTAGCGTCACTTGAGTGGCATCCCTCGCCGCCGACCTTGGCCTAGTAACCTTAACAAAGGGCCCCGCTAGACTGAGGGGCAGCTCTGGACTGAGGGACAGCTCGGGACTAAGGTAGCTCGGGACTGAGGGGTAGCTCGGGACTGAGGGGTAGCTCATGACTGAGGGGTAGCTCAAGACTGAGGGGTAGCTGAGGACTGAGAGGTAGCCCAAGACTAAGAGATAGCTCAGGCAGGTTGACGGCTCTGGTAGATCCTGGCTGAATGGCAGCTCTGGCGCCAATGTAAACGGAGATTTTTGTATATAAATATTGTCATTATCGAACAAAACATATATGTATTGTGTAACATGATCTCCTATGAGTGTCATCTGATGAAGATCATCAAAGGTTAGTGATTCATTTTATATATGTTTCTGCTTTTTGTAACTCCTATCTTTGGCTGGAAAAATGGCTGGGTGTTTTTTTGACTATGACCTAACAAAATCATATGTTGTGCTTTCGCTGTAAAGCATTTTTGAAATCGGACATGATGGGTAGATTAACAAGATGTTTATCCAAATAGCCACTTGTTGTTAGCATGTTCAGCCCAGTAATCCATCTTCATGAGGCACAAGCACTTCGTCCAGACAAAAACTTGAAAAGTTCCGTTACAGGTCGTAGAAACAAGTCAAACGATGTATGGAATTAATCTTTAGGATGTTTTTAACATAAAACATCAATAATGTTCCAACCGGAGAATTCCTATGTCTGAAGAAAAGCACTGGAATGAAGGCTAACTCTGTCAGCAGGGCGCGTCACGAGCCTGAGACACTGCCAGACCACTGACTCAAACAGGTCACATGAGCCTCTCCTTTATAGCAGAAGCCTATACAATTTTCTAAAGATGGTTGACAATCTAGTGGAAGCCGTAGGAAGTGCAACTCGACTCCATAGACACTGTGTATTCGCAAGGCCAAGCTTTGAAAAACTACAAACCTCAGATTTCCCACTTCCTGGTTGGATTTTTCACAGGTTTTTGCTTGCCATATGAGTTTTGTTAAACTCCCAGACATCATTCAAACAGTTTTAGAAACTTCCGAGTGATTTCTATCCAATACTAATAATAATGCGCATGTATTAGCATCTGGGACAGAGTAGGAGGCAGTTCACTCTGGGCACGCTATTCATCCAAAAGTGAAAATGCTACCCCCTATCCCAAAAAGGATATTATGCGATGCTCAATGCAGAAAACAATGGAAAATAATTCTAATTTAATTACCATAGTGAATTATTGTATTTTTGTATTAACAATATTGTTTGTTTATGGTTAATTAATCTCATAGGGGATGTTTTGCCGATTGGTGATTTGACACGAAAATAAAATGTAATTCATTCATTCATATAGTGTACTGTATTGATCCCTACTTTACTCTAATGTACTGAATTAAACTCGATTGTACTTTACATATTTAAAACTATACTGTACTGTACTCTACTGTAGTGGTGCGTGGTCAGCTGTTTGTTCACCCGCACCCGCCCACAATTGCTAATAACCCATACGCAACCGCTCAACTAGATGTAAAAATCTGAGGCCCACACCCGACCCTAACCCGCTAATAGAAAATGCGCTAAAGGCTAAAGAGAGGGACGGTGGAACAATTTTTAATTAACAGGGGGTGCAGGATTTTTTTTTTGTTGCCTGATTTAGATATGTTTCTGTTTATTATTTCTGACATTTTGGTACACTATTTGTTAGTCAACTTGTCTACAATTAAATACATGCAGCTTCTCTTCTGTCATTATACAGTGCATTCGGAAAGTATTCAGACGACTTGACTTTTTCCACATTTTGTTACGTTCCAGGCTTATTGTTAAATTCATTCAATAATTTTTTCCCTCATCAATCCACACACAATACCCCATAATGACAAAGCAAAAATTTGTTTTTAGAAATGTTCGCTAATTTATTACATTTACATAAGTATTCAGATCCTTTACTCAGTACTTTGTTGACCACTTTTGGCAGTGATTACAGCCTCGAGTTCTTCTTGGGTATAACGGTAAAAGCTTGGCACACCTGTATTTGGGGATTTTCTCCTGTTCTCCTCTGCAGATCCTTCTCAAGCTCTATCAGGTTAGATGGGGAGCGTTGCTGCACTGACTAGTCTCCCAGTCCCTGCCTCTGAAAAACATCCCCACAGCATGATACTGCCACCACAATGCTTCACCGTAGGGATGGTGCCAGGTTTCCTACAGACGTGACGCTTGGCATTCAGGCCAAAGAGTTCAATCTTGGTTTCATCAGACCAGGTTATCTTGTTTCTCATGGTCTGAGAGTCTTTAGGTGCCTTTTGGCAAACTCCAAGCGGGCTGTCATGTGCAATTTACTGAAGAGTGGCTTCCGTCTGGCCATTCTAAAATAAAGGTCTGATTGCAGAGATGGGTGTCCTTCTGGAAGGTTCTCCCATCTCCACAGAGGAACTCTAGAGATCTGTCAGAGTGACCATTGGGTTCTTGATCACATCCCTGACCAAGGCCCTTCTCCCCCGATTGCTCAGTTTGGCTGGGCGGCCAGCTCTAGGAAGAGTCTTGGTGGTTCCAAACTTCTTCCATTTAAGAAATATGAAGGCCACTGTGTTCTTGGGGACCTTCAATGCTGCAGAAATGTTTTGGTACCCTTCCCCAGATCTGTGTCTCGACACAATCCTGTCTCGGAACTCTACGGACAATTCATTAGACCTCATGGCTTGGTTTTTGCTCTGACATGCACTGTCAACTGTGGGATCTTATATAGACAGGTGTGTGCCTTTCCAAATCATGTCCAATCAATTGAATTTACCACAGGTTGAGTCCAATCAAGTTGTGGAATCATCTCATGGATGATAAATGGAAACAGGATGCACCTGAGCTCAATTTCGAGTTTCATAGCAAAGGGTCTGAATACCTATGTAAACAATGTATTTCCATTCTCCAAAAACCTGTTTTCGCTTTGACATTATAGGGTATTGAGTGTAGATTGCTGGGGATTTTTTTTATTGAATACATTTTAGAATAAGGCTGTAATGTAACAAAATGGAAAAAGTCAAGGGGTCTGAATACTTTCTGAAGGCACTGTATGTTGCCGTCTGTTGTTGTGGTTCAGTGCAAATGAGTTTGTAATCTTCTGGACATCCAGGGCCTTGGTTCTTTCTGCATGTATGGACAGGCAGGCAAGGTAGCTGAGTCGAGAGCTTGCCCAGTATTTAATTCTGTATATCATGATGCGTGTACTTAGCATTTCTAGGATTATCTGACATTTTCTGTGTAACTGTTTTGTGGAATTTGCCTATGACCTGTAAAAGTTCAAGGAGGTTTCCCTGGTTGACAGCCATGTCGTTTTCTATGTCTCCTCTCTGTGAAAGTCCCTGGTATGGCAGTGTAACACAGTGACTCCACAACTGCTCTCATATACTCTCTGTGAAAGTCCCTGGTATGTGGTGTAACACAGTGACTCCACAACTGCTCTCATATACTCTCTGTGAAAGTCCCTGGTATGTGGTGTAACACAGTGACTCCACAACTGCTCTCATATACTCTCTGTTCTCTCGGACTATTTTTGAATGTCCATCACTTAGAGCATTGCATATTGTTGAGCCAGTCTCTTTCTGAATAGTCCACTCATTCCACGCTGCCATTGCATATTTATGCTCCACACTAGCATTGTGTGTCTTGAAGGAACATGTGGCCTTCTTCCAGTTCTGCTAGCCATTGTGGGTAAATGCCACCTTCTCTCAACCATGGTTTCCTGGACATTGAAAGTGGCAGCATGCAAAGAAGAAAGCACGGTCATTTGAAATAGAATATTCCAGCCATGTGTAATCCTCATACCATCTACGATTGAAGTAGAGATCCTGCTGTCCAACTTTTGTGGCTGGATAAAGTCAAAGAAGAGGGTGCCTTGGTTCTTCAACGGGTGACTGGCTTAAATCAGAGTGGCTGTGCTAACAGTGCAGCTAACAGTGGCTGTGGAGCAGCTTGCAGCGACGAACTGCTCTGGTGTTCCCTCATGTCGTGGCTCACAAGTTTCTCTCTCCGAATCAAATTTTTATCTTCCTCTTCTTCTTCGGCCCCCTCGGAGACAGGGTCTAGATTTTCATTTTCTAACCACACTCTTCTCTTGATCAGAAAACGGTCCATCGCAATGGGGCGAGATGGGCGACTAGCTAGCTAGAAGTTAGCTCACATAATGTAGCCTAACGTGCACAAGCACACACACCAGACACACACACAAGTCATAGGGTAAACGCGTGGCACGAGCACGCAGCCAGGGATCGGGTTGGGAACAGAATGGCTGGTTTTTAACTTTGACATATTTCTTTATTTTAAAATAAAAAATAAAATAAAATGCTTGAGGGAGCTTAACTGGGGCTACGCAGATTTGTGACGTGGCTATAGCCCCCCTTATTGGGAACTCAGGAAAAACAAGCTACGACTGGGAAAATACGTTTTGAACTTTCATCCAACTCTGAATTGTAAAGCGGGAACTCTGCCTCTTACTAGAGCTACTACCTGAAGATCACTGATGTCATCATGATTCAACCTTTTTTTCTTTGAGTTCCCAGTTGTCTTGAAAGCACCATAAATTCAGAGAATGCCAGACTGATGACAAAGTTTGATGACAAAATTTGCCCACGATGGACTGCCGCGCCACCTTCCTGTTCAAGTGAGTCCAAAAATGTATTGTATGCTGCTGCATATATTATGTAATATGCCAGGGAGATGTGTATAATGTAGCTAAGAAAGTAATACTAAGTGTATGTTGTGTAGTTGTTAGTAGCCCATGTGCCTCACCCTAATAATTTGGTCTACTTTCACCTCTTAATTTTGCCTACTGTGGTGCACATGTAGCCTATAACCTGTTTTATAGAAATGTAATCATTGAATGTTGTAAGAGCTTTCAGTGTCTGCTTATATGTCCCCTTTATTTATCCTATAGTTCTGACTAAGTGTACAGGGAGAACACTGTAAAAACCACGCTGTAAAAACACCCCATAAAAACACCCCATTTCAAAAGTGCTGAACAAATAGTTCAAATATTGACTACGTCTGTTCTAGCTCGCTCAATGTCTTAATCGAAATTACGGATTGCCTCTTATCTGCTTGTTGTCCCCTTATGCCATAGTTTGTACATCTCAATTGTCAGTAGAAACCACATTTCTTTAAGCAAGTCAGCCATATCTGCTGTTTTTTTAAAGGCAGTAAATGAGGCTGAATTAACTATTTCTCTGCCAGACAAGGCTCAGCTGATAGCCAGGTGTAGCAGTTGTATAGTGCAATGAATGTATCCTACTTAATTTAATTTATTTTGTTTTGATAGTGGTGTGCCTGAACACAGCCTGTTGCACCTGTCCTCTCCCGTTGCTGGCTTGAATCTCTGCTGAACATTGTCGGAGAGCTGCCTTTGTGCAGCGGCAGATCATGAACCACAATACTCCTCAGCTGAAGGGGTCGTGGCTCAGGTCCCTAATTAACACACTCATTCCCTCATTCACACAACAAGACGAGCACTCAAAAGGGGTTAACGAATTCAAAGGAAAGGAAGTCACGTAAATAAGTCAACCAAAACACAGCACAAGCTAGTAATAAATAAACATTAAATCACTAATTAAATCAATTCAAAATCAAGCAGACATGAGGGAAAGGGACTAAATAGAACCATAGGCACACGGTAATACAATAAACTAAATGGAAGTTGACTCTGGCTACTGAACACAAAGGAGCCTATGCATTTACTCTAACATACATACATTTGAGTTGAACTTGTGTATTTACGGTCAACAAACCAATATTAGATAACCAATATTACTAGCATACAAACTAGGTCCTCAGTAGTACCAGTGTTGTGCAACCAAGATATGTCGTTGAAACTGTGTTTGGTCTTCATGCACTCACTACTTATTAGCTATACAGCACAACGTGAGGAGATGGCGACTCTCTGTGGTTATAGTGTGTAGTTGAAGCATATTTCTGCGAGTGCTTATGCATGTAGTAGAACCCTTGAAGTCTGACCTTTTTTATCCAAGAGATGGCAGTCAATGAAAAACATTCTGAATTTATTGGATGGAGGCATCGTTGATAAAAACAATTACAATTATCTGCACTAAACAGAGCTGCTCTTTTACTAAAACAAAATAATCAACCTTTTTGTGATCCAAAATGCATTTCAACAACACTCATCTCAAGTGCATCATCACCACAAACATGCACCCTAGTAATATGCTGTATATATTTCTTAAATCCTGAATTGAGCAATTGAGTCAGTCCTTGCAAACTAAATAATTTTTTTGTAGTTGTGTAAAAATCAAATGTTTGACATCAATAACATGGAGCTATACTGGCCTGAAGGAGATACAGAATCGAGTCAAATTAATCTGATCTGCGATTAAACCTCCTTCACCAGCTTGGCATCAAGGATCGTAGTTCATTCTGTGACAGTCTAAATGATCTGTTTTTTTTTTGCACAATTAATTCCATCTCAATTCTAACCACCCGAAACAAAAAACATATTTCATAATATATTAGGACTATATGTTGTACATATGTTTTTAATTTCAATGTTTTCATTTCAAGATTGGCAGATATGAACAGTGAAAGCATGTGAGTGAGACCCTACAAATCTACAGCAAGGAGAGATGAGTTTTTTATCATGCCACATTTTGCTCCTGACAGATTCAAATACAGGGAAAGAGAAAACAGGATATTGGTTAAGTTCACTATTCTTGCCGACAATCTCTATAGTACATACACTCTACATACAGCAGTTTTTTCTTATTACATTGCTGCAGAGGAATTCGATGAATAGCAGCTGTATCAACATCATCAGATATACTAATGACAAATAGTCTTGTTCACCACCCATATATCTGAAAAGAAGCCTTACATATCAGGCTCCTTCGGAAGAGTTTTCTCCATCATCTTAACAAATCATTTAAGGGTGAAGACTGATGTCTGTCATTAGGTCTATGGACAGACCGTTTTAAAAATTACACTTTTGTCCAATAATTACAATCACAATGTGACCAAGTCGCAATAGATGAAGCAGGGCATGTCTCATAAATGTGGAGTAAAGTAGGACGGCTGGAGATGGTAACCATTGGGTAAGAAGGGATGTAACATCCCTCCAGTGGACGACAAAGGAACCGCACCATCAGTATGAAAGATCATGTTCCCAGAGCTGAAAGACGGGAAAGTTTGGTAATTGGCTGAACTCGACACACAAGTCACAGGACTTGGGTTGATACTGACCAAAGAGTTGGACCCGGGTGGCATTGTGCTGTCCGCACCCGGGTTCTGTTTCTTCCACTTGGTTCTTCTGTTCTGGAACCAGATCTTGACCTGCGTCTCAGTGAGGCTGAGGGACAGAGCCAGGTTGAGTCTCTCACACACAGACAGGTATCTCGTAGAGCGGAATTTGTTCTCCAGAGCCACCAGTTGTTCATAGGTGAAGGCAGTTCTTGCGCGTCGCGGCTTGGCACAACCAAGATCCGAGCGTCGACGTTTGTGGGGCAAGGGGTCATGTGTGGCTGAAGTTTCGGCGCTGCTGCTGATGCTGTCCACGTCCCCTTCTATCTGCTCCTCTGGTTCAGTCGCTGAGTGTACTAAAAGTGGGATGTTGGCAGTTACCTGGTGCTTGAGATCTGCACTACTTGAGCGGTCAGTCTTTGTGTGTTCGCCTGTGAACACAGACATTAACATTAGTACTGTAAATGTGCTTTTCAAGAGCTAATCCAATTCCGTGCAAATGTTCATGTTTTTGATCTCATACATAGGGAAATAAGATCTCAAAAAGCGGCAGCATGTTGATGAGGAAGTGCATACATGTGCCAAGTGGAAAGTGGTGCTGAATGGACAGTGCCACCTGAGCGCCCCTCTTCTCTAGAGCCATATCTCCCACTTAAACTATGTTTATAGTAGCTTGTTTGAGATCTATGCATAAAGTAAGAATGAAAAAAAGAAAGTATGATCCCTTAAATGGAACATAATAGTATATTAATTAAAGACTGAACATTTCCAATGTGTGAAATCCTTAACACCTATAAAAAGTCGAAAATAGGCCTACCTAATAGCGTAACTGTAAAATGTGTTTGATTAAAATATGGGAGTTGTGCGAGTGGAACGAAGCGAGGGTTAAGAAGGGGACTATGGTGGCTTGGCCTCTAATCCCTAAATCATTTATAAATCACAAATCGCCTCAAATGTCATGTTGCGGAGAGAAATCCCAGCTAAATCCTGCTCCACCATCTACCCATGACGTGCTAATGGAGTTTCATATTTGTGGGTGGATCGATAAATGTCATCTATTTAAAGGGAAGTTTTAATCGAGCGATATTTAGGATCAGACATGGATGTGGTTTGAAGTTTGTACCTGCAAGGTGCTGGAGGGAGATATGCAGGATGCAGTAATGGGATATCGATCAAAGCGAGCGAAGGCATCCTCAATGGGACGATTTAAACAATTATCTGGCCAGTCTGTCCCAATGCCAATCACACACCGGGCTGTGGGCGCAACCCTTTGTGGGTTTCTTAAAAGGAAACCTAGCCTTGGAAATTAAGGGAAGGTCATAAAGAGATGACAACATTTTATCTGACATAAAATAGCCACTCTTAGTTGGTCAGTGAACCAATAAGCTATACGGGTTCCTTATATTGGCTATTAGGCCTATATCGTGTAAACTATGGACATAGTATGTATTGTATCCCTTGTGTTCAAAATAAATTATATGGACATAAGTCATGTAATAATGCAAAACACATTATTCTGAACTGAATTAATAAAACACACTACAGTGGCTTCATACGTTTGATCCACAACGTTCCCTTAAAACAAAAAAGCACAGAAGATATAGCCATATCAAAAAGGCGTTATTGTCTGTAGTTTTGTGGTATCTACCTGCTTTCATGCGCTCAAGTGGCTCCTCTCCATCTGCGCCAGTGTCCGCTTCTAAATGTGCCAGTCCTGCGTTCAGCAAAGGAAGCTTGTCCTTTGTTGGAGAAAGTTCGCTTTTCGTCTTGCTATTAAATTTCTTTGGGTCCAATATGTCAATAATAGAAAAAGAAATCTTATGACTAGATGTCATTTTCACATTAGAATCCTTGGAATCCAACATCCTTTGTAATCCCTCTAAATTGATCAAAGAGAAGAGGTGTGAACTCGCGCTTGATATTACGCGTCTGGGTAAGCACTTGGCATACTTTCTGCACTTTAAACGTTCAAATGGCAGTCACACAAAGTGCATCTGCCCTCAGATGTCTCTGTCAGTCTGGACAAGTAGTGGTCGGTGAGGGAGGTTAGTGAGATCTTTAAAGCATCTGTCCTCTCTGCTCGATTCGAAGAGACGCGGTTTCTGGCTCCCACGTGACAGCCACGTTAGCGTTTCACACAACCTCTTGTAGTTGGTTTAAAACGTTCGTCGATAATCACCCATATTATTAAATCCAATGACATCCGACCCTTTACCGAAAGTGAATAGGTGACAGGTTGCTAAATAAAACTGTACGAGCGACTCTGCTGCAATTTAAAAAATAGGTGATACAATCCTCGATTTCCCCTCTATAATTCGTTTTTTTGATTATTATCTGTAAAAAAGTTTGAGTGCTTGAGAGTTTTAAAATGTTGTTTAGTCATTTTTGCCATGTAGGCACATTTTGTTGTTGCTGTTTTCAAAAGGGACACAAAGATAGCCTATACACAGTGCACACGACAAAAATAAAGCGAGACCTCATTCAGCATTACGCATCTAATATGTACATAATTTGGCTTGTTTGGAATAGATTTCCAATACTAATAGTTTTGGATAACCCAACAGTCCTGTATTCTAATTATATCCTAATGTGGATTATATATTATACAAATTAACTATATGATCCACATGATTACAGGCAGGTCTGCGCCACAATATGAGCAAACGCAGTATGTATGTTGTCTGATTATTTACTCTGGTTTTGTGATATATTCATGTTCACAATCAATCGATGGCCTCTAAAGCGCGTGTCGAACTCATTCCACAGAGGGCCGAGTGTCTGTGGGTTTTCGCTCCTCTCTTGTATTTGATTGATGAATTAAGGTCACTAATTAGTAAGAAACTCCCCTCACCTGGTTGTCTAGGTCTTAATTGAAAGGAAAAACCCAAAACCCGAAGACTCTCGGTCCTCTGTGGATTGGGTTTGACACATCTGCTCTATAGAATTGAATGCACATACATAGGATTGTTTTAAACATTGATGCCCATGACCGAAACGGTGAAACCATCACTGGATCAATATTCCCAGCGAGTGTCCCCCACTGATAAAACTGGAAATCATTACAATGCGTCGCTTCGGTTAGGAGGCCAAGCCATAGCTAAAATGTAGCCTATTAGAAGTATTATTGCTTGATTGGCCCTTTTAGAAATATATTTTATATAATATTGAAATAATGAATGCTAGTTAATTAGGGTACTAGGGGGTAACTAGCCCCCCCCCCCCCCCCCCCCCCCCCCTAAGAACAATGTCTAATTGCTGACACACAAAAAAGCAACATTTAGGAAAAAAATTGGTATGCGGATGAAGGTCATGCATACACAAATAAATTATTAAGGGAAATAAATGGCTACAGTTGACACTTTTTTAGTTATTTCATGACATGTTGTTTTTAGAAATGGGGCTCCCCCCCCATTTAATCAGTTTTATTTATAAATTATTTAATAATTAATACTTAAAAGCTAAGTTTAGTTGTCTTATTTTAATTCATTATATATATTTTTTATTTAACCTTTATTTAACCAGGTAGGCCAGTTGAGAACAAGTTCTTATTTACAATTGCAACCTGGCCAAGATAAAGCAAAGCAGTGCGACAAAAACAACAACACAGAGTTAAATATTGTAGCGAACCGCACAGACAGCTGTGTGTTATGTGTTAGGCTATTAGTTGGCTGTGTTGTACTTACCAGTACCCAGTGTTCGCGGTGTCCGACATGCCAATCAACCTCCTATCTGCCAATCATGGCAATGCCTGGAATGTTCTGATGCCGGGCATTCTGGTGGTTGGCGGAGTGGCGTGGAAGGGGGTTGGGCAGGGGGATGGAGCATTGGAAGTTAAGACCAGGTTTAGCCATTGTTCTTTCTCTTACGTCTGGGCTTCACAAGAGAAGGTGTGGGCTACGGCCAAACAGTAGCCTGTGTAAAGTTGGGTTAATAAACCGTCAATTCGTAAACTCAACCCTCTGACTGGCCAATTGGTCTTTTATGATCAAGTCAGGTCATTACAATATAAACAAACATACAGTTAATAGCATAATAGAAAAATATATGTACACTGTGTGCAAACGTAGAAGAGTAGGGAGGTAAGGCAATAAATAGGCCATAGAGGTGAAACAATTACAATTTAGCATTAGCATTAATGATTTAAATAAAATATGGGGGATATGGGTGTTGCACATGTCTCCATTAATATCCACACTGTGAGGAGATGTGATGTAATGTCCCTCTTTTTTAACTCACCTGCACATTACATTTCTTTGTTCTTTCTTTGTTGTTCCTTTCCATACAATAAATGAGGTACAATTGCACTAAATATATGAAAGAGTTTCAATGCAAGCAGTCTTTAAAATTACATTCAGGAGCAAAATATTTTCAATAGTTGTTTTTAATTCATTATTATTATTTTTTAATATAATATTGGAATTGAATATAAATAACATTAAATAACATTGGAAAATAACATTTAATAACAATAACTTAACTACTTAACTCAGTGTAACATTGATGTGGCAACTCTCTTATGCTCAGCTATTGCACGATTCTAATTTGTACCTGTAGGTCATAAATAAAGCTACCCCCAGTAGCATTGGAGCACAACTCATGAGCCCACCTCCTGCACTGCTCACACCTAATCCAGTCCCCGCCTGTGACTGAAAACAGGGGGGGAGATGCCAATTGAAAAGCTATCTCTTAAAAACATAGATAGTTATCTGGCTATATGACATAAAAGCTGTGTAAAATAGCTAAAAGGCTATAAAGTTGCATTAACGGTAAAGATATCAGTCACTAGTCACCGTGCTTCTACAACTGCATTGCTTGCTGTTTGGGGTTTTAGGATGGGTTTCTGTACAGCACTTTGAGATATCAGCTGATGTACGAAGGGCTATATAAATACATTTGATTTGATTTGACTAGTCAAAACATTTCAAACTGAAATTAAGTTATCTTTTTTATGTATTTTGCCTCAGACGATTTGGTAGTAAGGTTGCTAGCTAGTACTCCTAGCAGCTTATGATAACTTGCTAGCTGGCTAGCATTTATTGCTAGTGAATTAGAAGAAACTAGCGCTAACTGGGCTAGTCATTGTCTAAATGACAGGTAGAAACACATTCATAACCATAAAGGGGTAACTAGCCCCCTAGTAGAGGGTGCGAGTTATCCTCATCCAACAAATACAATTCTAAAAAAAAATCTCTCCAAATGGAAAAAAAAAGATCAACTTACCAAAGAATTGTTTTGTCGAAATATCTCAAAAAGTTGTGATGACACAGAGGACATTTTTTGTTCAGCCAGAACAGTGACAGCCAGGGAAAAAGTTGGGGAAATTATTTGGTGACATCTTGTGGTCTTTATGTGATTTAAAGGGGGGGGGGGGGTGCAGTTACCTCCTACTACCCTATTATAGGCACAGTAATTATTTAGGAACTTAGAAATGTTAGTCTCTTGTCACTTTTAGGAAACAACGGTAAAACACTGAGTGGTGTGTGTGTGTGTGTGTGTGTGTGTGTGTGTGTGTGTGTGTGTGTGTGTGTGTGTGTGTTGCAACTTTCATTATAGTTGACGTTCCATTCTTTGAATACTTCCCAGCTAGAAAAGTGGATCTGGGCCGATTCCGGCTGAGAGTCGGGGCACTCAGCTGAGAGTCAGACTCAGCTGAGAGTCAGACTCGGCTGACGTCATGTGGCCTGAGTCTGGGCCGCCTTCGTCCGTATTACTTATGGCTAGGATGCAGGGATTGAGCTCGGGCCGATTCCGGTGTGAGTTATCTGTTCTGAATTATGTACTTGGGGCTCGGGCCGATTCCAGTGATAGTTATCTGGCCCAAATGTATTACTTGGGGCTCGGGCTGATTGGGGGGACTGTCTGGCAGATGACTACACGAGCTGCTTTATATAAATAACATTTCATCATTTATTTTTCCATATTGTCCCATTGTTTCTGTGATCAAAAAATACAATTTACATTTAAATTAAATTCTTTAACAGTCCTGTTTAAGTAGAATTTTAGTATTTTGATACTTGATAAGCATTAAAAATGTTGTAGCTGGAGCCTCCTGATTGGCGCAGCTGTCTAAGACACTACATCGCAGTGCAAACTGCGTTGCTACAGATGCTGATTCGAGACTCCTGCCGGCTGTGACCGGGAGACTCATGAGGAGTGCGAGTTAGGGGAGGGTTTGGACAGCCGGGATGTCCTTGTTTCATCGCGCTGTAGCGACTCCTGTGGCGGGCCAGGCGCATACACGAGCAACTGGTGTATGGTGTTTCGTCCGACACAAATAGTTTTTTTTGGGGATGGGTATAATTTGTATGTATAAAATGTATAATAGTATTATTTAAAATTACTAAATTGGGTAATTTTGTATACATTTATTTCAATTTGCATTGGGAAGCGGTTCAGAAGCGGTTCTGACGGAAACGGGCCGATTCTGGGCAGTCATTCATTTTGATTCCGGGCCGAGTCCGACACCTGATTCCAGGCCGATTCAATCAGTTCCGGCCCCCCGGAAGAGGGCCGCTTCTGGGCCGATTCCTCATTGCTAGCTGGGTTCAAACAGCGTGTTACATTATTCAAAATTGGAAAATTAGTGTCCATTTGTCAGGTTGTTTTTGCTAGCTAGCTACCAACTGGGCACAGAGCTCAATTAGAGTTCTATTCCACGTTGTTTCAACATCATTTCATTGAAATGACATGGAAACAATGTTGAATCAACCCGTGTGTGCCCATTTGGTAGCTTCCTTCAGTTCAAGGTATGCGAGTGCCAAATTATGCTGACAAGCCCAAATGGGCAGAGTTTACCTAGAGATCTGTATGTAGTGACGAGATGGTCATGTCTCTGCCCTAGTTTATGTTCAAAATGGAAACGTATTGGGTTTATTTTGGACAGATTTTGGTGAGAGTGAATCCCCTCGCTTTGCCTCTTCCTATCTGGCTTACCCCAGGTTAATACCCACACAACATGTTTTAGCGATACGCAAGTGCAAAATATGAACCAATATGAACCAGGCTCAATGCAACGAATGAAACTATTTCAAACTAGGCAAAGCGGCCCCACCTTACAGCAGGTGTCAGACTCATTCCACAGAGAGCCGAGTGTCTTTGGGTTTTCACTCCTCCCTTGTACTTGAATGATGAATTAAGGTCACTAATAGGTAAATAACTCTCCTCACCTGGTTGTCCAGGTCCCAACTGAACGGAAAAAACAAAGACACCAGGCCTCCATTGAATGAATTTGACTTGCCTGAATTATAGTGAGTACTTTACATGCACAGTAATAATTCAATATTAAACTGATTGTGGCAGTAGGCAATAGTCATGTGAAAACCTGACTGCTTATCTCAATCAAAATTGAAGCATGCATATATATATGCCTATTAAAACATCTTGTTTTATGAGCAATCTTTCAAATTTTTCCTGCGCGTGTGCTTGCACCAGTGGGATGGGCCTCCCTCTTTAGCACGAGTGAAGTGAATTCAGAACAACTGAACATATACATTTTAGACACAAACCTGGTTGCCTCTGCCACGAGGCTGAAACTTGGCCGCAAGTGGATCCTCCAGCAAAACAATAAACCCAAGTACACATCAAAATCCACAAAGACCAAAGAAAAAAACAACATTTTGCAATGACCAGTCTCCGGACTTGAAAACCTGTGGTTGAATTGAAAAGGGCAGTCCATAAGTGCAGATGTAGGATATCAAGGATCTGGAAGGATTCTGTATGGAGGAATGGTATAAGATCCCTGGCAATGTGTTCAACTCATAAAACGTTTGAGAAAAAGGCTCAGTGCCGTTATCCTCACAAGGTCAGGTATTGAAAGGTATTGAAAAAAGGGGTGTCAATGATTTTGACCCCTAGCTTTTTGAGTTAAAAAAGTATTAATTGTTTAACAAAATCTCTTTCTCTGTTATACGCATGCCACAACTGCAGAAGAAGTTGCATCTGAGCTACCTGAAGCTATGGCACATGCATCACATTGGCTTGAACAGTCATGTCCCACTGGGCAAGAACATTTCACTGTCATTTCAACATCAAAAATGAAACATGATGACATTGAATCAACATGGAAAACTGATTGGATTTGAAAAGAGTCATCAACATCAGGGAATCAGTCTTTTTTTCCAATGACATGGTGAAATGTTTTGTTGATTCCGCGTTGAATTCAGGTTAGTTGACAAATCAACCAAATATACGTAAATAAAAAAATAGACTTTGAAAAAAATCTGTGTGCAGTGGGATCTTAGTTTATAAATTATTAAATGTGAACAAAACGGTCGGTATGTGTTTCTTGGTAAGTTAAAAGCATGTACTGTAACTTTTCCTGACATTTTTGATTAAGGCAGAAACAATCAAGGGCAGTAATGTCGCTGTTAAAGAGTGAGTGGGATCATTTGGAATGAAAATTCCTTAGCTCTCGCTTCCGGGTGGGAATATCACGTGACAATATCTACCACAAAACGTATGTGAGGTCCTACCAGTGCACTCTTAATGGGTGAAGGAGGCGAACAGAAGGGATATTACACTGTGGTCATGTCTGTTAGAGAGGAAGGGGACCAAAATGAAGTTTACACACGGCTATTAAATGATTTCCAAAATTCTTTCCCATCTTCCATTTCCTCCCTGGACCTGTGTAGTTTATCACTATACGTCAGTCGTAGTCTGGTGGACTGGCATGATCCATAGTAGTTACATAGTCAAACGTTTGTTAAAGCAGCCTCGACTGAGTAGCCTGTCTACATTAGCATGGGTATGGCGATGGCACAGCTATTACTGTAGGGACTCCATATGAATAGAGCACTGGACCGCCGGAGGTTTACAACTTGATGTAAATGGGCCCAGTAGCCAAACATCTGTGTGCGTTAGGCCAGGACACAAAGCACGCCCCAGAGGACATAGAGGGACCAGGTAGACATCAGCGGACAGTGACAGTAGCTGGCCTATTGGGCAGACCCAAAGATCAGAGAGGGACCCAAGACCTAGCCAGAGCTTCCGGGGTGCCAGTGGGGGGCCAGGCTTCCATCCAGGATCTCCCTTCCAGGGCCAATAAAGTCATTACGTCACCAGGGAGGCTGCCCCAGTTTGCTAAATGTCAGATCATTTGTCTAATGGCAGGAGTCACATTTTGAGCGTGGATACCATTGACTGGCTATTGTGTCTCTTTTGTCCTCCTATCTCCCCTGTCCCAATGTAAAGTGCAGCACACAAAGAGGATGAGTGAGTGTTAGGTACTATCAGAGGTGCTTCTTAGCTCCACTGTGCCTCCTTGTTACGTTACAGCCTTATTCTAAAATAGATTAAATAAATAAAAACCCTCAGCAATCTACATACAATAACCCATAATGACAAAGTGAAAACAGATTTTTGGAATTTTTTGCAATGTATAAAACAAAAAAAACAGAAATACTTGAGTTACATAAATATTCAGACCCTTCACTATGAAACTGGGAATGGAGCTCACGCATCCTGTTTCCATTGATCATCCTTGAGATGTTTTTAGAACTTGATTGGAGTCCACCTGTGGTAAATTCAATTGATTGGACATTATTTGGAAAGGCACACACTGTCTATATAAAGTCCCACAGATGACAGTGTATGTCAGTGCAAAAACCAAGCCATGAGGTCGAATGAATTGTCCGTAGAGCTCCGAGACAGGATTGTGTCGAGGCACAGATCTGGGGAAGGGTACCAACAGATTTCTGCAGCATTGAAGGTCCCCAAAAACACAGTGGCCTCCATCATTCTTCAATGGAAGAAGTTTGGAACCACCAAGAGTTCCTAGAGCTGGCCTCCCGGCCAAACTGAGCAATCTGGGGAGAAGGGCCTTGGTCAGGGAGGTGACCAAAAAACTGATGGTCTCTATGACAGAGCTCCACAGTTCCTCTGTGGAGATGGGAGAACCATCTCTGCAGCACTCCACCAACCAGGCCTTTATGGTAGAGTGGCCAGACGGAAGCCACTCCTCAGTAAAAGGCACATGACAGCTCGAATAAAGCTGTAACATAACAAAATATGAAAAAAGTCAAGGGGTCTGAATACTTTCCGAAGGCACTGTACATCTAAGCAGACACAAATGCAGGAAGTGAGTGATTGTGTATGATTTATTATGGCTTTTTAGAAAACCCTAAATTCAAGGAAACTTATTCCCACAATTCTGCAACCCAGCATACTTCCCTGAATTACTGGCACCAATTCTACTGGCACCTTTTCTGATGTGAGTGCAAAGCAAAATCCCATCCCCAAGCAAACCAAACTGAGGCAAGCCATGCGCCATACAAATATCACCTCCTCTAACACTATGTCTCTGTTGGCTGCAGTGAGACCTTTTATTGATATAGTACAACACCTTCCATTAGCACAGGTTTGGTTATGCCTAGTCTCCACACCACACCTATGGGCACCACCAGACCTGGAGTTGGAGATCTCTGCTTTAGTTTGACTGTGACTACAAGGTCAGTGGCATTGCCCAGTAATTGTCCTAACGGCCTCTGTACCTGTCGGGGGGGGGGTTGAGAGTTTTTCATTACGGCCGGGACGGGTGAGTGCCTCTGGCAGATGCTGACAGGCAGCAGATGTGTAAAGTTGGGGTTGATTTGTAATGGGGTTGACTATCGTCGGAGGGGACGGAGGGCGACGTGAGGGGGTGGGAGGGGTAAATTACAATGAGGGACACTGTCAGTCATGGAATGGTGAGGTAAAGGTCAGTTCAACTTGTCCTGTTTAGCGATAACAACATATATGCCACAAGGGGACAAAAAGATAGAAAAACCTCAACTTATTTGACTAAATAATCATAGACGTTTATGTCCAAGCATACCCCACAACAAGTAACAGGGTATCTTCAGCAGGGTAGATACAACAAACAACCTAGCCTTCAAGGTGAGTGCAATGGACCAGGGTCTAGAGACCACCACAATAAGACTAGAACAATATAAAGTAGGGATCAAAAACACTTTAGATGTGGGCCAGACCCCATATGCAAGATCATAGAGATGAGAAGCTAAGCTGCCACCATTTTATATCAATGCACTCTCATTTCCCCCCGGAGCAGCAGTGACAATGTATGAGGAAGGCCTTGATTTGTATTGGCTTCTGTCCTACTGAAAACACACACATATTCATGCTTTTCCTCAGGCATTTACAGCCTCACACCACTGCAGGAATGTAACATGGCATCAGACAGAAATAATGGCACTGCTCCAATACATCTATGTTGATAGTAATAGGTTACCCATAGGCTTTTTCGTTGTCATTGTACATCATCTCATTCAATTTCGCTCTTCCAAAACCTTTTAATTTAGATCACAGATTATTCATCTGTCAAGGCTCTAATCAATGTTATATGTTTTACCTCTGTAAGTAACATGCCCTCTGAACCAAAATGAAAGAGTATTTCATGTCAACTCTTGCTTAGAAAATAGCGTGGATTGTGTCTTCTGTGGCTTGGCGGCTAAACTGTGAGGTTAAACGCTGACAACGGTTCAGTAGCCAAGGTGGCTATGTAAACACACACACACACACACACACAGTTCCAAGCTCGATAACTTGCTGCCATCCTTCTAGAGGCAGAGGTCTGTGTGTAATAGCTGGCAGCTGTGGTGGCTCTACTGTCAGTCAATGCTAGCATTGATTAGCCATTGTTCTGAGAAGGTCACATCATAATTCATTAGCAATAATGATTCCCCCGACGCCACCTGTACTCCTTCCCTCGATTGCCCCATGAAATAACGAGTGACTATCGCGCTGCAGCGCACCAAACAGTGTGTATCCACCATATAAAGGCAAGAGCTATTAGTTACATTATTTAAATGGGCCTGTTTAAACCTGGGGAACTGTCTTTATGAAGGGCAATTAGGCACTAACCACAATTGATCATTCATACTAATTACAATTAGGAAATATAAATACTGGGGATGGGATTTGTCATCGTTGAGCTGCTGAAGGGGAGCAGCAGAGGATGAGGCAGAGCATGCGTGATGTAAAGTCTGAGGACGAGGTGACATTTATCTCTATCTAGTGTAGAAACAGATTGTTTTTGTCCCTTTATATTTCTCCATTGACCGTTGTCTCTTTTTTGCTTCTATGTCCTTGCCAAATACTAAGTCATCGGGTAGCTACAGTGGTCCTAAACTGCACCTGGAATTGAATAATGACACTGAATTGTTGTGTATTATCATTGTAAATGATTCAATGTGTATGAATGACAATCAAATGTGAATTATAAAAGAGGACTATTTTGTATCTGTTCTTCTCAAGGTGACATCTGTCCAGTGTCTCTCAGTTCGGTCGATCAGTTCGCATCGAGGATCCAATATCAAATAAAATAAAATAACATTTCTCACATGCGCCAAATACCACAGGTGTAGACTTTACCATTCAATTTTATTTTTTATTTGTATTCTTTTTATTTCACCTTTATTTGACCAGGTAGGCCAGTTGAGAACAAGTTCTCATTTACAACTGCGACCTGGCCAAGATAAAGCAAAGCAGTGTGACATAAACCACAACACAGTGATACACATGGAATAAACAAACGTACAGTCAATAACACAATAGAAATGTCTATATACAGTGTCTGCAAATGAGGTAAGATTAGGGAGGTAAGGCAATAAATAGGCCGTAGTGGCGAAGTAATTACAATTTAGCAATTAAACGCTAAATGCTTAGTTATGAGCCCTTTCCCAACAACGCAGTGTTGAAAAAATGAGCACCAAAAAAATAAAATAATTAGTAACGCAATAAAATAACAACAATTAGACTATATATAAGAACTACCAGTACAGAGTCAATTAACTGTTCAGTCTTATGGCTTGGGGGTAGAAGCTTTTCAGGAGCCTTTTGTTCCCAGACTTGGCGTTCCGGTACCGCTTTCCATTCGGTAGCAGAGAGAACTGTCTGTGACTTGGGTGGCTGGTGTCTTTGACAATGCAATACTGACGTTCCCTCCTTATATCATGGACTATCCAGACCATTGAATTCTCAACCTTGAATGAGATTTCATCAGAATGCAGGCATCAGGAGTTACCTGATTGACTGTTGGGTCATACTGGTTTAGTCCATCGAACAACCAATAGAAAACTAATCAGAGATGTTCTCATCCATGTGTCATCTATCATTTGAGTCAGGTCAAAGTGCTAATGAAATCTGTGGCCTTGACCTCTGTGTTCTCTCAAGGTCAACACTCAAGACCTTTGAACTTGGTGTCTGCACCCCTGAGGGACAGAACGTCTAAGCTAGTCCAAACCCTACTCAGAAACTGCCACTATAGTCCTCCATTTGGGTTTATAATGGTCGGTGATTGGGTGACACAGGAAGAAGTAACATATCCAATTCATCATCCATTGGAGTGACTTCTTGTTGGATGTGAACTTTTGGAGATTACATCTTAAATCAATTGCATATGTACTGTAACTATCCAGTGGACACACCTGCATTACCAAGATGACATATACATCAAAGGCCTAGTCTCTGCTTTGTTCGAAGCAAAGACAGCATTCTGATTTGAATACAAACCCACTGTGATGGTGGCAGTGCAAATAGACTAAAAATCAGCCATGCAATACTGGAAGGTAGGTGTGTTGATTCATATGGCAGTCTTGGAGTTTTATTGTGTTATTCCCTGGGGGATTTTTTTAATTAATCGTGTGTGTGTGTGTGTGTGTGGGGGGGGGGGGGGGGGGGGGGGGGGGGTAGTGTTAAGTTGTCTGACTGCTTTATTCCCTCTGTCATGTTCCTGTGTTGGAGCTAGCCCATCTCTCTCACAGTGTGTGCTGAATGTCTACAGAGGTCAAAGGTTGTTGACTGAGTTAAGAGAGAGAACGACGGGGAAAGATGAACTATTCATGGGAATGAAGGGCAGATCCTGCACAACAAACACATTACACCTGACCCCGCCCACCGCCGGACACACACACACACACACAAACACACACACACACACACACACACACACACAAACAGGCCACGCGACTCTATCTCTCCTCCCTCTTTTCCCATTCCTCAACCTAAACAGACTGACTCGTTGGTAAACTTGGTATTGTTAAACTTGACTATTCCATGATGTATGAATGTGTCAAAGTATTACGAAATACAATATTGATCAAATATTTGAACTATACTGTAGATCCACAATGTATAACTTAGTTGTTATAAGTAATTCAGGAAAACATAAAATAATTTGAAACATTTACATTTGAGTCATTTAGCAGACGGTCTTATCCAGAGTGACTTACAGTAAGTAGTGAGTGCATATATTTTCATACTGTGGAACTGTTAAATGTGAGTGAGAAATGTTGAATGATGACACCATCATCCTGACTATGTATTTCCCTCTCTGGTCTAGACCCTATCATGCGGGCTGTTCTGTACCGCGAGGCCCTTGTTGAGGGTAGTGTAATTACTACACTGAGCGCTGGATCAGTGAAGCTTCTCTAATCAATAAAGTCTTCATCAGCCATTTCCCCCGATGGTCCTCCCTCATTTCTCCCCTAATCGTTCTTTTTCATCAAACAAGGTACGTGTGTGTGTGTGTGTGTGTGTTTTCGATTTTTTTGGTGTGCTCCCTCTAGCCCGTGTTCCATTTCAAACCCTCCCTCTCAATGGACTGGGGATTTCAGATTTCTAATGGAACTTTGGCAACACATGGCCGAGGGAACCTTTCACAACAAACGTGACAGTGACCTTTGACAGTGCACTGGATTGTTGATCTATCCACACTTTAGCTGCCCCAAGAAACACCCACCTCTGACACTTCACACTGCTGTTTGAATTCAACAGAAACTTGCACAGAACCCCCCTTTCAAAATAATAGGCAGGCTTCAATTGAATGGAACAAATCCCACCCCCAGACAACAGTAAAGGGTTTAACATGGGAGCTTTTCACCAATTGTGTAGCAGGCAGTATACACAGATGCACTCCTCCACAGCAACTTACAGTAAAATGACTACCACAGCCAAATACTAGCATAAGAACAAGTATCAGAAACAGATGTATTTTTAAGTAAATTGACCTGACATTCACAATCATATAAAAACAAACTGTAATAACTCCACATCCACCCAGTCAGGATAAAGTGTTTTAACAGGGTGACCGTTCCACCCCCTAACCTTCACTCCCTGGCTCCCCAGCCCCTTGGTCCATGACTCTGTCAAAGACCCAGAATTATTGGGGTGTAATTGCTCTCCTTTAGCCATTATTGCCCTTCACTGATAGTAAATCAGTATGGTTCCCTCTCTTCTCCCCTCCTTTTCTCTCAAGGGAGACCAGGGGGGCCGGGCGGCTGCCTCCAGATGCCTCCCCTCAGTCCCCTGCCACAGCATGGCTGGCCTCTGCAGGCATCACTACCCATGTGGAGCACCTATGGCCCGCCCCTCTCCTCTCACCCCTCTTCTTTGCCCCCACCTCCTCCTCTCATCTTGCCCCTCTCTCTGCTCAACAAAAAATGACGTGTCACACAAAATGGCTACCGTGCACACCCAGGTGGGTATCATCAAACATTGGTGGTGGATGAGGTCCTTCACTACAGATTTGGTAAGAAGAGTGGTATGTGTAAAAGTTGTCAATTCACAAATTAATTCATTCATTCATTCATACCATCTGTGAATTTAAACCTTTGACTTCTGCTCGTGTGTCTGGGAAGAATGTCTGGGGTCTAGTTCCCATTCTAAAATACCCCCATCAGAGATGTTATTTGTTTATCTAATAAGGACAGTGTGTGCACAATGTTTGGACAGCGCCTGTGTTTGTTTGTGTGCTTGCGTGGCCAATGTGTGTATTTGTGTATAGTACAGTGTCTGTGTATTTATGTGAGTGTATCTCCAGTGATTTTTCTAATCCCCTACACCAGGGGAACTCAACTCTTAGCCTACAAGGTCCGGAGCCAGCTGGTTTTCTGTTCTACTTCATTATTAATTGCACACACCTGGTGTCCCAGGTCAGTCCCTGATTAGAGGGGAACAATAAAAAAATGCAGTTGAACTGGCTTCGAGGTCTAGGGTTGAGTTTGTCCCATATTTCTCCTTATGCTATATAACACACTACTCTACTACACTCTCACACACACACAAAAACCACACCACATGACATGACATTAGCCCACAACATCAAGGTGAAGAGGGTTTAGAATGGCACAGGAGGAGAGGGTGTTGTTTGTAACTTATTTTGTACATATTGTTTCTGCCACCATCTCTTATGACCCGAAAAGAGCTTCTGGATATCAGAACAATGATTACTCACCTCGAACTGGACAAATATTTTTCGGACCGAAAGGATTTTACTCCAGATACCCGACCAGGCCATAATCCCCATCATTCGCTTGAAGAGACGACGCCGATACAGGGGACGTAGGTTTGGGTACCTTGTGAGAATTCGTCGGCGAGTGGGTAACCCGCCTCTACCATCCGTCCTATTGGCCAACGTGAAATCAATTGAGAATAAACTGGATGAGCTCCGTTCAAGACTACCCTACCAACAGGACATTAAAAACTGTAATATCTTATGTTTCACAGAGTCATGGATAATACAATGACATGGATAAAATACAGTCTATGTCTATTATATATATATATATGTCTATTTCTCAATTACAGCTGGTGCGCAAAATCAAATATTAAGGAGGTCTTGAGGTTTCATGATAAGCTATAGACCACAATACTTACCAAGAGAGTTTTCATCTATATTTTTCATAGCTGTCTATTTACCACCAAAAACCGATGCTGGCACTGAGACCGCAATCAAACAGCTGTATAAAGCCATTAGCAAACAAGAAAATGCTCATCCAGAGGAGGCGCTCCTAGTGGCCGGTGATTTTAATGCAGGTAAACTTAAATCTGTTTTACCTCATTTCTACCAGCATGTTACATGTGCAACAAGAGGGAAAACAACTCTAGACCACCTTTACTTCAGACATAGACGCATACAAATCTCGCCTTCCATTTGTCAAATTTGACCATAGTTCTATCATCCTGATTACTGCTTGCAAGAAAAAACTAAAGCAGGAAGTACCAGTGACTCACTCAATACGGAAGTGGCCGGATGACGCATTTTGCTTACACAGACTGGAATATATTCCGGGACTCATCCGATGGCATTGAGGAGCAGGGTTGGTGAGTAACAGATTACATGTAATCTGTTACATGTAAGGGATTACAAAAAACAGTAACTAATTCGTTACGTTACCAGCAAAAAATATTGGAATCAGATTACAGATACTTTTGAAAAACTAGATGATTACTTTGAGGATTACTTTTAAATTCAGAAAGGATGTTTGCGGGGAAAAACATCTTAGACGATTCTGTTTTCTCAATGACAGTCAAATCAGCATTTTAAAAAAGCCGCAATTTTAATTTTGATCCACCTGAGCGAGTCTGGCCACAAGTCCGAGACCAATATGATAACATACCAAATGTGTTTGATGGATCGTGAGAAAATAGCAGGAATAGGCTTTTGTAGGCTACAGTCCAAGCTACTGTACCAGTCAAAAGTTTGGACACACCTACTCATTCAAAAGGTTTTTATTTATTTTTTACCTTTTCTTTTCTACATTGTAGAATAATAGTGTGAAACAAATATATTTTATATATGAGATTCTTCAAAGTAGCCACCCTTTGCCTTGATGACAGCTTTGCACACTCTTGGCATTCTCTCAACCAGCTTCCTTGGAATGCTTTTCCAACAGTCTTGAAGGAGTCCCCACATATGCTGAGCACTTGTTGGCTGCTTTTCCTTCACTCTGCAGTCCAACTCATCTCAAACCATCTCAATTGGGTTGAGGGCAGTTGATTGTGGAGGCCAGGTCATCTGATGCAGCACTCCTTCACTCTCCTCCTCGATCAAATAGCCCTTACACAACCTGCAGGTGTGTTGGGTAATTTTCCTGTTGAAAAACAAATGATAGTCCCTCTAAGCGCTAACCAGATGGGATGGCTTATCTCTGCAGAATGCTGTGGTAGCCATGGTGGTTAAGTGTGCCTTAAATTCGAAATAAATCACAGACAGTGTCACCAGCAATGCACCCCCACAACAGCACACCTCCTTCATATTTCACAGTGGGAACCACACATGCAGAGAAAGACATGGAGATTGGAACCAAAATTCTTAAATGTGGACTCATCAGACCAAAGGACAGATTTCTACTGGTCTTTTGTCCATTGCTTGTGTTTCTTGGACCAAGCAAGGCTTTTCTTCTTATTGGTGTCCTTTAGTAGTGGTTTCTCTGCAGCAATTTGACCATGGAGGCCTATTTTGTGTCTGTTACTTGAACTCTGTGAAGCATTTATTTGGTCTGCATTCTGAGGTGCAGTTAATTCTAATGAATTTATCCTCTGCAGCAGAGGTAACTCTGGGTCTTCATTTCCTGCGGTGGTCCTCATGAGAGCCAGTTTCATTATAGCGCTTGATGGTTTTTGTGACTGCACATGAAGAAACTTTCAAAGTTCTTGACATTTTCCGGATTGACTGAACTTATTGTCTTAAAGTAATGATGGACTGTCATTTCTCTTTGCTTTTTAAGCCGTTCTTGCCATAATATAGACTTGGTCTTTTACCAAATAGGGCTATCTGCTGTATACCAGCCCTACCTTGTCACAACACAACTGATTGGGTTAAACGCATTATGAAGGAAAGATATTTCACAAATGATCTTTTAACAAGGCACACCTGTTCATTTTCATGCATTCCAGGTGACAACCTCATGAAGCTGGTTGAGAGAATGTCAAGAGCATTATATCAAGGCAAAGGTTGGACAATTTGAAGAATCTCAAATATAAAATATATTTTCATTTGTTTAACATTTTTTTGGTTGCTCCATGATTCCATATGTGTTATTTCATAGTTTTCACTACTTCACTATTTTCCTACAATGTAAAAATAGTACAAATATAGAAAAACCCTTGAATGAGTAGGTGTGTCCAAACTTTTGACTGTTACCGTATGTCTTCCAATGGTGTGACTGCTGTCGGTATCCAAAGATTATCCAACTTGAATAAATGCTTGGAGGTATGGATGACAGCAGTGGTTTGGTCTACGGTGATACTGACATCACGTATTATTGACATCTACATAGCGCAATGATGTGAATCACACTGCTGCTCTCTCATTTAGCTATTTGGTTGTTGTGGATGTCTGTTCACAAATCTAAATGTGTATTTTAACCCAATAATGGTTGAATTCAAGAAGTTTAAGATATCTATCAATCATTGTTTTTGAAACATGTGGACAACCAGTGAAAAATATGTTCTTTGCACAGCTGCATAGTGTGGATCCCAGCCTATAGAATAGAAATGGGGCTTTTATTGCTCAATCTAATTCATGCTGATAAAAAAATCCATAGGCCTAATGGAGACACTTAAAGGGGCAATCTGTAGTTGCTGTATCCATTTTTGGACTATATATATATATATATATACGGTATATATTGATTCTTGAAGATTATAACGTATAAATGCCTTATGAGCTTAGTTCAGCTGTCACACACCATGAAAACCCAAAATATAAGCTTATTTTTCTCCAATGTAAACATTGTAAATGTAAACAAACACTGTATAGCCTCATAACATGGATAAAACTATCATTTTGATTTCATGAATGGTCAGTCCTTGCATTCATAGCTCTGTCTATTAATCTGAGAGTGGTTACATTTCTCCAGGCCCATCGCTCAGCTTTTTACCAAAACAGAGGCGGGGCGACCATTTTGTTATTGTTTCATCTGTGTTTTTGCCCTTTAAACAGCTGCATGTTATCAAGATAAAGTGTCACCAACAAAAAGGTAAACAACAGGCCTATAGCAAATGCAGCATATGGCATTAATTTTTCACATGTAGATAGCACTTTTCAGTAGCGCTCAAGGCATGCTATTCCATGAGCACAGAATTTATTTTTCAACTCGAAACAGTCCTCCATGACAACAAAATCTTAAACAATAGAGTAGGGCTGGCTAATAAGGCCTTAGTTTTGGGTTTATGCTCTGGTAAAACAAGTCCTATTCTTGAAGGTCAAGAGGTATAACATTTATTGGAATGACTGGAATTCTGATAGACTTTGGTTTTTAATGTAAAGGTTTAATTTAATCCTATTATTATATGTAGTAGAACGCGATGGGTTAGAAGAAACCTACATAACCAACCCATAAAGTAACATTTAACATCCATATACGGCCAGCTATGTAAACTTTAACATTGATATATCCTGCAATATATGTAGTTAAATTGGTAACATACATTTTTGTTTTCTTTTAATGCCTCTTAAGGGGAAAGTAATCTAAAGGTAACTGAATGTAATCAGGTTATGTTACTGAGTTTGGATAATCCAATAGTTACGTTACTGATTACAATTTTGGACAGGTAACTAATAACCAAAGGATTATATTTAGAAAGTAATCAACCCAACCCTGTTGAGGAGTATACCACATCAGTCACCGGCTTCATCAATAAGTGCATCAATGAGGTTGTCCCCACAGTGACCTTACGTACATACCCAAACAGAAGCCATGGATTACAGGCAACATCCCCACTGAGCTAAAGGGTAGAGATGCTGCTTTCAAGGAGCGGGACTCTAACCCGGAAGCTTATATGAAATACCGCTCTGTCATCAGATTAACCATCAAACAGGCAAAGTGTAAATACAGGACTAAGATTGAATCCTATTACATGGGCTCCGACGCTCGTCGGATGTGGCAGAGCTTGCAAACTATTACGGACTACAAAGGGAAGCACAGCTCTGAGCTGCCCAGTGACACAAGCCTACCAGGCGAGCTAAATTACTTCTATGCGCGCTTCGAGGCAAGTAACACTGATTCATACATGAGAGCACCAGCTGTTCCGGATGACTGTGTGATCATGCTTGCCGTATCCGATGTGAGTAAGATCTTTAAATAGGTTAACATTCAACGTTGCAGGGCCAGACAGATTACCAGGACGTGTACTCTGAGCATGCTCTGACCAATCTGTCCCTGATTTTCAACCTGTCCCTGGCCGAGTCTGTAATACCTAAGTGTTTCATTGTCTCGGTGACCAAGAACACTGAGGTAACCTTCCTAAATGACAACCGACCAGTAGCACTCACATCTTCAGCCATGAAGTGCTTTGAAAGGATGGTCATGGTTCACATCAACACCATCATTCCAGAATCACTAGACCTACTCCAATTTGAACACCGCCCAAACAGATCCACAGATGATGCAATCCACACTGCCCTTTCCCACCTGGACAAATGGAACAACTATTTGAAAATGCTTTTCATTGACTACAGCTCATTGTTCAACACCATAGTGCCCTCAACGTTCATCACTAAGCTAAGGACCCTGGGACTAAACACCTCCCTCTGCAAATGGATCCTGGACTTCCTCATGGGCAGCGCTCAGGTGGTAATGGAAGGCAACAACACATCTGCCACACTGATCCTCAACATGTGGGCCCCTCAGGGGTGCGTGCTATGTCCCCTCCTGTACTCCCTGTTCACCCATGAATGTGTGGCCAACTCCAATACCATCAATAAGTTTGCCAAATACACAATGGTGGTAGGCCTGATCACCAACAACGATGAGACAGCCTATCACAAGGAGGCCCGAGACCTGAAAGTGTGTTGCCAGGACAACAGCCTCTCCCTTATCGTGCTTGTGGACTACAGGAAAAGGACGGCCAAGCACGCCCACATTCTCATCGACGAGGCTGTAGTGGAGCAGGTTGAGAGCTTCAAGTTCCTTGGTGTCCACATCACCAATAACCTGTCGTGGTCCAAACACACCAAGACAGTCATGAAGAGAGCACAACAACACCTATTCCCCCTCGGGAGACTGAAAAGATGTGGCATAGGTCCTCAGATCCTCAAAAAGTACTACAGCTTCACCATCAAGAGCATCCTGACTGGTTGCATCCCCGCTTGGTATGGCAACTGTCCAGCCTCCGACCGCAAGGCGCTACAGAGGGTAGCCCGTACAGCCCCCCCCGCCACCCCCTTTTATTAAGCCGCTGCTACTCGCTGTTTATTATCTATTATCTATGCATAGTCACTTCATCCCTACCTACATGTACATATCACCTCAATTACCTCGACTTACCTGTACCCCGGCACATTGACTTGGTACCGGTACCCCTGATATATAGCCTCGTGATTGTTATTTTAATGTTGCTCTTTTATTTTTTACTTTAGTTTATTTGGTCAATATTTTTCTTAACTGTTATTTTTCTTAAAACTGCATGGTTAAGGGCTTGTAATAAGTAAGCATTTCACGGTAAGGTCTACACCTGTTGTATTCGGCGCATGTGACAACATTTTATTTGATTTATCATGCCATACATATGAACTCTAAATCTCCCACTTCCTAATCATTCATCATAAACTGTTCCTCATAATCCGTCTCATCACTATTGTGACAGAAATAAGGCACATTTTACAGTAATGGTACATATCGTTAGGCCTATAGGTTTATCATTCATTTGAGAATGGCACAATGTCATTGCAATAAATACTCTGAAAAGTCTAGATTACTCTTATCTATTCTAGTGAAGTTCAGAAATCTCTGTGATGTGTTTGTGAGTTATGGGACCTTTAGCCCATTGAGTTAGAGGCTCATGTTGTAGAAAATGTGATCCCGGTTGTCTAACAGCCTGGCCGCTCATCTCCTCAGTAAACTCCCATAAATCGTGTCGCCGTGGTTTTTATAGACAGATCCCATTACAGTAGTGTTCATGTTTACGGCCACGTCACAAAACACGTCAGGATGCTGGAGACTCTGAGTGGATGAAGAGATCATCTTAGAAGTGAGGATGCTGGAGACTCAGTGGATGAAGAGATCATCTTAGAAGTGCCATTTGACGCGTCAGTGCTCTCTCTCCCTTTTATTACTCCCTCTTTTAACCTGTCTTTCTTTCTCTCACACATTCTCTCTTCCTTCCGTTATCTCTCTCTCTCGCCCTCTCTCTCGCTGACTCCCTCCCTTTCTCGTTCAGCTGATGGCCGGTGATGAACGGAGATGACTCGTTGAGTGATGATAGCGTCTGTGGGCCAGCTGGGTGTCGTGTCATGTGAGAGAGAGGACGTGAGCGCTGAATGAGTTTAGAGATGATGAGAGATAGCGGCAGTTCAGGTCAATCTAGATTTACAGCTCAGTCACTTTACTGCACCAAGGCCTCTCTATTAGACCGCTATCTATCTGATGGGGTGACAGCAAACAGCAAACAGGCCATAGGGACAGCCAGCACTGCAACCAGGACCTCTGAGACCTCATCTCACAGTCACCCATCTGGGGGCTGGAGGGATTAAACACTGAGGTATTGGAGGGTCAACTGTATGACCTTTAGCAGGGTCAAAGTGAAATAACTCTCCTTATGCTGACCACTAAGCTTTAAATCTGTACATTTCCAGCATAGTTGGTTTACAGCAGGGCTAAGTTTGGATAACGCTTCAAGAGGGGAATAGTACATTAAAATGTGAGCCAAAATAAATACTGAGTTCATGAGTATGATTTAAGACACGCTGGAGATACAGAATTCTGTTTATTCCACTGTACCTTGTTCCCTCTTCTCTAAATTGTTTCACTACCTTCTTGAAAATAAGAGGTGCAAATGATAGCTAAGTCAACCAGGCTTATGAGCTATGAGTCATGAGCTATGTTTTTGTGTCAGAAGAGGGTGCTGTAACTTCAGAGATCACAGTCTCCTCATCCAAAGAGGACCTCATACTACACGGATTGTCCATTTCCATGTCTTTCTACGTATCCTCACCTTATGATTAAGGTGGCAAAGAACACCAATGTAATAAATGTCATATTATGCTTTGCTTTCATGTTATACAGTCTTTAATATTTAAACAATAAGATATTGAGAACATCTTAAATCCATAAGAATGGAGACTATAAATATCACAGAGCAAAACTAGGGTGCACCTTTAGACTTACTAAGGATATTTGTATGAACCATAGACCTGTTGAAATGACAGGATGAACTGCGGGGATGAGCGGAACTGTGGTTTCTCAGTCATAACAAGAGCTTTGGTGCCCCCCTCTGGCTATATGGTGTCATCTAATCGTGTGATGTAAATGACAGCCAAATTGCTTTCCCAGATAACTCCAACACCACAAATTACATCATAATCCCGATGTACTTAGTACGTTGTCCATATTAGGATTCTTTCAGTAGGCGTTGTGTCATCAGGACATGAGGCAACTTGTCTCAGTTAAAGTTAAGTCAGTTTATTTTATTTCAAATAATAATTTCAAATAGGAGCATGGTTCTAGAATATAAGAATAATAACATGTCCATGAATGAATGAATCTATCTACAGAAGGGCCACGTTCGGTAGCCAAACATTGAGGAACGTTGGGGCGGCAGGTAGCCTAGTGGTTAGAGTGTTGGGCCAGTAACTGAAAAGTTGCTAGATTGAATCCCCGAGTTGACAAGGTAAAAATCTGTCATTCTGCCCCTGAACAAGGCAGTTAACCCACTGTTCCTAGGCTGTCAAAGCAAATAAGAATTTGTTCTTAACTGACTTTCCTAGTTAAATAAAGGATTTTAAAAAACAACAACGTTGCAGCTAGATCATGCCCATGTGATTCTACATGTCCCTGTGGGGTGTTTGTTATTCATAGCACATTTGTATTTGAAAGTTCTAAAATGTTGTGTCCTGCTGAATGCACCCCTGGTCTGTTTGTAAGGAGAGTGGTGATGTGTGTTCGCAGAGGACCTCTGGTTCAGGCCCAGTATGGGGACAGTGGAGGAAGCTAAGCTAGTAGCAGCTCTGAGACACAGGTTAAATATACACACATTTCTTTAGAAAATAAAGAGAGTAATAATTATGCTTCCACCTTTCGGTGACTGCTGTGGTTACTGATATCGATCTATCTATCTATAATTATGAAAATGTATGATGATAATGTATCAAGATGACGATAGAGATGACCAAGAAAACAATACAACTTATTGTTATAAAGCATATCTGTTTTCATGACATTTGGTCTTTGTCAGGCGGTCGGTCACATCTGTTTTCGATCAGAGGACTTCTGGTTTGAGCCCAGTAATGTGACAGGGACTGTGGAGGAAGAGAAGCTGTTAGCAGCACAGTGACACCAGCTACATAATGTAGAGACATTAACTCAACACCTAGCAACCTCTTCAAGGGGTTTGGACCTCTTGGCGTAAATCCAGATGACACAAGTCCCGATGATACAAATCCCAGTGACACAAGTCCCAATGACACAACTCCAGATGACTCAACTAAATTTTATAATGTTTACAACTGACAGTTATGTTCAGGCTTTGACAGAACTTTCAGTGTTGTTCCTTCTAACGCTAGCTATAACGATGTTAGCTAGGCTACATAACGTTACCTACTGTAACATTCACACACGTCGCGGGGCAGGGGTCGTTGAACCTCTTTTCCGAATTCACATCTTCTTTGTCGCTAGAAGCCAATTGTTCAAACATATACAGTGCCTTTAGAAAATATTCATACTCCTTGACTTATTACACATTTTGTTGTGTTAAAGCATGAAATCAAAATGGATTAAACAGATGTTTTTTTGTTACCCATCTATACAAAATATTCTATAATGAAAAAGTGAAAATGTGTTTAGACATTTTTGCTATTTTTTTTTAATGTGGTATTCATAACACAAAAATATATAAATGACCTCTCCACAATGAATTTCAATAGAAAACTAGTAAAAATAGACAACATCCTTCAAACTGTCTATTTATGGAAAAAATTACACTGATTGAATCGTTACGCTGAACCATACCGGCTGCGCGCATGCGCCATCGTGCGCCATCATGCATAAATGTATTTTGTCCCCCCACATCAAACACGATCACGACACACTGTTTAAAATATCAAAACAAACTCTGAACCAATTATATTAATTTGGGGACAGGTCGAAAAGCATTATTAAACATTTATGGCAATTTAGCAAGCTAGCTTGCACTTGCTAGCTAATTTGTCCTATTTAGCTAGCTTGCTGTTTGCTAGCTAATTTGTCCTGGGATATAAACATTGAGTTATTATTTTACCTGAAATGCACAAGGTCCTCTACTCCACCAATTAATCCACGCATAAAACGATCAACCAAATAGTTTCTAGTCATCTCTCCTCCTTCCAGGCTTTTTCATCTCTTGACTTTGATTGGCAAATTTCGTAAATTAGGTGCATTACCGGCACTGACCTCATTCGTCTTTCAGTCACCCACGTGGGCGTAACCAATGAGGAGATGTCACGTGGTTAGCTGCTTCTATAAACCAATGAGAAAATGGGAGAGGCAGGTGTCACGCCCTGACCTTAGTTATCTTTGTTTTCTTTATTATTTTGGTTAGGTCAGGGTGTGATATGGGTGGTTTGTTTAGTTTTTGTATTGTCTAGGTTTTTCCTAGTCTAGGTGTTTATATGTCTATGGTTGCTTAGATTGGTTCTCAATCAGAGGCAGCTGTTTATCATTGTCTCTGATTGGGGACCATATTTAGGTAGCCATATTCCTTGGGTATTTTGTGGGTTGTTATTCTATGTTTAGTTGCCTGTTTGCACTAGTCATATAGCTTCACGATTCGTTTTGTTGTTTTGTTCATGTTCGTTCTTTCATTAAAAGAGCTATGTACGCTTACCACGCTGTGCCTTGGTCTCCTCATTATGACGACCATGACAAAACAGCCCACCATAAAAAGGACCAAGCAGCGTGAAAAGGAGGAGCAGCGTTTGATGGAGCAGACAACATGGACATGGGACCATGTCCAGACAGCATGAACATATAGCTTCACGGTTTGTTTTGTTGTTTTGTATAGTTTTGTTCAGTGTTCGTTCTTTCATTGAAAGAGTTATGTACGCTAACCACGCTGCGCCTTGGTCTCCTCATTATGACGACCGTGACAGCAGGACTTGCGTCAGAAATATAACTGACTTCTATTTTAGCCCTTGGCAATGCAGATGCTCGTTGGAGCGCACGAGCAGTGTGGGTGCAATAATTTAATAATGTATATTTCAAAATGTATTTTGCAACGCTCGTGTGAGCTGTGTAGTCAGGGTATTAGTCAAATCTCAGTTTACTCACCTACTTACTGCTGACGATTTGTTTTTCAAATCATATTATCAAAATATATTTAGCTTTATCTGGGATGCTAAACCAGACCGGATAAAGCATGCCTATCTATCTATACAGTATATATGTATATATATATTTTTTTTATGTAACCTTTATTTAACTAGGCAAGTCAGTTAGGAACAAATTCTTATTTACAATGATGGCCTACCGGGGAACAGTGGGTTAACTGCCTTGTTCAGGAGCAGAACGACAGATCTTTACCATGTCAGCTCGGGGATTCAATCCAGCAACCTTTAGGTTACTGACCCAAAGCTCGAACCACTAGCCAACCTGCCGCCCCAAAATATATAATGAATATGAACTGGGTGGGTTGAGATGATTAAATGTAAAAGTACTCTCTTTACTTATTCAAAAGTTTTACATTAACCCAAAATGGTTTTCAAGTAGATTACTAGCTCATCCATTGTCTAAAAATTGCCTTTTTGCTTTTGTGCAGATTGCCATGTCTTATTTTCAATTAATTTAAAATTAAACCTTGTTTAAAGTATCTCTCTTTTTCAAACACTGCAGAGCTGGATACAATTTAAATATTAAAATCTTTTCAATTCAATTTGCTTCATTGGCATGACGTAACAATGTTAATATTGCCAAATGCTTACTTTGGATATTTACAATATGAAAATAATAAGAATCAAAATTGTCACCGGAATAACAGTAACAACAATAACCAAGGGTCAAAAGTACCATACATTGAAAAATAGCAATAGGCAAACTGTAGAGGACATGTGCAGGTTGATTGGTTTGTTAGACACTGTCCCTCATCTTATGGCAGGCAGAAATGTAGTGCCCTGCCAACCCACAGCTCTCTGCGTCCTCCTCCAACAGGACGGGTAGCTTATTCTCATCAGAGATGTCTTTGAAACCTTGAATAAGGGTTTCAAATTTGGAGAAATGACACTCTCTAATTGTTTTATATTTTTTACATTTTGTCAGGAAATGCAGCTCGTCTCATGTCCTGCTGTTGTGCAGTGGTTACACAGCCTTTCCTCTACAGAGAGCCAGGTTTTCCTGTGTCTACCCTTCTCAATGGCAAGGTTGTGCTCACTGAGCCTGTATTTTGTCGTTTTGATCAGTAACCATGGTCAAATAGTTTGCCATCGTGTACTGTCGATTTAGGGCCAGATAGCACTGCAGTTTGCTTTGTGCTTGTATTTCCCAATAAGCAATGTAGTTTTGTTTTGACTGTGTTGTAATTTCTTTATTCTGATTGATTGGATGTTCTGGTCCTGAGGCTTCGGTGTGTTAGTAGAACAGGTTTGTGAACTCAGCCCCAGGACCAGCTGGATGAGGGACTAATTTCTTTGCTCTGCTCTTGGCATTGCAGGGCTTGGTAAAGATATGAGAGAGGGTCACTGTATTTTAGATGTTTCCAAAATTAATTGCTCTTTTTTGAGTTTTTATTATTACTGGATATTGGCCTAATTCTGCCCTGCATGCATTGCTTGTAGTTTTCCTCTGGACATGTAGGATAATCTTACAGAACTCTGCAGAGTTTCAATGAGGTGTTTGTCCCATTTGGTGAAGTCTTGTTTTGCAAGTGGACCTTGTTTTGCAAGTGGCACATCACTGCCATGAAGTGCAATTGGTTCAATGATTAGATTATTAGAAAATTATTAGAAAATGGAAGAAAATGAAAAATGGAAGAAGTTCAAGATGACGGTCAATCACCTTCGGTCTGGGTCTCCATGCAAGTTCTCACCTCGTGGGGCATCAATGATCATGAGGAAGGTGAGGGATCAGCCCAGAACTACACGGCAGGACCTGGTCAATGACCTGAAGAGAGCTAGGACCATTGTCTCAAAGACAATCATTAGTAACATGTCATGCATGTCAACATCAGAAGCCTCCTCCCTAAGTTTGTTTTACTCACTGCTTTAGCACACTCTGCCAACCCTGATGTCCTTGCCGTGTCTGAATCCTGGCTTAGGAAGGCCACCAAAAATGTTGAGATTTCCATACCCAACTATAAAACTTTCCGTCAAGATAGAACTGCCAAAGGGGGAGGAGTTGCAATCTACTGCATAAATAGCCTGCAAAGTTATGTCATACTTTTCATGTCTATGCCCAAACAGTTCGAACTTCTAATTTTAAAAATTAATCTCTCCAGAAATAAGTCTCTCACTGTTGTCGCCTGCTACTGACCCCCCTCAGCTCCCAGCTGTGCGCTGGACACCATCTGTGAATTGATCGCCCCCCATCTAGCTTCAGAGTTTGTTCTGTTAGATTACCTAAACTGGGATATGCTTAACACCCCGGCAGTCCTACAATCTAAGCTAGATGCCCTCAATCTCACACAAATTATCAAGGAAACCAGCAGGTAAAACCCTAAATCTGTAAACATGGGCACCCTCATAGATATTATCCTGACCAACTTGCCCTCCAAACACACCTCTGCTGTCTTCAATCAGGATCTCAGCGATCACTGTCTCATTGCCTGTATCCGCTACGGGTCCGCGGTATAACGACCGCCCCTCATCACTATCAAACGCTCCCTAAAACACTTCTGCGAGCAGGCCTTTCTAATCGACCTGGCCCGGATAACCTGGAGGAATATTGACCTCATTCCGTCAGTTGAGGATGCTTGGTCATTCTTTAAAATGAACTTCCTCACCATCTTAGACAAGCATGCTCCATTCAAAAAATGCAGAACTAAGAACAGATATAGCTTGGTTCATAGCTTGGTTCACTCCAGACCTGACTGCCCTCGACCAGCACAAAAACATCCTGTGGCAGACTGCAATAGCATTGAATAGTCCCCGCGATATGCAACTGTTCAGGGAAGTCAGGAACCAATACACGCAGTCAGTCAGGAAAGCAAAGGCCAGCTTTTTCAAGCAGAAATTTGCATCCTGTAGCTCTAACTCCAAAAAGTTCTGGAACACTGTAAAGTCCATGGAGAACAAGAGCACCTCCTCCCAGCTGTCCACTGCACTGAGGCTAGGTAACACGGTCACCACCGATAGATCCGTGATAATCGAAAATTTCAACAAGTATTTCTCAACGGCTGGCCATGCCTTCCTCTTGGAAGGCATGCCTTCCTCCTCGGCCAACAGCTCCCCCCCCCCCCCCCCCCCCCCCGCAACTACTCGCCCACGCCTCCCCAGCTTCTCCTTTACCCAAATCCAGATAGCAGATGTTCTGAAAGAGCTGCAAAACATGGACCCATACAAATCAGCTGGACTTGACAATCTGGACCCTCTATTTCTGAAACTGTCCGCCGCCAATGTCGCAACCCCTATTACCAGCCTGTTCAACCTCTCCTTCATATCATCTGAGATCCCCAAGGATTGGAAAGCTGCCACGGTCGTCCCACTCTTCAAAGGGGAGACACCCTGGACCCAAAGCCAAGTCAACAAACAGATCACTGACCATCTCGAATCCCACCGTACCTTCTCCGCTGTGCAATCTGGTTTCCGAGCATGTCACGGGTGCACCTCAGCCACGCTCAAGGTACTAAACGATATCATAACCGCCATCGATAAAAGACATTACTGTGCAGCCGTCTTCATCGACCTGGCCAAGGCTTTCGACTTTTTTTCTCTGTATATATCAATGATGTTGCTCTTGCTGCGGGCGATTCCCTGATCCACCTTTACGCAGACGACACCATTCTGTATACTTCTGGCCCTTCCTTGGACACTGTGCTATCTAACCTCCAAACGAGCTTCAATGCCATACAACTCTTTCCGTGGCCTCCAACTGCTCTTAAACGCTAGTAAAACCAAATGCATGCTTTTCAACCGTTCGCTGCCTGCACCCGCACGCCCGACTAGCATCACCACCCTGGATGGTTCCGACCTAGAATATGTGGACGTCTATAAGTACCTAGGTGTCTGGCTAGACTGCAAACTCTCCTTCCAGACTCATATCAAACATCTCCAATCCAAAATCAAATCTAGAGTTGGCTTTCTATTTCGCAACAAAGCCTCCTTCACTCACGCCGCCAAACTTACCCTAGTAAAACTGACTATCCTACCGATCCTCGACTTCGGCGATGTCATCTACAAAATAGCTTCCAATACTCTACTCAGCAAACTGGATGCAGTCTATCACAGTGCCATCCGTTTTGTTACTAAAGCACCTTATACTACCCACCACTGCAACCTGTTTACTCTAGTCGGCTGGCCCTCGCTACATCGCCAGTTTGTCGCCAGACCCACTGGCTCCAGGTCATCTACAAGTCTATGCTAGGTAAAGCTCCGACTTATCTCAGTTCACTGGTCACGATGGCAACACCCACCCGTAGCACGCGCTCCAGCAGGTGTATCTCACTGATCATCCCTAAAGCCAAAACCTCATTTGGCTGCCTTTCCTTCCAGTTCTCTGCTGCCTGCGACTGGAACGAATTGCAAAAATCTCTGAAGTTGGAGACTTTTATCTCCCTCACCAACTTTAAACATCTGCTATCTGAGCAGCTAACCGATCGCTGCAGCTGTACATAGTCCATCGGTATATAGCCCACCCAATTTACCTACCTCATCCCCATACTGTTTTAATTTTATTTACTTTTCTGCTCTTTTGCACACCAGTACATGTTAATCTGATCATTTATCACTCCAGTGTTAATCTGCTAAATTGTAATTATTCACTCCTATGGCCTATTTACTGCCTACCTCCTCATGCCTTTTGCACACAATGTATACAGATAATTTTTTTTCTACTATGTTATTGACTTGTTTATTGTTTATTGTTTACTCCATGTGTAACTCTGTGTTGTTGTCTGTTCACACTGCTATGCTTTATCTTGGCCAGATTGCAGTTGCAAATGACAACTTGTTCTCAACTAGCCTACCTGGTTAAATGAAGGTGAAATAAAATTAAATAAATTAAAATAACACACTACGCAGTCATGGATTAAAATCCTGCAGCGCACGCAAGGTCCACCTGCTCAAGCCAGCGCATGTCCAGGCCCGTCTGAAGTTTGCCAATGACCATCTGGATGATCCAGAGGAGGAATGGGAGAAGGTCATGTGGTCTGATGAGACAAAAATAGAGCTTTTTGGTCTAAACTCCACTTGCCGTGTTTGGAGGAAAAAGAAGGATGAGTACAACCCCAAGAACACCATCCCAACCGTGAAGCATGGAGGTGGAAACATCATTATTTGGGGATGCTTTTCTGCAAAGGGGACAGGACGACGAGATCTTGGCCAACAATCTCCTTCCCTCAGTAAGAGCATTGAAGATGGGTCGTGGCTGGGTCTTCCAGCATGACAACGACCCGAAACACACAGCCAGGGCAACTAAGGAGTGGCTCCGTAAGAAGCATCTCAAAGTCCTGGAGTGGCCTAGCCAGTCTCCAGACCTGAACCCAATAGAAAATCTTTGGAGGGAGCTGAAAGTGTCACGAATCCCGCTTCCTGAGTCTGTGTTTGCCTGTGTTTCTGTCCTGGAGTGTGTTTCCGGTGTCCTGGAACGCACCCTGTCTGGTTGCCGGGCGAATTAGCTTGTTGGCAGATCGATGTTCACCCGCACCTGTATCCCATCAGTAATCTGCACACCTGTCCTGATCATCACCTCTCCCCTTCAAAAGCTCTGACCTGACATCCATTCCCTGCCGGATCGTTAGCCATGAACATTACTCACCCGGACCATTTACCCCATTCCCGCCTGGTCGTCAGAGGATTCCGCTTCCCCATTGGATCCACCTATTTACTCCCATCAACTCACCACCGCTACACCACCTGGATATATCTACCCATTCACATTCACTTGTAAATAAATACTCACCTTCTTCCTACTCTCCTTGTCCTGGTCTGCATCTGGGTTCGATTTTGAAGAATCGTGACAGAAAGTCCGTATTGCATGCCTTTTTGCATGCCTTTTTGCAAACTCCATTAGTGCTGTCATGTGTCTTTTTCTCAGGAGAAGCTTCCGTCTGGCCACTCTCCCATAAAGCCCAGATTGGTGAAGTGTTGTAGAGACTGTTGTCCTTCTGGCAGGTACTCCCATCTAAGCTCTGTAGTTCTGTCAGAGTGGTCATTAGGTTCTTGGTTACCTCCCTGACCAAGGTCCTTCTAAAGCAAGACTTGTAAATGGTTGTCTAGCAATAATCAACAACCAATTTGACAGAGGTTGACAAATTTGGAAAAAGATAAATGGGCAAATATTGTACAATCCAGGTTTGCAAAGCTCTTAGCAATTTCCCGAGAAAGACTCACCGCTGTAATCGCTGCCAAAGGTGATTCAAACATGTGTTGACTCAGGGTGTGAATACTTACATGAATTAAATATTTCTGTATTTCACTTTCAATACATTTTCTAAAAATATTGTTTTACTTTGTCAATTTGGGGTATTGTGTGTAGATGTGTGAAAATACTTTTTATTTAATCCATTTTGAATTCAGGGTGTAAAATAACAAAATGTGGAATAAGTCAAGGGGTATGAATATTTTCTGAAGACAGTGTAGACAGATGGAAGGAAGGACAGACAGACAGACAGATCCATTTGTTCATTGATTCTTATTTTCTATAATCATGCACATATTTTAAATGACCATAAAAATATATATTTTTTTAATTCCTCTTGAATCAACTATAAGCCCCGATGACACAACTCCAGATGACTCAACTCCAGATGACTCAACTCCTACCGATAGCATCCTGGTTACTTAGTCCAGCTTTGACAATGCTCATGTACAGCGCTATGCACTCAAAATAAAATTCACCCTCAGCAAGCCTTTCAAATAGCAGAAACATATAGTGTGTGTGTGTGTGTCGGCATCAGACGGATGCAGCTACTGAAGCATTGGATTGGCCTGAGGCTGAAGGAGAAACTCCCTGCATTGGACTGTGCTGACCACTCTGTCCCATTCCATATACCAGAATGCTGCCATTGGCAGGTACATTCTAACCTTTACTGTTAAGGCAAGGTTGCAAGTTCTACTCACAAAATATAACCCAGCACTCTGGTACCCTGCAAACCATAATCCATTCTATATTTTATATAGTCTGCTGCACATGTTAATGGTTGCCGTTCATACAAAGACTTGTATATTGCTAGACAGGGCCACCTTGTCAACCTGGTAGCTACCAAGGTGAGACAGGCGGTCCCACCACAGCACACATACATTCTCTTCTGAGAGGAGCCTGGATCAATGTTGATGATGATGTATTTTCTTGTATGCCAAATAAGCCAGATTTTGTTGTTGTGGGGGGAGTCGAGAGGGAGGTGTCGATTTTGGAAGTCGAGAGGGAGGTGTCGATTTTGGAAGTGGGCTGCTCTTAAATACCAGCCCCTCACATCACGCTTGGACAGCCCGGGATACCAATGTGAGTTGGTGGCATTGGTATTTGGCAGACTCAGCCACGTCCATAAGCTTATGGTACGTGGTCTTCAGATTGCAGGCCTGCAAAACAACTGGCTAGGTACTGCTCGATTTCAGCCGTTATGAGCAGCCTCGCTGTGTGGAGGAAAATATACTTTTTTCTCCACACCTTTTACATTTTTGAATCATTTATGATGTAATGTTATTTGTGTCTTCAAATAAAGTGTTTAAAATGCGTGTGTGTGTTTATGTGTTCACGTACCATGAGCGTCGTGGATACCTTCATTAAGTATATGAGAGTCATTGGTAGCACAGTTTGTTCCTTAGAGCCAATGAAAGACGTTGTGCAACATTGTGAAACGATTACTGGGCTGAAAAAATAGGAACACTATTAGTACACTTCTCTGTGTGAAAAGGTCATGTCAGGGATATGTAAGGCTACTAGCTGTTTTGCACAGGGCCAGGATGATACCAGTATCACGATACTTGCTAGTGTCATGGCAAGGAAACAAAGCACGAAGCGGATTTAATAACTTTAGGAAAACAGTCCTGATGTTTGAATCAAACATCATTATGTTGTCATCCAAAGTCACAATTATTTATTTTCCAAGCTACAGCACAATATTTTACACACAGCAGGATTTTAAAGGACCAAAGAGTTTGCGATACTGGTATCGTCCCGGCTCCAGTATACAGAAGCAGGCACACACACACAATCTCTCTGGCCTGTGTGCTTGTTAAACATTGCCAGGGTGTATTGGCCATTTGATGAGGGAGTTAACAGAAGGTCATTATAACTGTCAAGACCTTCTCCAGGTGACAGATGTTCTCTAACACTTTAGCACAGACACCAACTGCTGTTCTAGGTTCAGTGTGTGTGTGTGTGTGTATGCATATCACCGCTCATGTTTAAAGAGAATGAATATATGACTAAGCGTCTCAGACAGCTGCCATTTGTGGGGTGTGTTGAAAAGTCATCACTAGGATCATTTGTTTGGTCATGGCTTCTCATGTTTCCCATTGTGGTTTATGACGGGGGTCACATAGGCAGGAACACTGTAACAGAGGTCTATGTTTGGATGGGGTAAGATAGGCGGTGTACAGCATAGGGTAGTGGCAGTTGAATTTCACATCAACTCATGTTATACTGTACGGATATGGAGAGATGAAGAGATAGGGTGTATTAGTTCTGGTCCAGGTATTGTTCAATGTTATCCTTCGTATTTGTCAGACTTTCCCAATATTAGATGTCCTACCCAGTTGGGTAGGCTACTTACCCAGCAAACTGCCAAAATAACATCCCTGGAGACTCAAAATGCTTTATTATAAAACTCACACACACAATCAACAGAGCAACACTTATCTAAGAAACCACTTGGCATGGTTTTTATTTGGGGGGGTTTATTTTAGGGGGTGGGCTAAGGGGTCTAATAGCATTGTGTACTATAGATTATGTGGACAGACACACAGACTGACGGTGAACCTGTGAAGGACCATGGGTAAGTACTTTCAAAATAATGTCCATTGATTACAGAAGCTATTTCTGAACAGACCCCAATACCTGTAGTGCCTGGGAACCCACTGCTGCTGACCACACTTAGTATAAGTGATGAATCATTGTGGGGACCTGCAACATACTGTACACAGTCATGAGAAAGGCAGGGCACTATCAGGATGTGTAAAATTGATAATACCAGAGAAGCTGGTGTTTGGGGGATATATTACCACCGTGCCAATATATTCTACAAACCCCGGCTTCAGGTTACCAAAATTCTCAAATACTGATTTACATATTTTATTCATACTATTTCATCCTTCCACAAGATGTAGTCCCGACACAAATCTATGGTTGCTACCGAAGCCGGCTGGTTGTTCTTTCTGTCGGTTCAGTTGCCAGAGACGCGACCCAGTCATTCCTTCTAAACGTTCTATTGCCATACTGGCTGGCGACGTTCTTTTCCCTTGCTTCCTAGCTAGCCAACTACAGCTAACTTATTGTCACGTCAAACAGCACAACCAGAATAACGACAAAGTATAAGCTGTTTTGCATTTTAAGCTGTTTTCTAGTGACATTTATTCAGATACATCCAAAACTAGCTAATTATTACTTCAAACTGAAACTGGAAAGACTGCATAACTGCACTTTGTTTCATTTTACCTGTTTTCTATTAATAGTTATTTGTATATATCCATAACAATTATGCTGATTCATGATTTGAACTGGTTGAGAAAAGCTGCCTGCCTGTCTCATCCCGACTCCTGACTTCATTTCTATAGGACAGCTGGAGATCGAATTTGAATATTGAAACAATGTTGCAAATGTCAGAGAGACAGACAGCAAGGTTTATACAAATCTCTGCCATTGAAAACGACATGTTGTCTAAAAAATATATAAGATGTCTAGATGCATTTTATAGTGGAGATCAACTTTATAAATTGCCTGGCTGGGCTGACGAGACAGTGGATTGCGCAGTCAGATGGAAGAGAGTAAATAGGCATTTTAACGTCATAGATTTAGCCAGTGGTAACTTGTGAAAGAGACACCGTCTGAAATGCGGTTTTAACTAATCAGCATTCAGGATTAGTCCAGCCGTTGTATAACAAAGAATGTTAGCATAGAGTATAATCCTCTCTCACCATCTCAATGCAGTTCACAACTTCTGTAACGCTCGTCGTCGGTGTATGGAAGAGTGGACCAAAGTGCAGCGTGGAAAGTGATCATGATATTTATTTTCAATAAACACTCAAACAAAAATAACGAAAGCGACCAGTTCCGTCAGGCACAGACACAAAACCCACACGGAAAATCACAACTTATATATGATCCCCAATCAGAGACAACGATAGACAGCTGTCTCTGATTGGGAACCACACTCGGCAAAACAACAAAGAAATAGAAAACATAGATTTTCCCACCCGAGTCACACCCTGACCTAACCAACCAAACCTAACCAAACATAGAGAATAAATAAGGATCTCTAAGGTCAGGGTGTGACAACTTCCCACTTTTCTATGTTGTGTTGTCCAGTTGTTTTCTTCCTAAAGGTTCTTGTTGCTTGTTGTTTATGGGTCATTCCAGCAATACAAATGGGGAAATTAATCCTTTTCTGAAAAAATATCCTGCTTGACTCCAGAACTGAGAAACAGTTTAGCAAATTCCCTCTGTATCCTTTGTTGTCCCAGTGGTATTGCTCGAAGAGTTAGCCAAACCTAGCCCAGCTCAGAATAGAGGTGAATGAAGCCTAGATTAGGAGAACCCAAACTAGTGAGGGAGGTGCCTCTGCTTGCAAAATGGCAGAAATAATTACTGTTATTATTATATTATCATCACTATGTTATGTTTCACAGTCCAATAAATCATTATCGATAAATCAGTCCACTCCCTGTTTTATTATCTTTCACTATCATCTCGAACTGATCCTAGAGCAGATTTGCATATAATTGATGTGTTAATAAAACATCCTGTCTTGTTTTGACAACTGATTGGAGAAAACCCTCAAAGAAAGTATCCTTTGAAAGGAGTGGGTTTAGAAAACAAAATGGCAAAATGTAGTACAAAAAGTTATTTTTCAAAAAAGAACAGAGTTTTTCTTTGTATTTTTACCTCCTTTTTCAATAACGATATTATATCTTGTATCAAGGGGCTCGGGAAACAAACTGTGCTTCGTAACATGGAAGCCAGCTGCACTAATGTGTCGGAGGAAACACTGATCAGTTGACAACGCGAATCAGACTGCAGGCGCCCTGCCCGCCACAAGGAGTCGCTAGAGGGCGATGAGCCAAGTAAAGCCCCCTCGGTCAAACCCTCCCCTAACCCGGACAACAGTGGGCCAATTGTGCGCCGACCTATGGGACTCCCGATCATGGCCATTTGTAACACAGCCTGGGATCGAACCCGAGTCTGTAGTGATGCAGTGCCTTACACTGCTGCGCCACTCGGGAGGCCTGAACAGAGTGTTTTTGAGACATGGAAGTGCAGCATAGTTTGTGTTCGACAGAGCAAAAACAGTTTGCATTGCTGGTGACTCTATAATCGCTTGGGAGCAATCAATCATAACATAGTCAATGGGGACCAGACAAGACAAGTGCAGGGCTGTGCAATGTACCACTAGAGTGTTTTGAAATAGTGATGTCTGTGTTTGCTGAACTCACTCAACCTCTGGTAAGAGGAGACAGCGCGAGTGACAGAGACACAGAGAGTCAGATATATACACAAAGGGAGGTATAGAGAGAATAAGGAAGGGAAAGAGAGGAAGAAAGAGGCCAGTTCAGGAGGGTGTGAAAGGTGCTCTCTAACCCGAGCCATGGGCGTGAGGCTAGAAGCTTCCTGTGGGGACGCTGATTGCAGTGTGAAGACAGAAACAGGGCTGCTGTGTGTGTGTGTGTGTTTGTTTGAGTGAATGTGTGTGAGCATGAGTCAAATAAAATCAAATTTTATTTGTCACATGCGCCGAATACAACAGGTATTACCGTGAAATACTTACTTACGAGCCCTTTAAAATAAAATTAAAATAAAAAGAGTGACTATGCATAGATAATAAACAGAGAATAGCAGCAGTGAGTGTGAAGAGCATGAAGGAATGTGAATGTGTGTGTGTGTGTCAGTGTAGTATATGTGGGTGTGTGGTTCGAGTCCAGTGAGCTTGTGCAAGAGAGTCAGTGCAACACATAATAATAGATACGAATAAAATGAGAGGGTCAATGCAAATAGTCCAGGTAGCCATTTGATTAACTGTTCAGCAGTCTTATGGCTTGTGGCTAGAAGCTGCTAAGGAGCCTTTTTGTCTCAGACTTGGCACTCCGGTACCGCTTGCTGTACTGCTTATCGCTTGCCATGCCTTCATCCAGTCAGGACACTCTCAATTTTTGAGGATCTGAGGACCCATGCCAAATCTTTTCAGCCTCCTGAGGGGGAATAGGTGATGTCATGCCCTCCTCACGACTGTGTTGGTGTGTGTAGGATGTCTCATCATTGTTGGTGATCAGGCTTATCCCCGCCATGTCATTGGCAAACGTAATGATGGTATTGGAGTTGCATGTGGCCACGCGGTCATGGGTGAACAGGGAGTACAAGTGGGGACTAAGCACACACCCCTGAGGGGACCCATATTGAGGGTCAGCATGGCAGATGTGTTGTTGCCTACCCTCACCAACTGGGGGAGGCCCGTCAGGAAGTCCAGGATCCAATTGCAGAAGGAGGTGTTCAGTCCCAGGGTTCTTAGCTTAGTGATGATCTTGGAGGGCACTATGGTGTTGAACGCTGAGCTGTAGTCAATGAACAGCATTCTCATGTATGTGTTCCTTTTGTCCAGGTGGGAAAGGGCTGTGTGCAGTGCAATGGAGATTGCGTCGTCTGTGGATCAGTTGGGGTGTTATGCAAATTGGAGTGCCTCCAGGGTTTCTGGGATGATGGTTTTGATGTGAGCCATGACCAGCCTTCAAAGCACTTAATTGCTACAGATGTGAGTGCTACGGGTCGGTAGTCATTTAGGCAGGTTACCTTGGCATTCCTGGGAACAGGGACTACGGTGGTCTGCTTAAAACATATGTAGGTATTACAGACTGGGTCAGGTAGCGGTTGAAAGTGTCATTGAAGACATTTGTCAGCTGGTCCACGCATGCTCTACACGTCCAGGTAATCCATCTGGCCCTGCGGCCTTGTGAATGTTAACCTGTTTTAAAGGTCTTATTCACATCAGCTATGGAGAGCGTGATCACACAGTCATCTGGAACAGCTGGTGCTCTCATGCATGGTTCAATGTTGCTTACATCGAAGCGAGTACAGAAGGCCTTTAGCTCGTCTGGTAGGTTCTTGTCACTGGGCAGCTCACGGGTGGGCTTCCCTTTGTAATGCATGATAGTTTGCAAGCCCTGCCACCTTCGACATGCATCACAGCCGTTGTCGTAGGATTCGATCTTAGTCATGTATTGATTATTTGCCTGTTTGTCGTAGGATGTAGCAGGATTTCTTATAAACTTCCGGATTAGTGTCCCACTCCTTGAAAGCAGCTCTAGCCTTTAACTCAATGCGGATGTTGCCTGTAATCCATGGCTTCTGGTTGAGATATGAACGTACGGTCACTGTGGGGACGACATCATCAATGCACATATTAATGAAGCAGGTGACTGATCCTCAATGCTAGCGAAACAGTCCTGCAGCTTAGCATCTACTTCATCAAACCATTTCCATATTGAGCGCGTTACCTGTACCTCCTGTTTGAGTTTTTCCTTGTAAGCAGGAATCAGGAGGATAGAGTTATGGTCTGATTTGCCAAATGGAGGGTGAGGGAGAGCTTGTACGAGTCTCTCTGTGTGGAGTAAAGGTGATCTAGAGTTTTTTCCTATCTAGTTGCAAATAGTTGCACCCCCGATCTTACCAGAGGCTGCTGTTCTGTCTTGCGGATGCATAGAGAACCCAACTAACTATATTATCCATGTCCTTGTTCAGCCACGACTCACTGAAACATGGGATATTACAGTTTTCAATATCCCACTGAGAGGATAGCCTACTCCTTAGAAAGACAGATTGAGACTTCATGGCGGGAAGGGGTGGGCTTTAAAACCTGTTATGGTTATGAGTTCCCCGAGGGGAACTCCACCCCCCCATTCAGCTGAAAAGGTGGCGCAGGGAATTCAAAAATATTCTTTAGAAATATTTAACTTTCACACATTAACAAGTCCAATACCTCAAATGAAAGATAAACATCTTGTTCATCTACCCATCATGTCCGATTTTTAAACTGTTTTACAGCGAAAACACAACATATATTTATGTTAGACCACCACCAAATCAAAGGAAAAACGCAGCCATTTTTTCCAGCCAAAGATAGAGTCACAAAAGCAGGATTAGAGATAAAAATGAATCACTAACCTTTTGAAAATCTTCATCAGATGGCACTCATATGACATGTTACACAATACATTTATGTTTTGTTCGATAATATGCATATTTATATCCACAAATCTCAGTTTACATTGACGCCATGTTCAGAAATGCCTCCAAAATATCTGGAGGAATTATGGAAAGCTACGCCAGATAATAGAAATACTCATCATAAACTTTGACTAAAGATACATGTTCTACATATAATTAAAGATACACTGGTTCTTAATGCAACCGCTGTGTCAGATTTTTTTTTAAACGTTACGGAAAAAGCCTACCATGCAATAATCTGAGACAGCGCTCAGACGTAAAATTATTTCTCCGCCATGTTGGAGTCAACAGAAATACGAAATTACATCATAAATATTCCCTTACCTTTGATGATCTTTCATCAGAATGCAGTGGCAGGAGTCCTAGTTCCACAATAAATTGTTGTTTTGTTCCATAATGTCCAATACTAGTGTCCAATTAGCTGCATTTGCTACCACTTTCAGCTCACGTGCCCAAAAACTGACTGCTGGTCCAGGACAACTCGCACGAAAACTTCAAAAAGATATATTCCAGGTCGAATAAACTGGTCAAACTAAGTAGAGAATCAATCTTCAGGATGTTATTTTCATATATATACAATAACATTCCAACCGGATCATACGTTTTCAGCTGCAGCCAAATGGAACGACGGCACAGAGAAATGCGCCACAGGAAAATGCCATTTTGTCGGGACAGTGACTATTTCCCCTCCCATTCGGTCAAAGTTCACAGCAAAAGCTCCATTCCACTTTCTACTGAATGAGGACATCTAGTGGAAGGAGTAGGAAGTGCTACCAGATCCATGTCTTGTTGGGAAAGGAGGGGGCGATGACGTCAAAGTTGACCCACATTCAGAATTTCACTTCTTGTTTGGAAGATTGCCTGCCCTATGAGTTCTGTTATACTCACAGACATAATTCAAACAGTTTTAGAAACTTCAGAGTGTTTTCTATCCAATAGTAATAATAATATGCATATATTAGCAATCTAGGACAGAGTAGGATGTAGTTCACTATGGGCACACAATTAATCAAAAGTGAAAATACTGCCCCCTATCCTCAAGTTTTAACTGTGTTTTATTTGTTTTTCTCATTCCTCAAAAGGATAAGCTGCAAGTGAGATCACTATATGATGCTACTAGACAGACTATGCCACATGTCTTTTTCTTTCCCTATTCCAGCCAAGCCACAGAACTCCTGTCCCCCAGTCTCTACCCCTCTCTACTACTCCTGATATTCCAGTAGACTTCCGCCAAAGTCGGTTCCTCTCCTCGGTCGACGTCACCGGTCTTCTAGCCATCGCCTATCCACTTTTCATTTTCCATTTGTTTTGTCTTGTGTTCCTCCACACCTGGTTTACGTCTCATCATTATTACTATGTGTATTTAGCCCTCTGTTTCCTCCACGTCTGTGTGGGGTATTGTTTATTTATCAAGTTTGGCACGCTTCCGGCTGGTTTGCGCCTGGTTTTGCTTCATGCCCGTGCTTTGTGGCAGCCGGTACTTTGTACTTGGGTTTTGTACTTGTGCTGCCTCACTTGTTTTTTGGGCATTTGTTTTGTGACGCGGTTGCGTTCTGTATTATGATTGCCTATGCAAAGTGCTTTGTCCACGCATCTCTGCTCTTCTGCACCTGACTTCCATGCACCAGCTACACCCACCAGTGACACATAGTGACATTCACACATTTAAATGTATCAGTAGTGGAGACAGAAATGCATCCCTCAAAGAAAACAACATATATTTATCTTCATAGAGCTTAGATTGTCTCATCAAGCATACCATAAAACATGTTGTATAGAAAGGCATCAGACACAAAATATACACGTCCCCCTCCCCACTCACAAACACACATATTCCCCCTACACCCCTGTTACAGAGTTCTTTGTACCCCTGGTCTTGCTGGGCTGTGGTGAGTCCACTCCCCCAAATAAGTAGTGACTTCCTATAGTCTTGTGCCAGTCTTTCAGTCACACAGCGTACTGGGGTAATTATCCTTCACACACGCAAGGATGGAGGAGGGGTCATTTGAGAAAACAAACTATAGAAGGTAAATAGTACACTTATTAGAGTGACTATGGGTCACATCATGCCTTTCGGCTTGTGTTTAAGTTACAGTATGTTCATGTTATTGATGAACTTGGTTGCCTCAACATACTTATAGGATTGAAGCATATTGTCATCTCAAACTGATACACTAAGTAGAGTCTGTCTCTTTACAAATACAGTTTAAGTCAGAAGTTTACATACACTTAAAACTCGTTTTTCAACCACTCCACAAATTTCTTGTTAAACAAACCATAGTTTTGGCAAGTCGGTTAAGACATCTACTTTGTGCATGATACAAGTAATTTTTCCAACAATTGATTACAGACAGATTATTTCACTTATAATTCACTGTATCACAATCCCAGTGGGTCAGAAGTTTAATACACTTAGTTGACTGTGCCTTTAAACAGCTTGAAAAATTCCAGAAAATTACGTCATGGCTTTAGAAGCTTGTGATAGGCTAATTGACATCATTTGAGTCAATTGGAGGTGTACCTGTGGATGTATTTCAAGGCCTACCTTCAAACTCAGTGCCTCTTTGCTTGACATCATGGGAAAATCAAAAGAAGTCAGCAAAGACCCCCTCCATAAGTCTGGTTGATTCTTGGGAGCAATTTCCAAATGCCTGAAGGTACCACGTTCATCTGTACAAACAATAGTACGCAAGTATAAACAACATGTGACCACACAGCCGTCATACCGCTCAGGAAGGAGACGCGTTCTGTCTCCTAGAGATGAACGTACTTTGGTGTGAAAAGTGCAAATCAGTCCCAGAACAACAGCAAAGGACCCTGTGAAGATGCTGGAGGAAACAGGTACAAAAGTATCTATATCCACAGTAAAACAAGTCCTATATTGACATAACCTGAGAGGCCGCTCAGCAAAGAAGAGGTCACTGCTCCAAAACTGCCATAAAAAAGCCAGACTGCGGTTTGCAACTGCACATGGGGACAAAGATTGTACTTTTTGGAGAAATTACCTCTGGTCTGATGAAACACAAATATAACTGTTTGGCCATAATGACCATTGTTATGTTTGGAGGAAAAAGGGGGAGGCTTGCAAGCCGAAGAACCCCATCCCAACCGTGAAGAACGGGGGTGGCAACATCATGTTGTGGGGGTGCTTTGCTGCAGGAGGGACTGGTGTACTTCACAAAATAGGTGGCATCATGAGGCAGGAAAATTATGTGGATAAATTGAAGCAACATCTCAAGACATCTGTCAGGAAGTTAAAGCTTGGTCACAAAAAGTGTGTGTGTGATCAAGGAGGCCTACAAACCTGACTCAGTTACACCAGCTTGGTCAAATGGATAATGACCCCAAGCATTGGTGTAACTGAGTCAGGTTTGTAGGCCTCCTTGATCACACACACTTTTTGAGTTCTGCCCACACATTTTGTATTGGATGAGGTCAGGGCTTTGTGATGGCCACTCCAATACCTTGACTTTGTTGTCCATTTTTCCACAACTTTGGAAGTATGCTTGGGGTCATTGTCCATTTGGCCAAGCTGTCACGAGGAATGGGCCAAAATTCACTCAACTTATTGTGGGAAGCTTGTGGTAGGCTACCCAAAACGTTTGACCCAAGTTAAACATTTCAAAGGCAATGCTACCAAATACTAATTGAGTGTATGTAAACTTCTGACCCACTGAGAATGTGATGAAAGTAATAAAAGCTGAAATAAATAATTCTCTCTACTATAATTCTGACATTTCACATTCTTAAAATACAGTGGTGATCCTAACTGACCTAAGACAGGGATTTTTTACTGGGTTTAAATGTAGTTGCCTAAGGTGTATGTAAACTTCCGACTTCAACTGTAGTTAGACTTTTTTCATTAGGTAAACTGTTCCTGTATGGAATTTTTGTTTTAGAGCCTTTTGAAAGCTTACTCCATAACCTTGTACATGCTGTCTGCCACCATTGTGCCACCATTGTTGTATACTGCCTTGGCCCTGCCACTGTAATCAGAACAGAATCTCTGAGTCAATATCAAACTTTCCATCCTCCCGTTTTTTGTCATCAGCTGTCTATTTTGAGATGGCTTTCGTCTGCCGGGTTTCTGCACACTCTTACGGAAGCCCTTTGACTGCAGTGAATACACTCACTGCACCTTGAGGACACTCCGCAGCAGACAGTGGAAGAACTTTGTTCTGTGGCAACATTTCAGGGAGGTGTTTATTGTTTCATGCCAAAGGCAGAGCACACACATACAGACTCACACACACGTTCATATTATGCAGTTCATATGACACACACACATGTCCTGTTACTCCAGGCTGTGCAGTACACTACTGGGATCTAAATGTTGTGTTCCTATGTCGGCTGCTGCCACCGGCAAGACATTCTCTCCCAGGGATCCTTGAGTCCGGTGGTGAGTCAACTAAAACCCATTAAGGAAGACTGGGCTTTGCTCTCTGACCTACAATGAGGCTGAGTCCAGTAGATACTCTAATGACAAGAAGATTCAAGTCAAGTACACCATGTATTTGACTTGTACAGAAAATGTACAATTGTACTGGGGTTTTCCGTTGGAGTTGAATGTTTGATACATTGAGTGTTTGGTTATAAGTAGGGCCCTGATAAAAAAAACTCTGGTTAGTCACCCCATCAGGAAAAGCTCCATCTAGTTCTACAATACTGCTTACCTGCAGGCCGTCCTATGAGAGACCTCCCTGTGCACATGTTATAGTTCATCTTGACTCACTCTCCCATTGGGCAAAAACTGACTGAATCAATGTTGTTTCCACCTCATTTCCAAAAACAATTCTTATATGTGATGACGTTGAATCAATTCGGAAAACTAGATGGATTTGTAAAAAGTCGTCAGTGTTAGGGAATTTCTTATTTTTGTCACCTAACTTTTAACCTAAATCTAATAACATGGTAATGTTTTTGTTGATTTCATGACAAATTCACATTAGTTGACAACTCAACCAAATGTAAATCAAAATTAGACATTGAACTGACGTCTGTGCACAGTGGGCTCTGAGCCTGTGTTGCCCTTCTTTTTAAAACAAGGGGGAACCCCTAAAAACCGTGGCTGAGTCGTCCCTTGAGCCACCCAATGTGAAACACACACACTCACCACCTCCCACCACCCCCAAGAACACAACAGGATCCAGATTATTTCCTTTGTTGCCAACACCTCACCCTTTGTAAATGCAGGGGCACTATAAATAATCTAAGGGGAGCATTGTTTGTGTGGCAACACATTCCTTTGTGTGTAAACACCCCATTGTGTGTGCGTGTGCGTGCGCGCATGTGTGTGTGTGTACTCGTGTGTACGCGCGTGTGTGCACACGCAAGTGTGTTTGCATGCCTGCCTGTGTTGTGTGGTGTGAAGGAGGGTGTAGATTACATTGCGGCATCTGTCACTGTTTGGCACCTGCAGCGTAGTTACTCTGCTATTTCCTCAATATGAATACAGCTCGTTGGAATCAGATTTCAGAACTACATAATCTTCAGTACAGACTGTCTAAACCCCAACTCGTCTTTAAATGCTGTTGCCCATCCCAGTGTCCCAGTAGCACTGAGGTAGCAGAGGACCTGACAGGATGCAACACTGTCAGGCGTGGTATATTTACTTTACTGTCAGGCTTCCTTCAACACGTAAATCTCCCTCTGCATGACAGATAACGGTGGGTTGGGATCACTGGAGACATGATCTTCACGTGAAACAATGCTGTAGAACAAAGAATGTGTCTGTTACCAACAGTGAAGTGCGGTCAGGTTAGGCAGGGTAAGCAGTGCCTACCCTGTGAAAATTAATTGGGAAAAAAAAGAAAATCAATCAATATACATTTGATCAATAATACTTTTGTCATCTTGTTTTTTCTGCATGATAAAATCGATTTCTAAACTAGTACTTCCCAAATTTCTGATGATCTGGTACAAAATGCGCAAGGAGGCCAGGGGAAAGGCAGCCTAGCCGTGTACCTTTCTTCCACCCTTCAAACTCCAAACTCAGTGCAAGGCATTGGCTTGCACATGCGTCTTTCTACCTTATACTGCCAGCTAACAGACGCTGAAAGCCAGGCAGAGAGCTTCGGTGCCTGTCGTGTCAATATGTCCTATTCATTTTCATTGCTTTCAAATAATAAATGCTCATTTGTATTGGCGTGAAAAAAGTGATGGGATAGGCAGGAGGATAAGCAGGAGGATAGGCAGGGGGATATGCAGGGGGATAGGTAGGAGGATAGGCAGGGGGGAAAGGCAGAGCTCTCTCCTGCTTGTATTTGTATTTATTATGGATCCCCATTAACGGCTGCCAAGGCAGCAACTACTCTTCCTCGGGTCCAGCAAAGTTAAGGCAGTTTATACCATTTTAAAAACATTACAATACATTCACAGACTGTGTGCCCTCAGGCCCCTACTCCACCACTACCACATATATACAGTACAAAATCCATGTGTACATGTGTGTATAGTGCGTATGTTATCGTGTGTGTATGCATGTGTCTGTGCCTATGTTTGTGATGCTTCACAGTCCCCACTGTTCCATAAGGTGTTTTTTGATCTGTTCTTTAAATCTAATTTTACTCCTTGCATGAGTTACTTGATGTGGAATAGAGTTCCATGTAGTCATGGCTCTATGTCGTACTGTACGCCTTCCATTGTCTGTTCTGGACTTGGGGACTATGAAGAGACCTCTTGTGGCATGTCTTGTGGGGTATGAATGGGTGTACGAGCTGTGCGCCAGTAGTTCAAACAGACAGCTCGGTGCATTCAACATGTCAATAACTCTCATAAATACAAGCAGTGAGGAAGTCAATTTCTCCTCCACTTTGAGCCAGGAGAGATTGACATGCATATTATTAATATTAGTTCTCTGTGTACATCCAGTATTTTTTTGTGGCACCTGACCACACGACTGAACAGTAGTCCAGGTGCGACAAAACTAGGGCCTGTAGGACCTGCCTTGTTGACAGTGCTGTCGAGAAGGTAGAGCAGAGCTTTATTATGGACATACAGTGCCTTGCGAAAGTATTCGGCCCCCTTGAACTTTGCGACCTTTTGCCACATTTCAGGCTTCAAACATAAAGATATAAAACTGTATTTTTTTTGTGAAGAATCAACAACAAGTGGGACACAATCATGAAGTGGAACGACATTTATTGGATATTTCAAACTTTTTTAACAAATCAAAAACTGAAAAATTGGGCGTGCAAAATTATTCAGCCCCTTTACTTTCAGTGCAGCAAACTCTCTCCAGAAGTTCAGTGAGGATCTCTGATGTTGACCTAAATGACTAATGATGATAAATACAATCCACCTGTGTGTAATCAAGTCTCCATATAAATGCACCTGCACTGTGATAGTCTCAGGGGTCCGTTAAAAGCGCAGAGAGCATCATGAAGAACAAGGAACACACCAGGCAGGTCCGAGATACTGTTGTGAAGAAGTTTAAAGCCGGATTTGGATACAAAAATATTTCCCAAGCTTTAAACATCCCAAGGAGCACTGTGCAAGAGATAATATTGAAATGGAAGGAGTATCAGACCACTGCAAATCTACCAAGACCTGGCCGTCCCTCTAAACTTTCAGCTCATACAAGGAGAAGACTGATCAGAGATGCAGCCAAGAGGCCCATGATCACTCTGGATGAACTGCAGAGATCTATAGCTGAGGTGGGAGACTCTGTCCATAGGACAACAATCAGTCGTATATTGCACGAATCTGGCCTTTATGGAAGAGTGGCAAGAAGAAAGCCATTTCTTAAAGATATCCATAAAAAGTGTTGTTTAAAGTCTGCCACAAGCCACCTGGGAGACACACCAAACATGTGGAAGAAGGTGCTCTGGTCAGATGAAACCAAAATTGAACTTTTTGGCAACAATGCAAAACGTTATGTTTGGCGTAAAAGCAACACAGCTGAACACACCATCCCCACTGTCAAACATGGTGGTGGCAGCATCATGGTTTGGGCCTGATTTTCTTCAGCAGGGACAGGGAAGATGGTTAAAATTGATGGGAAGATGGATGGAGCCAAATACAGGACCATTCTGGAAGAAAACCTGATGGAGTCTGCAAAAGACCTGAGACTGGGACGGAGATTTGTCTTCCAACAAGACAATGATCCAAAACATAGAGCAAAATCTACAATGGAATGGTTCAAATATAAACATATCCAGGTGTTAGAATGGCCAAGTCAAAGTCCAGACCTGAATCCAATCGAGAATCTGTGGAAAGAACTGAAAACTGCTGTTCACAAATGATCTCCATCCAACTTCACTGAGCTCGAGCTGTTTTGCAAGGAGGAATGGGAAAAAATTTCAGTCTCTCGATGTGCAAAACTGATAGAGACATACCCCAAGCGACTTACAGCTGTAATCACAGCAAAAGGTGGCGCTCCAAAGTATTAACTTAAGGGGGCTGAATAATTTTGCACGCCCAATTTTTCAGTTTTTGATTTGTTAAAAAAGTTTGAAATATCCAATAAATGTCGTTCCACTTCATGATTGTGTCCCACTTGTTGTTGATTCTTCACAAAAAACTAAAGTTTTATATCTTTATGTTTGAAGCCTGAAATGTGGCAAAAGGTCGCAAAGTTCAAGGGGGCCGAATACTTGGACAACAAGGTTGATGAAATCCGAGCAGGGGTAGCATTCCAGAGAGACATCAGAGACTGTAACGTTCTTTGCTTCAAATGTCACCCGCATTATCTACCAAGGGAATTCCCTTCGATTATAATCACAGCCGTATATATTCCCCCCCAAGCAGACACATCGATGGCCCTGAACAAACTTTATTTGACTCTATCTAAACTGGAAACCACATATCCTGAGGCTGCATTCATTGTAGCTGGGGATTTTAACAAGGCTAATCTGAAAACAAGACTCCCTAAATTCTATCAGCATATCGATTGCGCAACCAGGGCTGGTAAAACCCTGGATCGTTGTTATTCTAACTTCCGCGACGCATATAAGGCCCTCCCCCGCCTTCCTTTCGGAAAAGCTGAACATTACTCCAGTTTGTTGCTTCCAGCCTACAGACAGAGACTAAAACAAGAAGCTCCCGCGCTCAGGTCTGTTCAACGCTGGTCCGACCAATCTGATTCCACGTTTCAAGACTGCTTCGATCATGTGGATTGGGATATGTTCCGCATTGCGTCCAACAACAACATTGACGAATACGCTGATTCGGTGAGCGAGTTCATTAGAAAGTGCATTGACGATGTTATACCCACAGCAACGATTAAAACATTCCCAAACCATAAACCGTGGATTGATGGCAGCATTCACGCGAAACTGAAAGCGCGAACCACTGCTTTTAACCAGGGCAAGGTGACCGGAAACATGACCGACTACAAACAGTGTAGCTATTCCCTCCGCAAGGCAATCAAACAAGCTAAGCGTCAGTATAGAGACAAAGTTGAGTCGCAATTCAACGGCTCAGACACAAGAGGTATGTGGCAAGGTCTACAGTCAATCACGGATTACAAAAAGAAAACGAGCCCCGTCGCAGACCAGGATGTCTTGCTCCCAGACAGACTAAATCACTTTTTTGCCCGCTTTGAGGACAATACAGTGCCACTGACACGGCCCGCTACCAAAACCTGCGGACTCTCCTTCACTTCAGCCGACGTGAGTAAAACGTTTAAACGTGTTAACCCTCACAAGGCTGCAGGCCCAGACGGCATACCCAGCCGCATCCTCAGAGCATGCGCAGACCAGCTGGCTGGTGTGTTTACGGACATATTCAATCAATCCTTATCCCAGTCTGCTGTTCCCACATGCTTCAAGAGGGCCACCATTGTTCCTGTTCCCAAGAAAGCTAAGGTAACTGAGTAAAACGACTACCGCCCCGTAGTACTCACTTCCGTCATCATAAAGTGCTTTGAGAGTCTAGTCAAGGACCATATCACCTCCACCCTACCTGACACCTTAATCCCACTCCAATTTGCTTACCTCCCCAATAGGTCCACAGACGACGCAATCGCAACCACACTGCACACTGCCCTAACCCATCTGGACAAGAGGAATACCTATGTGAGAATGCTGGTCATCGACTACAGCTCAGCATTTAACACCATAGTACCCTCCAAACTCGTCATCAAGCTCGAGACCCTGGATCTCGACCCCGCCATGTGCAACTGGGTACTGGACTTCCTGACGGGCCGCCCCCCAGGTGGTGAGGGTAGGTGACAACATCTCCACCCCGCTGATCCTCAACACTGGGGTCCCACATGGGTGCGTTCTGAGCCCTCTCCTGTACTCCCTGTTCACCCACGACTGCGTGGCCATGCACGCCTCCAACTCAATCATCAAGTTTGCAGACGACAGTACAGTGGTAGGCTTGATTACCAACAATGACGAGACGGCCTACAGGGAGGATGTGAGGGCCCTCGGAGTGTGGTGTCAGGAAAATAACACTCAACGTCAACAAAACAAAGGAGATGATTGTGGACTTCAGGAAACAGCAGAGGGAGCACCCCCATATCCACATCGACGGGACAGTAGTGGAGAAGGCGCAGCAACCTCAGGAGGCTGAAGAAATTTGGCTTGTCACCAAAAGCACTCACAAACTTCTACAGATGCACAATCGAGAGCATCCTGTAAGGCTGTATCACCGCCTGGTATGGCAACTGCTCCGCCCACAACCATAAGGCTCTCCAGAGGGTAGTGAGGTCTGCACAACGCATCACAGGGGGCAAACTACCTGCCCTCCAGGACACCTACACCACCCGATGTCACAGGAAGGCCAAAAAGATCATCAAGGACATCAACCACCCGAGCCACTGCCTGTTCACCCCGCTATCATCCAGAAGGCGAGGTCAATACAGGTGCATCAAAGCAGGGACCGAGAGACTGAAAAACAGCTTCTATCTCAAAGCCATCAGACTGTTAAACAGCCACCACTAACATTGAGTGGCTGCTGCCAACATACTGACTCAACTCCAGCTCACTTTAATAATGGAAATAGATGGAAATTGATGTAAAAATATATATCACTAGCCACTATAAACAATGCCACTTAATATAATGTTTACATACCCTACATTACTCATCTCATGTATATACTGTACTCAATGCCATCTACTGCATCTTGCCTATGCCGTTCTGTACCATCACTCATTCATATATCTTTATGTACATATTATTTATCCCTTTACACCTGTGTGTATAAGGTAGTAGTTGTGGAATTGTTAGGTTAGATTACTCTGTGGTTATTACTGCATTGTCGGAACTAGAAGCAGAAGCATTTTGCTACCCTCGCATTAACATCTGCTAACCATGTGTATGTGACCAATAAAATTTGATTTGATTTGATTTGCTTATCCCTGGGTTATGTTGGAGGGACTTCCATTAAAGAATACCCTCTGTGTTCTGTTAGACACAATGTAGCAGGGGGCGTAAAGCCATAACACATACGTTTTGCCAGCAGCTGACTATGATCAATAATGTCAAAAGTCGCATTGACGTCTAACAAAACAGCCCCCACCATCTTTTTATCATCAATTTCTCTCAGCCAATCATCAGTCATTTGTGTAAGTACAGTGAATGTCTTTCTCTATAAGCATGCTGAAAGTTTGTTGTCAATTTGTTTACTGTAAAATAGCATTGTATCTGGTCCAAAAGTTTACTAAGGGTTGGTAACAGGCAGATTGGACGTCTGATGCCTTTTGGCAGTACATTCATTTTACTACTAGCTAAAGTAAGCTGATCAGGATGGCTAACATTGCATCTGAAACAGTTTTTAAAGTTGGATTTTCTAGCGAAACGAGGGGTGATAAGAGATGGAAGATCAACACCTGAGCTTAGGGACCTACATCAAAGGAAGGGACAGAAAATAACAATAATTTCAATCCTAGTGGTATCAATGGAAAGACTAGATGTGTGGCTGCGCTGCTAGTAGCCGACTCTACTTCTTCACCTGCCTGCTGTTCTTCACCAGCGACAGCTTGTGGACCAGAGCCAGTTACTGAGACTTGAACAACTTGCCTATAGCACTCAACAAGCATGAGAAATCTGTTTCTCACATTCAAAGCTCATAAGACATTTGGCTGCTCACCGATAGATCTGGCATTACATTTTTTTAAATCTTACCTTTATTTAACTAGGCAAGTCAGTTAAGAACAAATTCTTATTTTCAATGACGACCTAGGAGCAGTGGGTTAACTGCCTTGTTCAGGGGCAGGATGACAGATTTGTACCTTGTCAGCTCGGGGATTTGAACTTGCAACCTTTCGGTTACTAGCCCAACGCTCTAATTAATGAACAACGGAGATTGAACATCAGCATGCACAATGCAAAGGTAAAGGAGAACCGTGCGATTTTGAAAGACCATGCTTATTAATGGTACATGCTACCTAGGTAAACAGGAATCGGCATTTTGTGGCAACGGTGAGTGCCAGCTCATCAAACAGGCCCAGGGGCAACTATGTCGAACTATTACATGCTTTGGCTGAAAAACATTAACAGTTACCAACCCATTTAGAGACCGCCACCTTGTTTGCTTTTTGCTCATGGCCTGTTGTGGAATTTTAAAAGAAACTGATACGCTCTTCCGTGTTCTGCAGAACAAAGTGATGGATATTGATTTCTGTCGTCGTACCCATATCAGTGACACAATGAAAGCACTGGAATGGCAGCAACAAGACTTTCTATGAGTGATTCGAGCAGAAATGCAATGAACTGGGCCTGGCAGAAAGCGACAGTAAACTATCGATCAGAGTAAAGAGGGAGTGAATCTACTTCAACATACTGGACAATATCAATGTTTAGATGAGAGCCAGGTTTAACCACTTTGGTGAACTTCATTTCCTTGGCTTAGTGGACTGCAAACAATTTCAAGCAATTTCACAAAAGTTAGACACCAGAAAACAAAAGCCTGTCAAAAAATGCCAAGTACATCTATTTTGTTAGACTTAAGGCTGATCTTGTCGTATTGTACAGTTAAAAAAGGGAACGAGAAAAATCACCGGGACAGCTCCTCAGGTGTTTGTTCCAGCATGTCCTGACACAGACTGTTCCCGAGGCAACAAAGTTACTGCAGCTGGTCCTCACTGTATCAGCCACAACAGCATCCGTTGAGAGGTAATTCTCTGCACTGAAATGGATAAAGACATACAGTCAAACCAGACCAATCAAGGACGACTCTCATTCCTTGCCATCATCTCCAGTCGAGACCGGGAGACTTTTAAAATAGTTTTACACACTGACGTCTTTACCCAGATGGAAGGACTTTGTTTACAAGAAAAAGTAAGTGCAAGTGTTTAAGTACAGTAATGTTGTCTACTATTATTACATGTCTATTGTGTAAGTATGTATCTCAATCAGTATCGCTGACTACTAGGCACTTTGTGTGTGTAGCGCTGTCTACAAATAGGCCTTCTCGCTGGTATTTGGGTCGCTGTCTGGTGCTGAATGTCGCCTGTTCATGCAGGGCAGTTGTGTGGGGTACAAGCTCTTAGGCCCGTGAATGTGTGTCTAATGGTATCACCGCCTACCTGCTTCTATTTGATAGTTGGTTGTGGTTGTTTGATGGTTGTCTTTGATGATTGTGTCGTAGGGTTAAACACCGAAAGTGCCTACCTGGCATCAGACCTCACCGCACATCACTGCTCACCAATGCATTCAGATGTAGCGGTGGGTCATGTATGTACAGTGCCTTCATAAAGTGTTCATACCCCTTGACCGGAATACATTTTGTTGTGTTACAGCCTGAGCTTAAAATAGATTAAATTTCAATTGTTTTGTCACTGGCCTACACACAATACCCCATAATGTCAAAGTGGAATTAGGTTTTTTGACATTTTTACAAATTAATTAAAAATGAAAAGCTGAAATGTCTGGAGACAATAAGTATTCAACCCATTTGTTATGGCAAGCCTAAATAAGTTTTGAAGTAAAAAATGTATGCAATAATATTGTGTCACATAATGCGTTTCATGGACTCACTCTGTGTGCAGTAATATTGTTTAACATGATTTTTGAATGACTACCTCATCTCTGTACCCCACACATACAATTATCTGTAAGGTCGCTCAGTCGAGCAGTGAATTTCAAACACAGATTTAACCACAAAGAGCAGAGAGGTTGTCCAATGCCTCGCAAAGAAGGGCACCTATTGGTAGATGGGTAAAATTACCCAATACATGATTCACCACTCAGTTCCTATTGGGCAAAACAGAATCCTCAACACAACCAAAACAAACTGCAAATGCATCCAACAACTTTTTAGCGTCACAAGCTTGATGTAGTCTACAGGAAGATGTAGTTCACATCAACTTAAAGTGAAATGAATCCACTTTAAGCAAATTTTTACAAATACTTCCTTAAATGCAGGGGGGCTAGATACATAAAGTGCATTAATTTCAGTAAACGGTAAAAACATGTATGTATATATGTATGAAAATAGCCTCAAATAAAATGTGACATTCTGTACTGTTGCCTCTTTGAACATTTGATCTCAAATCCAAAATGGTGGAGTATAGAACAACTTTTACATTTTTTACTTCACTGTCCAAGTACATACGGAGGGGAGGGTACATGTTACGTTTTTTACACCACCCCCTCTTTTTATATAAAAAATATTCAATTATTGATATGTGTCTTTCTCACAGAGGCCTAGAAGCACTCCCTTTACAGTATGGACAGTCTTTGTCAACACACTACAATTGTTTTTCGTTGATAGACAGAGATAGAAGAGGAGAAAGACTCTGGTTTGCTAAAACTTTACACCAGACTTTATTAGTGTGTGTCTGAGAGTGAAGTACTTCTCCCCCACCCCCTCTACCATCCTGAGGGGCAAGGCTGATCAATAGGGATCAAGCTCCTCGCCCTAAAAACCCACACTTCACACACCACCAATGCCAGATCCCCTAGTAACGGTCCCTCTCTCTCCCCTCGCTCTCTGTCTGCCAGTCACACATGCTCTATATTACAGGCTCTCATGCCCTTAAAGCAGAAGGTAATTCCAAACAAAACACACAGCTTGGCATCCCCCAAGGAAAATAACAGTCCACAGCTGACAGGTGAAAAATAACCCATGTAGCATGCATAGAGATCCCTCCGTCGTGAACAGTGAGAGAGGTGAGTGAATAATGTTGAAAACAGAAACCGCAGCTTTAACTTGTACAGCTCTTTCCTCCTCGTCTCCTGACACCAAATCCATCACCTCAGAGAGGTCTTTCGGAGAACATGACCCTGTTCAGATGTTACAGCTCTGTGTGGCATGTCTTATATACATTTTCATAAGTGTCAGATTGGATGTCATAAATGGTCACGAGCTATCAAGCTGATTTGTTTACTGGGTCATGCTGTGTAATTTCAGTATGTCGGTTCCAATGAGTGTCAACTCAAATGTCAAACCCTGTCATAAACTGACATAAACTGGCATGTCCCTGCCAATGCCTCTGGACTGTAGCCTTTTTGTCCTGTAGCAGTGCAGTGTGTTTTTGTCTTTGTGTTTGGCAGTGGTACACATAACAGAATGGGTAACTTCTGTCTCACGCCTAGTGCCAAAATATTCCGCTGACCGTTTCTTTCCCTCTTTTTGTATCCTCTGTTTTGCCCTCTTAAGTCTTTATTTGTTTACATTCGCACTGGAAAACACACAGGGAGTTGCAGCCAGCCACTAACCCTGTGCTCCCTCCCTTCTGCCCTATATTCTTTCCTTCCCTTTCTTTTATGAAAGCCAGGCAGGCTGGCCCAAATCAGCGTCTGGGTCTGGGGGTCCCGGGGGAGCCCCCATCCCCAAATAATAGACGGGTAGAGAGGAAAGCAGAGCAAAACAGAGAGGGAGGAATTGGGTAGCATTGGATGGGGCTTTCCAAACCCCTATACATAGCCTTTTGCTAAGCTTTATTGTGCTTAAAAACCACAAGACCCTCAGCATGTGATGGGGAAAAATATTGACTTTAAAGTGGCCCTTTTCACTTCACACAGTTGTTATGATAGGCTTTCAATCATCTGTGTCTTGTGTTCTTTTGTTGCCATGTTTTGTTATTTAGCTTTAGTTCAAGTCTCAACCAGTTTCTACATTCCTTTTAAACTTACTTATTTTCCGTGTGTTTGTTTGTGTGCTTGTGTTGGAGTGTACTGTATGACTGTGTGTCTCCATAGTACTCTGTGGATTCCAGTGCTGGGGAGTTGAGACAGATAGGGCAGTAAATTTCAAATGGAAGCTGATAAATCGGAGCAGCTGTGACAGTTGAACTTCCTCCCCTTAGAGTGGCTCCCCCTCCCTAACCTTGGGAAAGAGACGCCACGTGCTCCAGAATTAGAGGTTGCACATCTTGCTGATGAAGATCCTCATGCCATGTTACCCTCGCCCCCCTTGACCCCCCCCCCCTCGACACCCTCCCACTATACCAGACTGCTGATTAGGTGAGTATATCAAACGGCGTGTGGAAGGGTAAAGAGATCGAGGAGGCAATGTTCACATCTCAGGCAAGTGTGAAGTGCGTTCACTCACATACACAAAAATGTACTCTCATGCACAGGCCAGCCTGTTTGATCATAGAACAACTGTATACAGTCAGTATTGTACAAAAAGTGTTCAGTACAGTAAGCTACAAAAGTCCTGACACTTTCTTATTATCTCTCTCTCACTCTCTCTCGCTTTCTGTCTCTCTCTCTCTCTGTCTCTCAACCACGGACACAAAATCGCACACATAGCACGAACACCGACATCAGCTGTGTCCTAGTCTGACCAGTTATCTATCCATCATCCTTCACATCTTTCAAGTGCAGGTATGAAGGTATTTCACACACTCTCATATCTCTGTGATGCCACAGGACCATGTTTGTGTGCATGCTTGCGTACGTATGTGGGTTCCAATGATAGCTCATCTCTCCAGGTACTGTAGATATGTATACGATTCTCTGCTATAAAAAAAACCTGCCTGGGTTATTATTTTGTTACACCACTCCTAATTACTACTGACGTACTGCACTGTACTGAAGTGTGTGTGTGTGTGTGTGTGTGTGTGTGTGTGTGTGTGTGTGTGTGTGTGTGTGTGTGTGTGTGTGTGTGTGTGTGTTAGAATAGCACATATAAGATGCAGAAAATATCTTAATAAGTTAATTTGACTAAAACCACAACATGGCATATCTCTTGTATCTCATTATTACACTTCTCCAGCAATGTAGACGCGGAAAGACAGTTGGGTAACACTGGGTTGCCTTGCATTTGATTTTGTTTGTGCTTATGCGTGCATGTGTGAAAGATTGGGTAAGGGGTGGAGGGGTTGGGAAAACATCTCAACAGACACTGGGTGTTGCCCAGAAAAACCCAGCCCTTCCAGAGAGCAAGCCACAGACAGACAACTATAAACACAACTATGTCTCTCCTCTCTCAGTGCACTGTCAGACTGATTACCTCAAAGCAACACTCTCCATTCCCACTGTTCAGCAGGGCTACGGTCAGAGTGAACAATAATATGATTACTCCCCTACAGAAGCAGAATTGTATTGAAATTCAGCCCACTAGTACTTCAAAGATGCATATGGCACAGGAAGAGCACCAATAGTTTAGAGTTTTGCAAACATTCTTATTGTCCTGCCTTCTAGATCAAACCCACCTATGGCTATCATTGGCAGAGACCTATGCCAAATACCAGTATAACTGACAGAGACCTTGTAAACAGTTGTGGGAACCTGGAAAACAATAGGCACAATCCCTTCAGTCCCTTCACATCTATTCTACCACACCCAGAAATCTGCTCCTTGTACTCTTTGTCCCAACGCTCTAGGCGACCAGTTTCGATAGCCTTTAGCCGTACCCTCATTCTACTCCTCTGTTCCTCGGTGATGTGGAAGTAAACCCAGGCCCTGTATGTCCCCAGGCACTCTCATTTGTTGACTTCTGTGATCGAAAAAGCCTTGTTTTCATGCATGTTAACATCAGAAGCCTCCTCCCCAAGTTTGTTGTACTCGCTGCTTTAGCACACTCCGCCAACTCTGATGTCCTTGCAGTATCTGAATCCTGGCTTAGGAAGGCCACAAAAAATTCTGAGATATCCATACCCAACTACAACATTTTCCGTCAAGATAGAACTGTCAAAGGGAGAGGAGTTACAATCTACTGCAGAGATAGCCTGCAAAGTTCTGTCATACTTTCCAGGTCTAATTTTTTTAATGAATCTCTCCAGAAATAAGTCTCTCACTGTTGCCACTTGCTATCGACCCCCCTCCGCTCCCAGCTGTGCCCTGGACACCATATGTGAATTGATTGCCCCCCATCCAGCTTCAGAGTTCGTTCTGTTAGGTGACCTAAACTGGGATGTGCTTAACACCCCGGCAGTCCTACAATCTAAGCTAGATGCCCTCAATCTGACACAAATCATCAAGGAACCCACCAGGTACAACCCTAAATCCGTAAACATGGGCACCCTCATAGACATTATTCTGACCAACTTGCCCTCCAAATACACCTCTGCTGTTTTAAATCAGGATCTCAGCAATCACTGCCTCATTGCCTGTATCCGCTATGGTTTCGCGGTCAAACGACCACACCTCATCACTGTCAAACGCTCCCTAAAACACTTCTGTGAGCATGCCATTTTAATTGACCTGGCCTGGGTATCCTGGAAGGATATTGACCTCATCCCGTCAGTCGAGGATGCCTGGTCATTCTTTAAAAAGTAATTTCCTCACCATCTTAGATAAGCATGCCCCGTTCCAAAAATGCAGAACTATGAACAGATATAGCCCTTGGTTCACTCCAGACCTGACTACCCTTGACCAGCACAAAAACATCCTGTAGCGGACTGCAATAGCCTCGAATAGTCCCTGCGATATGCAGCTGTTCAGGGAAGTCAGGAACCAATACACACAGTCAGTCAGGAAAGCAAAGGCTAGCTTTTTCAAGCAGAAATTTGCATCCTGTAGCTCTAACTCCAAAAAGAACAAGAGCACCTCCTGCCAGCTGCCCACTGCACTGAGGCTAGGTAACACGGTCACCACCGATAAATCCATGATAATCGAAAATTTCAATAAGCATTTCTCAACGGCTGGCCATGTCTTCCTCCTGGCTACTCCAACCCCGGCCAACAGCTCCCCCCCGCAGCTACTCGCCCAAGCCTCCCCAGCTTCTCCTTCACCCAAATCCAGATAGCAGATGTTCTGAAAGAGCTGCAAAACCTGGACCCGTACAAATCAGCTGGGCTAGACAATCTGGACCCTCTCTTTCTAAAACTATCCGTTGCCATTGTTGCAACCCCTATTACCAGCCTGTTCAACCTCTCTTTCGTATCGTCCGAGATCCCTAAGGATTGGAAAGCTGCCGCGGTCATCCCCCTCTTCAAAGGGGGTGACACCCTAGGCCCAAACTGTTACAGACCTATGTCCATCCTGCCCTGCCTATCTAAAGTTTTCGAGGTGTTAATAAACAGTGATAAACAGATCACTTACCATTTCGAATCCCACCGTACCTTCTCTGCTGTGCAATCCGGTTTCCGAGCTGGTCACGGGTGCACCTCAGCTACGCTCAAGGAACTGAACGATATCATAACCGCCATCGATAAAAGACAGTACTGTGCAGCCGTCTTCATCGACCTGGCTTCCGACTCTGTCAATCACCGTATTCTTATCGGCAGACTCAATAGCCTTGGTTTTTCTAATGACTGCCTCGCCTGGTTCACCAACTACTTTGCAGACAGAGTTCAGTGTGTCAAATCGGAGGGCATGTTGTCCGGACCTCTGTCAGTCTCTATGGGGGTACCAAAGGGTTCAATTCGTGGGCCGACTCTTTTCTCTGTATATATCAACGATGTAGCTCTTGCTGCGGGCGATTCCCTGATCGACCTCTATGCAGACGACACCATTCTGTATACTTCTGGCCCTTCCTTGGACACTGTGCTAACTAACCTCCAAACAAGCTTCAATGCCATATAACACTCCTTCCGTGGCCTCCAACTGCTCTTAAACGCTAGTAAAACCAAATGCATGCTTTTCAACCTTTCGCTGCCCGCACCTGCCGCCCGACTAGCATCACCACCCTGGATGGTTCCAACCTATAATATGTGGACAATATGTGAACATTTGAACATCTTGGCCATGTTCTGTTATAATCTTCACCCGGCACAGCCAGAAGAGGACTGGCCACCCCACATAGACTGGTTCCTCTCTACGTTTCTTCCTAGGTTTTGGCCTTTCTAGGGAGTTTTTCCTAGCCACCGTGCTTCTACACCTGCATTGCTTGCTGTTTGGAGTTTTAGGCTGGGTTTCTGTACAGCATTTTGAGGTATCAGCTGATGTACAAAGGGCTATATAAATACATTTGATTTGATTTGATTTGACAACTATAAATACATAGGTGTCTGGTTAGACTGTAAACTCTCCTTCCAGACTCATATTAAACATCTCCAATCCAAAATCAATTCTAGAATCGGCTTTTCTATTTCGCAACAAAGCCTCCTTCACTCACGCCACCAAACTTACCCTAGTAAAACTGACTATCCTACCGATCCTCGACTTCAGCGATGTCATCTACAAAATAGCTTCCAATACTCTACTCAGCAAATTGGATGCAGTCTATCACAGTGCCATCCGTTTTGTTACCAAATCACCTTATACCACCTACCACTGCGACCTGTATGCTCTAGTCGGCTGGCCCTCGGTACATATTCGTCGCAAGACCCACTAGCTCGAGGTCATCTATAAGTCTATGCTCGGTAAAGCTCCGCCTTATCTCAGTTCACTGGTCACGATAACAACACCCACCCGTAGCACACGTTCCAGCAGGTATATCTCACTGATCATCCCCAAAGCCAACACCTCATTTGGCCGCCTTTCCTTATAGTTCTCCGCTGCCAGTGACTGGAACGAATTGCAAAAATCGCTGAAGTTGGAGATTTTTATTTCCCTCACCAACTTTAAACATCAGCTATCTGAGCAGCTAACCGATCGCTGCAGCTGTACATAGTCCATCTGTAAATAGCCCACCCAATCTACCTACCTCATCCCCATACTGTTTTTATTTACTTTACTGCTCTTTTGCACACCAGTATTTCTACTTGCACATCATCATCTGCTCTTTTATCACTCCAGTGTTAATCTGCTAAATTGTAATTATTTGCTCCTATGGCCTATTTATTGCCTACCTCCTCATGCCTTTTGCACACACTGTATATAGACTTTTTTTTTTCCTATTGTATCATTGACTTGTTTATTGTGTTGTTGGCTTGTTTATCATTTATTCCATGTGAAACTCTGTGCTGTTGTCTGTGTCACACTGCTTTGCTTTATCTTGGCCAGGTCGCAGTTGTAAATGAGAGCGTGTTCTCAACTAGCCTACCTGGTTAAATAAAGGTGAAAAAAACATTCCAGTCTCATGCCAGATTGAATAGTATTCCAGGTTGCTTTTATAGATAGAGATATTCAGTTGACCATTTTAAAAAGAACACAACCACACATGTGGGTAATGCATTTAAAATCATTGAGGATGACACAAAAAAAGGTTTGAACATGTATTTCCATTGTGGTCTCTTAAATAAATGGTTACAAATGTTTACAAACATGTCAGCATAGTAGGCCTAGGCTACATAGTAGACCTAGACTACTAGGTATACTTGGGTCACACATATAACACATATATAAAAGGACAGGACGACATTATCATAGCCATGGAGCAGGACTCCCTCAGTAGATCAGAACTGTTAAGGCTCAATGGGATTGATGAGGAATTTAAAAACTGTATGGTTGAAAGAGATGGGGCAAAAAGAGTGGCTAATAAGTCTGGCTGCATATCTGACTGGTTGACTTAGTGCAAATTGAGAAATGATGTGACTAAACTCAACAAAAAGAAGAAGAAACTGTATTATGAAGCCAAGATCGATCATATAAAAAAACTGGAGTACATAAAATGAAATTATGGACAAAAAATACAAATTCAAATACAACTTTTATCGAATCAGATGGCTTATTCACCACAAAACCATTTGATGTAGCCAATTATTTTAATGATAACTTCATTGGCAAAGTAGGCCTGAATTCAAAATGACTAAACTGATTGTTTGTCTCACCCATCTACACACAATACCCCATTATGACAGTGAAAATGTGTTTTTAGACATTTTAGCTATTAAATTAAATACAGAAATATCTCCTTTACAAAAGTATTCATGCCCCTGAGTCAATACCTTGTAAAAGCAAACAGAGATGAGGTAGTCATTAAAAAATCATGTTAAACACTATTACTAAAAGTGAGTCCATGCAACGTATTATGTGATTGTTGAGCACATTTTAACTCGTGAACTTATTTAGGGTTACCATAACAAAACGGGTTGAATACTTACTGACTCAAGACATTTCAGCTTTTCATTTTGTATACATTTCGGAAAAACATAATTATACTTTGACATAATGGGGTATTGTGTGTGTTACGGTGCGTGAATGAGGACCCAAAAGCGAATTAACGTAAACAGAACTTCTTTAATAACAAAACATAGGTAGGCTCAGATGGACCGGCAGATTCCGACAGGACAGGACAAGGTTGCAGCAAACATGACGATAGTCTGGTTCAGGCATGAAAAACACAAACAAGAATCCGACAAAGACAGGAACAAAAACAGAGAGAGATATAGAGGACTAATCAGAGGGAAAAAGGGAACAGGTGGGAAAAGGGGTGACGAGGTAGTTAGGAGGAGACAAGGAACAGCTGGGGGAAAGAGGGGGAGAAAAGGTAACCTAATAACGACCAGCAGAGGGAGACAGGGTGAAGGGAAAGGACAGAAACAAGACACAACATGACAATACATGACAGTACCCCCCCACTCACCGAGCGCCTCCTGGCGCACTCGAGGAGGAAACCTGGCGGCAACGGAGGAAATCATCGATCAGCGCACGGTCCAGCACGTCCCGAGAGGGAACCCAACTCCTCTCCTCAGGACCGTACCCCTCCCAATCTACTAGGTACTGATGACCACGGCCCCGAGGACGCATGTCCAAAATCCTACGGACCCTGTAGATGGGTGTGCCCTCGACAAGGATGGGGGGGGGGGGAAGACGAGCGGGGGCGCGAAGAACGGGCTTGACACAGGAGACATGGAAGACCGGGTGGACGCGACGAAGATATCGCGGAAGAAGAAGTCGCACTGCGACAGGATTAATGATCCGAGAAATACGGAACGGACCAATGAACCGCGGGGTCAACTTGCGAGAAGCGGTCTTAAGGGGAAGGTTCTGAGTGGAGAGCCAAACTCTCTGACCGCGACAATATCTAGGACTCTTAGTTCTACGCTTATTAGCAGCTCTCACAGTCTGCGCCCTATAACGGCAAAGTGCAGACCTGACCCTCTTCCAGGTGCGCTCGCAACGTTGGACAAAAGCCTGAGCGGAGGGGACGCTGGACTCGGCGAACTGAGATGAGAACAGCGGAGGCTGGTACCCGAGGCTACTCTGAAAAGGAGATAGCCCGGTCGCAGACGAAGGAAGCGAGTTGTGGGCGTATTCTGCCCAGGGGAGCTGTTCTGACCAAGACGCAGGGTTGCGAAAAGAAAGACTGCGTAAGATGCGACCAATAGTCTGATTGGCCCGTTCTGCTTGACCGTTAGACTGGGGGTGAAAGCCGGAAGAGAGACTGACGGAAGCCCCAATCAAACGGCAAAACTCCCTCCAAAATTGAGACGTGAATTGCGGACCTCTGTCCGAAACGACGTCTGACGGAAGGCCATGAATTCTGAAAACATTCTCGATGATGATTTGTGCCGTCTCTTTAGCAGAAGGAAGCTTAGCAAGGGGAATAAAATGAGCCGCCTTAGAGAACCTGTCGACAACCGTAAGAATAACAGTCTTCCCCGCTGACGAAGGCAGTCCGGTGACAAAATCTAAGGCGATGTGAGACCACGGTCGAGAGGGAATGGGAAGCGGCCTGAGACGGCCGGCAGGAGGGGAGTTACCGGACTTAGTCTGCGCGCAGACCGAACAAGCAGCCACGAAGCGACGCGTGTCATGCTCCCGGGTGGGCCACCAAAAACGCTGGCGAATGGAAGCAAGCGTACCCCGAACGCCAGGATGGCCGGCTAACTTGGCAGAGTGAGCCCACTGAAGAACGGCCAGACGAGTAGGAACGGGAACGAAAAGAAGGTTCCTAGGACAAGCGCGCGGCGACGGAGTTTGAGTGAGTGCTTGCTTTACCTGCCTCTCAATTCCCCAGACAGTCAACCCGACAACACCTCCCTCAGGGAGAATCCCCTCGGGGTCAGTGGAGGCTACTGAAGAACTGAAGAGACGAGATAAAGCATCAGGCTTGGTGTTCTTAGAGCCCGGACGATAAGAAATCACGAACTCGAAACGAGCGAAAAACAGCGCCCAGCGCGCCTGACGCGCATTAAGTCGTTTGGCAGAACGGATGTACTCAAGGTTCCTATGGTCAGTCCAAACGACAAAAGGAACGGTCGCCCCCTCCAACCACTGTCGCCATTCGCCTAGGGCTAAGCGGATGGCGAGCAGTTCGCAGTTTCCCACATCATAGTTACGTTCCGACGGCGACAGGCGATGAGAAAAATACGCGCAAGGGTGGACCTTGTCGTCAGAGAGGGAGCGCTGAGAAAGAATGGCTCCCACGCCCACCTCTGACGCGTCAACCTCGACAACGAACTGTCTAGTGACGTCAGGTGTAACAAGGATAGGTGCGGATGTAAAACGATTCTTGAGGAGATCAAAAGTTCCCTGGGCGGAAACGGACCACTTAAAGCACGTCTTGACAGAAGTAAGGGCTGTGAGAGGAGCTGCCACCTGACCGAAATTACGGATTAAACGACGATAGAAGTTCGCGAAGCCGAGAAAGCGCTGCAGCTCGACGCGTGACTTAGGGACGGGCCAATCAATGACAGCTTGGACCTTAGCGGGATCCATCTTAATGCCTTCAGCGGAAATAACAGAACCGAGAAATGTGACGGAGGAGGCATGAAAAGAGCACTTCTCAGCCTTCACAAAAAGACAATTCTCTAAAAGGCGCTGGAGGACACGTCGAACGTGCTGAACATGAATCTGGAGTGACGGTGAAAAAATCAGGATATCGTCAAGGTAAACGAAAACAAAGATGTTCAGCATGTCTCTCAGGACATCATTGACTAATGCCTGAAAGACAGCTGGAGCGTTAGCGAGGCCGAAAGGAAGAACCCGGTATTCAAAGTGCCCTAACGGAGTGTTAAACGCCGTCTTCCACTCGTCCCCCTCCCTGATGCGCACGAGATGGTAAGCGTTACGAAGGTCCAACTTAGTGAAAAACCTGGCTCCCTGCAGGATCTCGAAGGCTGAAGACATAAGAGGAAGCGGATAACGATTCTTCACTGTTATGTCATTCAGCCCTCGATAATCTATGCAGGGGCGCAGGGACCCGTCCTTCTTCTTAACAAAAAAAAACCCCGCTCCGGCGGGAGAGGAGGAGGGGACTATGGTACCGGCGGCAAGAGCTACAGACAAATAATCTTCGAGAGCCTTACGTTCGGGAGCCGACAGAGAGTATAGTCTACCCCGGGGGGGAGTGGTTCCCGGAAGGAGATCAACACTACAATCATACGACCGGTGTGGGGGAAGAGAGGTGGCCCTGGACCGACTGAACACCGTGCGCAGATCGTGATATTCCTCCGGCACCCCTGTCAAATCACCAGGCTCCTCCTGTGAAGAAGAGACAGAGGAAACAGGAGGGATAGCAGACATTAAACATTTCACATGACAAGAGACGTTCCAGGAGAGGATAGAATTACTAGACCAATTAATGGAAGGATTATGACAAACTAGCCAGGGATGGCCCAAAACAACAGGTGTAAAAGGTGAACGAAAAATTAAAAAAGAAATGGTTTCGCTATGATTACCAGAAACAGTGAGGGTTAAAGGTAGCGTCTCACGCTGAATCCTGGGGAGAGGACTACCATCCAGGGCGAACAAGGCCGTGGACTCCCTTAACTGTCTGAGAGGAATGTCATGTTCCCGAGCCCAGGTCTCGTCCATAAAACAGCCCTCCGCCCCAGAGTCTATTAAGGCACTGCAGGAAGCTGACGAACCGGTCCAGCGTAGATGGACCGACAAGGTAGTGCAGGATCTTGAAGGAGAGACAGGAGTAGTAGCGCTCACCAGTAGCCCTCCGCTTACTGATGAGCTCTGGCTTTTACTGGACATGAAGTGACAAAATGACCAGCAGAACCGCAATAGAGACAGAGGCGGTTGGTGATTCTCCGTTCCCTCTCCTTAGTCGAGATGCGGATACCTCCCAGCTGCATAGGCTCAGCACCCGAGCCGGCAGAGGAAGATGGTAGTGATGCGGAGAGGGGGGCAACGGAGAACGCGAGCTCCTTTCCACGAGCTCGGTGACGAAGATCAACCCGTCGCTCAATGCGAATAGCGAGTTCAATCAAGGAATCCACGCTGGAAGGAACCTCCCGGGAGAGAATCTCATCCTTTACCTCTGCGCGGAGACCCTCCAGAAAACGAGCGAGCAAAGCCGTCTCGTTCCAGCCACTGGAGGCAGCAAGAGTGCGAAACTCAATAGAGTAGTCTGTTATGGATCGATTACCTTGACAAAGGGAAGACAGGGCCCTGGAAGCCTCCTCCCCAAAAACAGATCGATCAAAAACCCGTATCATCTCCTCCTTAAAGTCCTGATACTGGTTAGTACACTCAGCCCTTGCCTCCCAGATTGCCGTGCCCCACTCACGAGCCCGTCCAGTAAGGAGAGATATGACGTAGGCGACACGAGCAGTGCTCCTGGAGTAAGTGTTGGGCTGGAGAGAAAACACAATATCACACTGGGTGAGGAACGAGCGGCATTCAGTGGGCTCCCCAGAGCAACACGGCGGGTTATTGATTCTGGGCTCCGGAGATTCGAAAGCCCTGGAAGTGGCCGGTGGATCGAGGCGGAGATGGTGAACCTGTTCTGTGAGGTTGGAGACTTGGGTGGCCAGGGTCTCAACGGCATGTCGAGCAGCAGACAATTCCTGCTCGTGTCTGCCTAGCATCGCTCCCTGGATCTCGACGGCTGAGTGGAGAGGATCCGAAGTCGCTGGGTCCATTCTTGGTCGGATTCTTCTGTTACGGTGCGTGAATGAGGACCCAAAAGCGAATTAACGTAAACAGAACTTCTTTAATAACAAAACATAGGTAGGCTCAGATGGACCGGCAGATTCCGACAGGACAGGACAAGGTTGCAGCAAACATGACGATAGTCTGGTTCAAGCATGAAAAACACAAACAAGAATCCGACAAAGACAGGAACAAAAACAGAGAGAGATATAGAGGACTAATCAGAGGGAAAAAGGGAACAGGTGGGAAAAGGGGTGACGAGGTAGTTAGGAGGAGACAAGGAACAGCTGGGGGAAAGAGGGGGAGAAAAGGTAACCTAATAACGACCAGCAGAGGGAGACAGGGTGAAGGGAAAGGACAGAAACAAGACACAACATGACAATACATGACAGTGTGTAGTACAGTGACAAAAAAATATATACATTTGATAAATTTAAAATGCAGGCTGTAAAACAACAAAATGTGGAAAAAGTCAAGGGTGTGAATACTTTCTGAATGCACTGTATCTAATAGAACAGAGAGGGGTTTCTTTCATGGAAGCTTCTCTAATGATAAACGTGTAAAGTGTGTATAGAGAGTCAACTCTATACGCGTCAGAAACCACAGCTCGTTACATCACTGCAACCCTAAACAAAGAGTTGCAGCCAGTTTTAGAATGCTGGCCAGCAATAAGCTGGTCCTAAAACTAAGAGCATTGTATTTGGTATAAATCCTTCCCTAAGTTTCACACCTGGGTTGAATGGTAAGGAACGGTGTGGCTGTTGAGCAAGTTGAGGAGACTAAAATACTTGGTGTTACCTTAGATTGTAAACTGTCATGGTCAAAACATATTGATTCAATGGTTGTAACGATGGAGAGAGGTCTGTCCGTGATAAAGAAATGCTCTGATTTTTTGACATCACACTCCACAAAGCATGTCCTGCAGGCTCTATTTTTATCTTACCTTGATTATGGTCCAGTCATATGGTCAAGTTCTGCAAAGAAGGACCTAGTTAAGCTGTAGCTGCTCGTCATTGTAATCAGAGGGCTAATATCACTACTATGTATGTCAATTTCTCTTGGCTAAGTGTTGAGGAAAGACTGACAGCATCACTTCTTGTTTTTATAAGAAATTCCAAATTGTTTGCATAGTCAAATCAAATTTAACTTTATTTGTCACATGCGCTGAATACAACAAGTGTAGACTTTACTGTGAAATGCTTACTTAGAAGCCCTTAACCAGCAGTGCAGTTCAAGAAGAGTTAAGAAAATATTTACCAAGTAAACTAAAATAAAAAGTAATAATAAAAAAGTAACACAATAAGAATTACAATAATTAAGTATTCAGACCCTTTGCTATGAGATTCAAAATTGAGCTCAGGTGCATCCTGTTTCCATTGATCATTCTTGAGATGTTTTTACAGCTTGATTGGAGTCCACCTGTGGTAAATTCAATTGAATGGACATGATTTGGAAAGGCACACACCTGTCTATATACGGTCCCACAGTTGACAGTGCATGTCAGAGCTAAAACCAAGCCATGAGATCGAAGGAATTGTCTGTAGAGCTCCGACACAGGACTGTGTCGAGGCACAGATCTGGGGAAGGGTACAAAAAAATGTCTGCAGCATTGAAGGTCCCCAAGAACACAGTGGCCTCCATCATTCTTCAATTGAAGAATTCATTCTTCAATGGAAGTCTTGGAACCACCAAGACTTTTGGAACCACCAAGACCTCCTAGAGCTGGCCGCCCATCCAAACTGAGCAATCAGGGGAGAAGGGCATTGGTCAGGGAGGTGACGAAGAACCCGATGGTCACTCTGACAGAGCTCCAGAGTTCCTCTGTGGAGATGGGACAACACTCTCTGCAGCACGCCACCAATCACACCTTTATGGTAGAGTGGCCAGACGGAAGCCACTCCTCAGTAAAAGGCACATGAAAGACCGCTTGGAGTTTGCCAAAAGGCAGCTAAAGGACTCTCAGACCATGAGAAACAAGATTATCTGGTCTGATGAAACCAAAATTCTTTGGGCTGAATGCCAAGCGTCACGTCAGGAGGAAACCTGGTATCATCCTACGGTGAAGTCTGGTGGTGGCAGCCTCATGCTGTGGAGATGTTTTCCAGTGGCAGGTACTGGGAGACTAGTCAGGATCGAGGGAAAGATAAATGGAGCAAAGTACAGAGAGATCCTTGATGAAAACCTGCTCCAGAGCGTTCAGGACCTCAGACTGGGCGCGAAGGTTCGCCTTCCAACAGCACAACGACCCTAATGCACACAGCCAAGACAATGCAGGAGTGGCTACAGGACAAGTCTCTGAATGTCCTTGAGTGGCTCAGCCAGAGCCTGGACTTCAACCCGATCGAACATCTCTGGAGAGACCTGAAAAAAGCTGTGCAGTGACACTCCCATCCAACCTGACAAAGCTTGAAAGGATCTGCAGAGAAGAATGGGAGAAACTCCCCAAATACAGGTATGACAAGCTTGTAGCATGATACCCAATAAGACTCGAGGCTGTAGTCGCTGCCAAAGGTGCTTCAACAAAGTACTGAGTAAAGGGTCTGAATACTTTTGTAAATGTGATATTTCCGTTTTTTATTTCCAGAAACCTGTTTTTGCTTTGTCATTATGGGGTATTGTGTGTATATTGATGAGGGAAAAAAGCAATTTAATCCATTTTAGAATATGGCTGTAACGTAACAAAATGTGGAAAAAGTCAAGGGGTATGAATACTTCCCGAATGCACTGTATTGGCCCATTGTATGCTACTGTACCTCTCTGTGATTCAGACCAAGCTCCAGACTATAGATCTCCCACCCACAGGTAGATGTCAAAATCAAGACAAAGCTCAAAGGTTCAATGCTGTCAGTGTTGTAAGGGTAAGGTCTTTAAAGGTGATTTCTGGCAGCTGTCTACCTGCTGACTTGCAAGTTATTTAGACTGCTCTGCTCAGAGTTGTTGATCATTTCCTGTTAAAAAACAATGCATGACAAAGAGCACAGGGTAATTTCCATGATGACACCCATAATGATGGTCATGTCTAGATGAGATAAAGCTTTCGTCAAATTGATGTCAATATTTAACAATAACACAACTTTAACCTAATTATCCTAACCTGCTACGTTAATTATCCTAACCTGCTGCATAAGTTACCCTAACCTTTCTACCGAACATCGAAAAGTCAATTTTGAAAAATGTGTATCCCTTCTAGACAAAACCCCAAAATGACCCAAGGTAGCTAAGTAACACACTAACCAGTCCTCCATTAGCCAGTTGATAAGGTTGCTAAGGATGCCAGTCGTTATGTTTTGAACGCTGAGTTAAAGGTCATGGCCACATGGCAGCTGCATTGTTTCTGTGTGTTTTCACCATAGAGATAGATAGATGTATCATTTTTGTGTCTGTGACAGCAAGGGCAGCGCCATTGAGGCAATCTCCATTTTGAAGTAGTCAATTTTCTTCTTCACAGTTGGCTGATCCCTCCTGATGACCCGGTTGGACATAACTCCAACAGGCTCGCCAGTTCTCTAGTTGGATCAGCCAATGAAGTTGAAAGTCCCACCCAGTTGACGACATTAAAATAGTGGAGGCCCTCAATGGCACTGCCCATGCTAACATAGCTTTTTGGCCACTAGAGGCCTCTATCATTCTTCATGGTTTTCACAGGTCTGAAGTTTCCTCTGATAGCACTGACTCTAATCACTGCAGATTGATTTTATTTCTTAACAAGGTCTCTTTCACAGATGAGACCTGTATGCACATCAATACACATCAATACACGAAAAGCAAAACACCATCATAGCAAACTAACACATTCTTCAGTAAAAAGGTCCTTAATCAGCCTTTTGAATTGACTTCCTAGAGGCACCAATTCATCAAACTTTAGAGAGCTTTGGAGATCATTCCACAAATAAGGTATAAAAAAGCTAAAAGCAGATTCACCTAACACAGTGGAGATTGAAGAGATCGTACGATTAGAGCACAGACGGCCCCATTCAACCTCCCAACCTTCCTCCCTCTCCCTCAGATGCCTGGGTTAAACAAACTCTCACAGGGAGGTCATCAGAGTCATGGGTTAAAGCAGCTCCCTCCTATAAAGTTCAGTATACTACAGAACATAGGGTTCAGCTCAACTCCACTCCACCCTTCCCTCTGTCGCTGAGATACAGATCTGTTTAGGTAAGCCGGGGATTTAGCTGTGTGTATACTGGCGTAGGCGATCATATGAACAGGGTTTACTTGGGCTGGCATGTAGTCATTGCACAAATGGAACGGTTGTATAAGTGGTATATAATATTTAGTGCATAAGACGGTAGACGAATAAAGGTTGAGCATAATCTTAAAGAAAATTGACTCCTAAACACACACATTTTGTATCATTATGATGTGGCCGGTGACACTTTGCTTCTTGAAAGTGCAAAATCTTTTGGAACTGTATCAACAGCGGACTAATTAAGAAAATACAAAAATATTGTTTTTGAGTGGGATTTTCCCTTTAATCTTGACCATTTACATAAAGGGGTCTACAATGCAATGCCAATGTAAGATGGCCTATAAGAAGGTAACCATTCTGGATCCAGGACAGCAGGAACAATCAAGCAGATGTGACAGAAATGATGGATCGTGGATGTGGAGGAGAGTTGCCATGGTTCGTCTATTTCAGTTCTCCATTGTTCAGCTTTCAGTCATCACTAGCAGCCAGTCAACAGCCAGCCCAGTTCGCCTCACATAGGAGAGTTTATGGGAAAAACACAGAGCATGTATTTCCTTTCTCTCAGCACGTATCTTTCCACAGAGTCACAGTGCTGTGCCTCCCTCTTTCCTCCCATACATTTTCACCAATACACTGGCTGGGAACAGGGCCGGCTCTAGCCTTTTGGGGGCATTAAGCAAGATTTGGTTGGGACTCCCCCACCTTGCTCCAAAATATTTTAGTGGCCCTCTCTTGATTGAAGTTCATATCCTGTAATTCTACACATTTTTCCATGGTGTGTAGAGAATTTATTTCAGTTTTAAAGCTAATTTCCTCCAATTCTAAAAGTTTAGACATGAGTTATGCCATATTAAACCAAATCAAATCAAATTGTATTTGTCACATACACATGGTTACCAGATGTTAATGCGAGGGTAGCGAAATGCTTCTGCTTCTAGTTCCGACAGTGCAGTAATATCTAACAAGTAATCGAACAAATTCACGACGACTACCTTATACACACAATGTAAGGGGGTGGAATAAGAATATGTACATATAAATATATGGATGCACGATGCCGTGCGGCATAAACAAGAATCAATAGATGTATATACATATGAGCAGTAATGCAGGATATGTAAACATTATTAAGGTGGCATTATTTAAAGTGACTAGTGATACCATTATTAAATCCATTTATTAAAGTGGCAAGAGATTTGAGTGAGTATGTTGGCATGGCTACAGACATGAGTGCTACGGGTCGGTCGTCACTTAGGCAGAATACCTTAGTGTTCTTGGGCACAGGGACTATGGTGGTCTGCTTGAAACATGTTGGTATTACAGACTCAGTCAAGGACAGGTTGAAAATGTCAGTGAAGACACTTGCCACTTGGTCTGGGCATGCTCGGAGTACACATCCTGGTCATCCGTCTGGCCAGTCATCACGGCCTTGAATGTTGACCTCTTTATAGGTCTTACTCACATCAGCTTTCCCGAAGGCACTGTATGTACACTGAACAAAAATATAAATGCATGTAAATGCAAGTGTTGGTCCCATGTTTCATGAACTGAAATAAAAGATGCCAGCAATGTTCCATTTGCACAAAAAACTTATCGCGCTCAAATTCTGTGCACAAATTTGCTTACATCCTTGTTATAGTGAGAATTTCTCCTTTGCCAAGATAATCCATCCACTGGACAGTTGTGGCATATCAAGAAGCTGATTAAACATCATGATCATTACATCATCATCAAATCAAATGTATTTATTAAGCCCTTTAAACATCAGCAGATGTCACAAAGTGCTTATACAGAAACCCAGCCTAAAACCCGAAACAGCAAGCAATGCTGATGTAAAAGCACTGTAGCTAGGAAAAACTCCCTAGAATGGTGGGAACTTAAGAAAAAACCTAGAGAGGAACCAGGCTCTGAGGGGTGCCCAGTCCTCTTCTGGCTGTGCACAGGTGCACCTTGTGTTGGCGACAATAAAAGGCCACTGTAAAATGTGCAGTTTTATCACACAACACAAGGCCACACGTCTCACGTTTTTAGGGAGCGTACAATTGGCATGCTGACTGCAGGAATGTCTACCAGAGATGTTGCCAGAGAAGTTAACGTTAATTTCTCGACCATTAGCCGCTTCCATAGTTATAGAGAATTTGGCCAACCCGGCCTCACAACTGCAGACCACGTGTAACCACGCCAGCCCTGGACCTCCACATCCGGCTTCTTCACCTGCGGGATCATCTGAGACCAGCCACCCGGACAACTGATGAAACTGTGGGTTTGCACAACTGAAACATTTCTGCATAAACTGTCAGAAACCGTCTCAGGGAAGCTCATACCTGTATGTGTCCTTGTCGTCCTCACCAGGGTCTTGACCTGACGGCGTCGTAAATGACTTCAGTGGGCAGATGCTCACCTTCGATGGCCACTGGCACGCTAGAGAAGTGTGCTCTTCATGGATGAATCAAGGTTTCAACTGTACTGGGCAGATGGCAGAGCGTGTATGGTATCGTGTGGGCGAGCGGTTTGCTGATGTCAACGTTGTGAACAGAATGCCCCATGGTGGCGGTGGTGTTACGGAATGGGCAGGCATAAGATACTGACAACGAACACAAACATTTGATCAATTGCAATTTGAACGCACAGAGATACCGTGACCAGATCCTGAGGCCCATTGTCGTGCCTTTCATCTACCGCCATCACCTCATGTTTCAGCATGATAATGTACAGCCCCATGTAGCAAGGATCTGTACATGATTCCTGGAAGCTGAAAATGTCCCAGTTCTTCCATGGCCTGCATACTCACCAGACATGTCACCCATTGAGCATGTTTGGAATCCTCTGGATCGACATGTCCGACAGCGTGCTCCAATTCCCGCCAATATCCAGCAACTTCACACCGCCATTGAAGAGGAGTGGGACAACATTCCACAGGCCACATGTCACACATGAGCAAATGGTGGTCACACCACATACTGACTGGTTTTCTGATCCAAGCCCCTGCATTTTTTAAAGGTATATGTAACCAACAGATGCATATCTGTATTCCCAGTCATGTGAAATCCATAGATTAAGGCGTCATTTATTTATTTAAATTGACTGATTTCCTTTTATGAACTGTAACTCAGTAAAATCTTAGAAATGGTTGCATGTTGCGATTATATTTTTGTTCAATGTACAATAATTACAATGTTTATATGACCCACTGAGAGCTAGCTGACATGTTTGAATGCCACGTTTTATGTCATGGTTAATTAAGCAAAGACAATGACATGAATTGAATGAATTGATTGCATGTGGTGTTGATACAATAAAAAAGTAAAGACAATAATACAAATTTGGTGGGTTCTTATATTTGTCCTATTTCAGAAATGTACAAGTCTGTATTATATATATTTTTCATGTCCCTACACTGCTTGAGGCTCAGTTGGTAGAGCATATCCCAACTCCTCCCGTGTGGCTCAGTTGGTCCAGCTTGGCGTTAAGTGGGTTAAGTGCCTTGCTCAAGCGCACATCTACAGACGTTTCCCCTTGTCAGCTTGAACCGGTCACTGGCCACGCTCTAACCACTAGTCTACCTTGCCCCCTTGAAGTGAAATACAAATGGTCTGTGTAACTGTATAAGGCACTACCACATAAATCCATAGATTCTGGCCTTATGAGGGAGATAAAACAGATTTTTTTTTACTTACCCAGGCAAGTCATTATTTTCAATGATGGCCTAGGAACAGTGGGTTAACTGCCTGTTCAGGGGCAGAACGACAGATTTGTATCTTGTCAGCTCGGGGATTTGAACTTGCAACCTTTCGGGTATTAGTCCAACACTCTAACCACTAGGCTACCCTGCCGCCCCAAGATGAATAGATAGAGAGAAAGGCTTAGCTGAAACCATGGTGACAAACTGTAGGGCCGTGGTGCTAGATCGACCTTTGAGCGGAGAGATATAGTTAATCAGTGACATGACACTGGCCACCTGTCAGACACAGATGGGTGTCTATGCAAACTACCTGTCCTCCAGGACACCTACAGCACCCAATGTCACAGGAAGGCCAAAAAGATAATCAAGGACAACAACCACCCGAGCCACTGCCTGTTCACCCCGCTATCGTCCAGAAGTTGAGGTCAGTACAGGTGCATCAAAGCTGGGACTGAGAGACTGAAAAGCAGCTTCTATCTCAAGGCCATCAGACTGTTAAACAGCTATCACTGACATAGAGAGGCTGCTGCTGTCACAAACGTCATCAGGGAAATGACCGGACCAAGGTGCAGCGTGGTGAGCATACATTTCCTTTATTTAAACCACCAAAGTGCAGCTTCCTAGGGCTATACAGGCCACTAACAAAGACAACTACCCACAACTAAGGTGGCAAAACAGGCTGCCTAAGTATGATTCCCAATCAGAGACAACAATAGACAGCTGTCCCTGATTGAGAACCATACCCTGCCAAAACATAGAAACAGAAAAAATAGAAATAAAGAAACTAGAATGCCCACCCTAGTCACACCCTAGGCCAGGGTGTGACAGCTGCCAACATACAGACTAAAATCACTGGCCACTTTAATACATGGATTTAATAATGGTATCACTAGTCACTTTAAATAATGCCACTTTAATAATGTTTACATCTACATTACTTCTCATGTGTATATACATCTATTGATTCTTGCCTATGCCGCACGGCCAACACGCATCCATATATTTATATGTACATATTCTTATTCCACCCACTTACATTGTGTGTAAAAGGTAGTTGTTGTGAATTTTTTAGATGACTTGTTAAATATTAATGCACTGTCAGAACTAGAAGCACAAGCATTTCGCTACACTCGCATCTGCTAACAATGTATATGTGACCAATAAAATTTGATTTGATTTGATGCTCACCCAGCACACAGTGGAGACTAATATGACCCACTGAGTGAGAAAAGTACAGGACATGACATTCAGTGAATTTAAAGCCCTGGTCATGATGCAGTTTGATGTAGTTATGAAGTACAGTGCCTTCAGAAAGTATTCATACCCCTTGACTTATTCGTCATTGGGTTGTCTTACAGCCTGGATTCATAATGGATTAAATAGATTTTTCTCACCCATCTACACACAAAACCCCATAACGACAAAGTGGAATATTTATAAATTATTGCATAAAAAAAAAAAAAAATACAGAAATATCTAATTTACATAAGTAGTCACACCCCTATGTCAAAACATGTTACAATCACCTTTGGCAGTAATTATAGCTGTGAGTCTTTCTGGGTAAGTCTCTAAGAGGTTTGCACACCTGGATTGTACAATATTTTCACATTATTCTTTTTAAAATTCTTCAAGCTCTCAAGTTGGTTGTTGGACATTGCTAGACAGACATTTTCAAGTCTTGCCATACATTTTCAAGCCAATTTAAGTTAAACTGTAATTAGGCCCTCGGGAACATTCATTGTCGTCTTGGTAAGAAATTCCAGTGTATATTTGGTGTTGTGTTTTAGGTTATTGTCCTGCTGAAAAGTGAATTTGTCTCCCAGTATCTGGTGGATAGCAGAATGAACCAGGTTTTCATCTAGGATTTTGCCTGTGCTTAGCTATATTCCATTTATTTGTATCCTAAAAAACTCCCTAGTCCTTGCTGATGACAAGCAGACCAATAACATGATGCAGTCACCACCATGCTTGAAAATATGGAGAGTGGTACTCAGTGGCATTTTGTGTTGGATTTTCCCCAAACATAATGTTTTGTATTCAGAACATAAAGTAAATGTCTTTGTTAAATGTGTTGCAGTTTTTACATTACATTAGTGCCTAATTGAAAACAGGATGCATGTTTTGGAATATTTTTTATTCTGTACAGGCTTCCTTCTTTTCACTCTGTCATTTACGTTAGTATTGTAGAGTAAAGATGTTGTTGATCCACCCTCAGTTTTCTCTTATTACAGCAGTCAAACTATGAAACTGTTTTAAAGTCAACTTTGGCCTCATGGTGAAATTCCTGAGTGCTTTCCTTCCTCTCCGGCAACTGAGTAAGGAAGGATGCCTGCAACATTGTAGTGACAGGGTGTATTGATACACCATCCAACATTGTATTAATAACTTCACCATGCTCAAAGGGATATTCAATGTCTGCTTTAAACAAATATATCTATTTACCAATATGTGCCCTTCTTTGCGAGGCATTGGAAAACCTCTGTTGTCTTTGTGGTTGAATCTGTATTTGAAATTCACTGCTCGACTGAGGGACCTTACAGATAATTGTATGTGAGGGGAACAGTATGTGTGGGATACGAGGTAGTCATTCAAAAATCAAGTTAAATACTATTATGGCACACAGAGTGAGTCCACGCAACTTAGTATGTGACTTGTTAAGCAAATTTGTACTCCTGAACTTTAGGCTTTCCATAACAAAAGGGGTTGAATACTTATCGTCTCAAGACATTTAGGCTTTTCAAGCTACATTTTTTTGTCAAAATGTCAAAATACAAACTTCCACTTTGTGCTTAGACCAGTGACACAAAATCTAAGTTTTATACATGTTAAATGAATGCTATAAAACAAAACAAAAATGTATAAAGTTAAGGGGTGTGAATACTTTTTGAACATGGAAGACAAGATTAATTTTCTTTATTCTTTATTGCAGTGGTTGGGCTATACTGAATCCGTCTTGAAATGACCCTTTACAAAACAATGAATGCTACTCCTCAGTCGTTCTGAGGGCGAAAGCCTTTTCTGCTGACTAAGTCAAATCTCTGCTTACCCTGAAAACATCGCCAGTGTTTTCACACAAGTAATCGGGGCTATATAGCCCAGGATCTGTGACTTTTGAGTAACACTACTATTTCCCTCTTTCTCACTAATGTCCACATTTAACAGCCTCTACTACACAATGCCCCTTATTTATAGGCCTGGGCAAGTCGTGTGAGTGGGTGTTTGTGTTACCTCAGACTCTAAATATCTATTCCTCTCAGCCTGCTACTTCCTGTCTGACAGGAAGTGTGTATGTGTGTGTGGAGGGAGGTCAGTGACCTTTGGGTCTGAGCGGGCGACGGACTTGTTGTCCGTGGCAACGTGATGCTGTGTTTCCAGGCTATTGTGCTGAAGAGAGAAATGGGCTGTGAACTGGAGGTTTGCTGCTTTCAACAGCCAAGACAGCCTCCCTTTCCTTCATTTAATATTTCACCCCCCCTTGAAACCTCCCTGCATCCATCCATCCTTTGATTGAATCGGTAATCCCCCCCTGGCACTGTGTGAGCAGCTGTGACAACAGCTCTGAGGAGAGATGGAGTCGTTGGGAGTAGCTGCGAGAAAGGCAGTCCCAATATTTTCAGACCAGTTTACAAGTTCTCTCTGTTTACTGACAGAGTGCACAGTCAGCATTCATTCAAAGGCGTGTGTGTGTGTGTGTATATGTGGTAAGGTAACACCCCACTGGGGTTAGAGTTTGGATAGGGCATTCAGCTGGTTGCAACATCCTGTTGTGAGAGACGTTGCAAACAGGTCCGCACACTTCTCCCTATCAGTCCACTGTGGGAAAACTACACTCCACTAAGAACAATGAAGCAGCCTGGGGGCAGAAGAAAATACAGTGTAGACATAACTCTAGAACCTAATTTTAAATCTTATTTTCTTCACTGTGGCAGCAGGTTCTTTTAACTCCCTCAGACATGGACAGACATTAGATGCACATGACAGGATATCCCCAGGCAAAACAGCCCCACCTTGGCGACGTGTCCGTCTGCCTTCCAACTGAACTGAGGAGAGAAGAAGCATTCCGGTGGCTGTGACATCACTTCCTCTTGCCTCAGAGGTCATTGACATTGCAGGGGTATCCTGTGTCTAGACTTCCTGCCATTTTGTTTGGTGCCGGTGGGTTGTGGAGCACACAGATGTTTACCTAACTGACTGTATCCATCATAGGGTATAAACAGCTTACGTGGCATGATATGCCAAAGTCAATGGCAGCTCAATGACTTCATAAACAAATTAGAGGACATCAGATCAGCGGCACATCTATGTAAACACACACTATGTCATGTTTATGACATGAAGGCTTAATGTCAAGCTGTACCATCATGTATAATGGCACCCTGATAATAATGAAACACAACATGACCACGGCAGTTTGCGTTTTTATTTCATGTCTGTCCTGTTAAAGTAGGGTCTCTTATTCCTGATCCTTCGCAAACAGATAATAAAAACATACATTTAGAAAAATATACATTGATATTAGAACTGAAGACTTAAAATTCTGTGTTTATTCAAATATACATTTTGCATATTAGAATCTATAAAAAGTCAGAAAGGTTTGTTTCGAGCAGGGATTTCTGAGGTGAAAAGGACTTGTATCTGACTGAACAAATCGGCAGGTATTTCCAAACCCCTTAAAGCTTATTTACATTCAGCGAGGATGTGTGAATACTTTATGAATTCCAAATTGACCCCTATCCCCTAGGTACTCCCGAAGACCTGAAATTCTTGGATAGATGTAAGCATATATAGTGAAAACTCCACACAGCCAAACAGAAGGAAAGTAATACTGGTACTTTCATTCTTTCAGATCTACAGGAGTGCCTATGGTATAGGGGTTAACTTGGAATTCAGCAGGGGACATTCTTCCTGTAAGAATAGTTGAAGAAAAGGGTCAAGGGGAGGTATATATGAAAATAACAGTTTCTCTACTGCTCTACTTCATCCCTCTCTCTCAGGCCATCATGTCCCCCTAGTCTGGTAGAGAAAAGCAGAAGTTGTAACATACTCCTGCTGCAAATGCTACAGTACTAAAACCTTGCCGTTAGTTCTGTCCAGTTGTATAAGGAGGTACTCAATTTTAGAGGAGAGAGGAGTTTGAGGTGTTAAAGACTATCCCTCGATACCCACTCCAGAGTTAGGCTGCTTGTCACCAAGCGAAAGCAACTGCCTTTAAATTCAGAAAGACAACGAGACAGTTCAAAACAACTGTTTGTCCCGCAGGACCTCAAAGTTCAACCAAAGTTCACATGCAACACTTTCTATCAACAGTTTCACGTGCTTTGTCCTTCATTGACATCACATACAGTACAACATCCCTTGCCTCCCACATTATTCGCAAACATCCTTATAATGTTCCAAAAACAACTCTGTCCAAACTCGCAAAGTTCCTTTCAATCCGCTAAATATCCCCCTATCATACGTAAGGCATCCTTCGCGTGGTCATGAAGTTCTAAATTCTCTGTTTTTCTGCAAAATTCACAAAAGGTTACGACAATCCTTTATCCAAAGGCTTCAGGTTCCGTTCAGTTCCTCTCGATCTGGTCGATGTCCAGCTCTCCCCCCAGCTGGTAGATGTCCTTCTCTGTCCCACACTCACTCTTCCAGAGGGGGTGTCCCTCTCCCATTCTCTCCCCCCCTCCCCTGCATGGGGACCAGGGCCTAGAGTCCAGGCTACACGCAGAGTCACTGTCCAGCTCCTCATAGGAAGAGTTATCCTCCTCCTCATCCACTTCCTGTTGAGTCTCAGCACCTAGGTCAGGCGCACAGGTGAAGTAAGATTCCGATTGGCTCAAGCTCCTGGAGGAGGGTGGGGGCATGTTTGATTGACAGCTGTCTGGACCAGAGAACCCAGGGCAGCTCAAGCTGTGGAAAGTCTGGAGTTTCTGTTTGAGAGAAGAAATAAGAGGGAAAGAAAGGGAGATTTTGATTGGTATAACAACACATTTACAGTATCGTTGTCTTACTGTTCAATCTTGATTCAGGTCACACAACCTATGTACCAACCTAACTTAATTAACCCATCAGTAATACTCTGTGAGAGTTGTTCAGAGAAACCTGAGAGCTAGGTCTTTATGGCATGTGGGTGTGTGACTCGTGCTTCACTGGTAGAGCTGAACTCGCCCTTCCACTAGGGAGCTAGTTTTGTTAATGTTCTGGTTAGTCTGTTCACAGTCAGAGGAAACACAGTGGAAAGACAACATGGTGAGATCAGTTGCAAACCACAAAGGTATCCTCTTCCTCCCAACCCCATGTCTCTCCCTGTCCTGCTGCACTGAGGGGATGAAGCACAAAAACACACCAGGCAAAACGGCAAGCTTTCCTGAAGACTTATAATGTTATAATATATCTTATATGATTCCTCCTCCTTGTTTGGCTTGACCTAGCTTATTGAACTGCACTGGCCAACTCACACACCCATCATCAAGTTGACACTTATGAATAATTGTGTTGGACAAAAGGGAAAATGTATAGTGTGTGTGTGTGTGTGTGTGTGTGTGTGTCCGTGCATGCTCTAATGAGCAAACACCCAGCAAATGGACATCATAAGCCCTCAGGAGAGGAGAGATTACTCTGGAGCAGCTCTGGGTTTACTTAGGTGTGATCTCTCCTTTCAGAGACCAGAGACGTGTGTGTACGACAAACACACTGTGCCCATGCAAGGTGTGTAAATCAGGCTATTTGGGTGACAACTACATGTATGCTTAAGAGAGTGCGTGTGTTTACTAACGAGAGAGAGAAAGCGAGAGAGAGAGAAAGCGCAAGAGAGGGCTAGTTAGACTGGCACTGTCTGAATACCAATATTTACATTCTAAACAGTAGGCTTTTTGGTTATGCAAAAAAGGCAACGTTTTATAGTATAATGTGCAATTTCAAAAAAAATGAGTATGCTTTAAATGCCAGGATGTCATACTGATTTCGACTTTTCATCTAATAGAATTCACTGCACACTATTGAGGAAGAGAATCGTATTTTCACAGCCATGTGTGTTTGACAACAGCCGATAATCAGAATAGGGACGCGCTCTACAAAAACGAACGAATGGCGAGGAACAAGCCATTCATTCCCTCAACCTTACAATAGAGCCAGAGCAGAGGCATCCCAGCAGTGAAAGGGTGAAGCGTCCCTCTCTCCCAGTAGCAGATGTTGAAGGCATGGAGGTGAATAGAGATGAGTGTTTCTATAGCCCACGGCACACATGATGGACAACTCTAATGTTCCTCAAATCCCTCATTCACTTCTTCCTGTTACAATGGACTGGTAGAGACTTTAACAAAATGCTTTTACAAAACGTACATGTTTTGGGTTGGGGCTCCCAAATACACTACGTTATGAGAGAAATCAAATAAAAATTATAAAGTGCTGGGTTTATATAACTTTAATGTTTACTATCTTTGGCAATGTCAGCTTTACATTCTGTGGCTAAAACATGCACAAAGCTAACATTTAGACACATTCTGGTACACCAATAATATATCAGGTGACCACTGAAGGCCAGTGCTTTGCTGTAGTCACCTCAATGGAGTGGAAAGGGGATTTTTGAGGGCCTCTCCCTCTTTCTTCAACCCTTGTAGTACCCCCTTCTAATTATAACACACAGATGAGAGGGGGAATGAGGGAGAGGCAGAAAGGGGGGGTGGTATTCTCTACAATATGCTTCCTATTAAATCATATTGGGCTAAGACCAGGATTTGGGGAAAGGGCTTTTAATAATCTGCAGTTTACCCACCTTTTGTTTTCTAGAGCACCCGTCTTTTCCCACATGTTGTTGTGTTACAGCCTGAATTGAGAATGTATTACATTTATATTTTGTGTTACTGGCCTACACACAATACCCCATAATGTCAATGTGGAATTATGTTTTTAGAAACGTACAAATGAATGAAAAATGAATAGCAACCCTTTGTTATGGCAAGCCTAAATAAATTCAGGAGCACAATTTTGCTTAACAAAATTTTAACAAGTAAAATAAGTTGCATGGACTCTGTGTGCAATAATAGTGTTAAATGATTTTTGAATGACAACCTAATTTCTGTACCCCACACATACAGGGCAAATCCAACACAACGCAAATATTGTGTGCAACGCTCTTAGAGACTTACCAAGAAAGACTCACAGCTGTAATCGCTGCCAAAGGTGATTCTAACATGTATTGACTCAGGGGTGTGAAAACGTATGCAAGAGAGATATTTCTGATATAAACATTTCTAAAAACATGTTTTCACTTAGTCGTTATGGGGCAGTGTGTGTAGATGGTTGAGACTAAAAATCTATTTGAATTCATGCTGTAACACAACAAAATGTTGAATACGTCAAGAGGATATGAATACTTTCTGAAGACAATGTACCCACACACACACACACACATACATAAATAGGAGTCACTCAGCTAAAGCTCTTGATCAGAGCGTATTTCCAAGACCCATATAAAAAAAGGAGGGACTGGTATAATAAAATGCCCCCAGAGAGACAGTGTGTTATGGGAGAGAGAGGGACCTCCTGGAACAAACGCAGACACAGGAGGGGAAAAAATGGAGCTTTACCCATTACTGGCAGGCAGACGGACAGAGACTAGTACAAGTCTAACATATTTACCTGCGTGTATGTGGGTGTGTGTTTGTGTCACAGTTTGCTGCCATAGCAAGGCCCCATGCCACCACACCAACCCAACCACTTAGGTATTCCCACAACCCCACAGGGGCTGCAGCTCAGCTATGCTCACCATGCCTGTCATCCCAGGAATGGCGAGGAGAAGTGACCCGTCACTTCACGAGCCTGAACCCAGGCCAATGAGAATATATTAATTCATGAGACTCCGCTCTGCTAGCCCTCCACCAGCAGGGGAGATTTAGGGAGAAATAAATAACCCCTCTCTCTACACTGCAATTTCTCTTGCCCCCAGAGACGTATGCACACTCGTACAAACAGCAAATGCATCCAACAATTTGTAGAGTCACAAGCTTGAAGTAATCATTGCGTGCTAGGAATATGGAAATACTGACTACTTAAATACACATATGTGAATTTGTCCCAATACTTTTGGTCCCCTAAAATGGGGGGACTATGTACGAAAAGTGACTTCTAAACGGTTCAAATCAAGGTTTATTTATCACATGCGCCGAATACAGACAGGTGTAGACCTTACAGTGAAATGCTTACTTACAGGCTCTAACCAACAGTGCAAAAATGGTATTAGGTGAACAATAGGTAAGTAAAAAAAATAAAAAAATAAAAAAATAAAAAATACAGTGAAAAATAACAGTAGCGAGGCTACATACAGTAGCGAGGCTATAACAGTAGCGAGGCTATATACAGTAGCGAGGCTATATACAGTAGCGAGGCTATAACAGTAGCGAGGCTATATACAGTAGCGAGGCTATAACAGTAGCGAGGCTATATACAGTAGCGAGGCTATAACAGTAGCGAGGCTATATACAGTAGCGAGGCTATATACAGTAGCGAGGCTATATAAAGTAGCGAGGCTATATACAGTAGCGAGGCTATATACAGTAGCGAGGCTATAACAGTAGCGAGGCTATATACAGTAGCGAGGCTACATACAGTAGCGAGGCTATAACAGTAGCGAGGCTATATACAGTAGCGAGGCTATAACAGTAGCGAGGCTATATACAGTAGCGAGGCTATAACAGTAGCGAGGCTATAACAGTAGCGAGGCTATATACAGTAGCGAGGCTATATACAGTAGCGAGGCTATATACAGTAGCGACGCTATAACAGTAGCGAGGCTATATAACAGTAGCGAGGCTATATACAGTAGCGAGGCTATAACAGTAGCGAGGCTATAACAGTAGCGAGGCTATATACTGTAGCGAGGCTATAACAGTAGCGAGGCTATATACTGTAGCGAGGCTATAACAGTAGCGAGGCTATATACAGGCACTGGTTAGTCGGGCTGATTGAGGTAGTATGTACAGATGGTTAAAGTGACTATGCATATATGATAAACAGAGAGTAGCAGCAGCGTAAAAGAGGAGTTGGGGGAGGGGGGGGGGGGGGGGGCATATGGCACACAATGCAAATAGTCCGGGTAGCCATTTGATTACCTTTTCAGGAAACTTATGGCTTTGGGGTAAAAACTGTTGAAAAGCCTTTGTCCTAGACTTGGCACTCCGGTACCGTTTGCCATGCGGTAGTAGAGACTGTATGACTGGGGTGGCTGGGGTCTTTGACAATTTTCAGGGTCTTCCTCTAACACCGCCTGGTTTAGAGGTCCTGGATGGAAGGCAGCTTACTGGGCCGTATGCACTACACTGTGTAGTGCCTTGCGGTCGGAGGCCGGGCAATTGCCGTACCAGGCAGTGATGCAACCATGCTCTCAATATTGCAGCTGTGGAAGCTTTTGAGGATCTGAGGACCCATGCCAAATATTTAGTTTCCTGAGGGGGAATAGGCTTTGTCGTGCCCTCTTCACGACTGTCTTGGTGTGTTTGGGCCATTCTAGTTTGCTGATGTTGTCACCAAGGTACTTGAAGCTCTCGACCTGCTCCATTACAGCCCCGTCGATGAGAATGGGAGCGTGCTCGGTCCTCCTTTTCCTGTAGTCCACAATCATCTCCTTAGTCTTGGTTACGTTGAGGGATAGGTTGTTGTTCTGGCACCACTCAGCCAGGTCTCTGACCTCCTCACTATAGGCTGTCTCGTCGTTGTCGGTGATCAGGCCTACCACTGTTGTGTCGTCTGCAAACTTAATGATGGTGTTGGAGTCGTGCCTGGCCATGCAGTTGTGGGTGAACAGGGGAGGTGTTCAGTCCCAGGGTCCCGAGTTTGGTGATGAGCTTGGAGGGCACTATGGTGTTGAATGCTGAGCTGTAATCGATTAACAACTTTCTCACATAGGTATTCCTCTAGGTGGGAGATGGCAGTGTGGAGTGCAATTGAGATTGCATTGTCTGTAGATCTGTTGGGGCGGAATGCAAATTGGAGTTGCTCTAGGGTGTCTGGAATGATGGAGGTGATGTACGCCATGACTTTCAAATCACTTTAGAGGGCAGTAGTCATTGTGGCAGGTAGCCTTACAGTTCTTGGGAACATGAATGATGGTGGTCAACTTGAGACGTGGGGATTACAGAGAGGTTGAAAATGACGTGAAGATGCCTGCCAACTGGTCAGCGCATGCTCTGAGAATGCACCATGGAATACCGTTCGTTTCCTCAGCCGTAGCCTCGGTGTTGGCTGAGATAGCCCTGTGTGTGGTAGCCCTGTCCTTTAGTTTAGCGTGTACCTCTGTGTTAATCCAGGACTTTTGATTGGGGAAGCAGCTGTGGGGACAACGTCGGCGATGCATTTCCTGATGAAGCCCAAGGCGGAGGTGGTTAGCTCATCGATGCTATCGGCGGAGTCCCGAAACATATTCCAGTCAGCGCTAGCAAAACAGTCCTGTAACATAGCCTTCAATTCAGAGGACCATTTCTCTATAGAGTACGTCACAGGTACTTCCTGTTTGTGCATTTGTTAGTACACAGGAAGCGCACCCTTTTGCGTCTGGCAAACCCCTCACCCCTAAGCCGGCATTACAGAAGTTCCAAAGCAATAATCAGTACAAATATAACCGTATTCATAGTTTCATACATACACTACGGTTATATTGAGCTACCGTACATTTGCAGTGCTATATACAGGCCGTTTCTGCTTGTGTATCACTATTGCAGCCAAGTTTATAGTACTGAGTCAGACTCAATACCTTACCTAAGCCATGCTATACTCAACAGGACTGAGATTGATCAAGAGTGCCTGAGTTTGGCTGTGTGCATCTGTGACAATGTGTGTGCGTGTGTGTCAGTGTGATTTCGTGACCTACAGTATTCTGTGCTAAGAGAGAGTAAATTGGTAAGTGCATATCTGGTTTCATGCGTGCGTGATGGCTGAAACTACTGCACAAACCCGCACCACCTGATCTCATCAGTCCTCCTCACACAGTGCTAAAGCGCAGTCGAGCAATCCCAACCACAAACAAAAACGGAATAATAAAAAACTAGCCTCCATTCATTATTGGTACTATCCATGCGAAAATAATAGACTGTGAGCCATTGGGCATTCCAGAGAGCAGAGGTAACTGGTGCGGATAACGAAAATGCCCTTGGTTTTAGTGGCTGGCATGGACACAGGAAACATGCTAGGCTCCATTACTGAACACTTGTTGATCCAACCCTGGCAGGGTTGAGGAGGAAGGAGAGGCACAAAGTAATGATATCAGCTAGCTACATCAGTGTTTACACTGTGCTAGTCCTGGAGGAGCCCTATATGTGCTGGATTTAATTCCAAACTGTGCTATCTCAGCACATTCTCAAGGGAGACGCCTTCTTCAGAGGGATAGAGCTAAGTGAGCCAGTGTGGTATCACTGTAGGAAAGTTAAGAGTGGGACTGCATATAGTGCTGTATCATCATAATTGGCTGCATTCACCATCTGATTCATGTGCAAAATTAGACTGTATCCATGATCCTATCCATCCATTCTACATGAAGCCATCATGTAGTAATCTCAGAGCAGTTCCACGACTTCCTCTGGCACTCCACAAGCACAAACAAGCCTCCTCCAGGCCAGGCATAATGTGATCCAGCTAAAAATAAAAACCTGGGTGACTAAATAGCCTGATCATTAATCAAATCTCCCTCCCCCACAGTCAACCACTGGAGGGAGGGATAGAGTGACGGAGGGAGGGAGGAAGAGGGAAATTGACTGCGGGTTCAACATTTGCATCGTGTGTTTACCCAACAGAATCAATGAAATGATAACCGGAGCCAAGTGTGCTAGAGCATGGCAGTGCGAAGCATGACCAAACACAAGGAATGCTCCTTAGTTAACGCCATTTTCCAAAGGGGAGACTTGAAAACATTTACCCACCACACTACAAACCATCGACCCAGAAAAACTTAATACAGCCTGATTTAATCCCCCAGATCAGACACAAAGAAGGAAGCCAAATTATGTTTGAAGAGCTCTTGAATGTTCCCAACCTCTGAACAGAAGTATTCCTTTGTTGGTAATTTTGTTTGGCCTGGTCTAACCTTATGTATTCAGGTTATTAAAGGTATTACAGAGTTTAAAGACTTGGATGAAAGTTGAGCTATATATATTTTTTATTTTACAGTACACAAAACAATTGAGTTAAGGTGTCTTAATACAAACGGCTGCTCTCATCAGTGGGTGCATCACCCCCACCCGCTCCGAACTGCTGGCAGGGTGATGCCCCCCGCCCCCTTCCCAAAGGGATTTCCCAAGGACGGGAAGAACCACTGGACACCCGGGCGGGCATGGAAGCAAGCGCACACACAATCATCAGGACCAGCACACATGCTGTATACAACTTGATTTATTTAGGTTATGTTCTATGGCCTTCAAACTCATCTCTGGACCTCGGAGCCAGTTCCACTGCGTTGTTTCACTGTTCCCCTCTAATCAGGGACTGATTTAGACCTGGGACACAAGGTTGGGTGCAATTAATTATCAGGTAGAACAAGAAAACCAGTAGGCTCCGGACCTTGTAGGGTAAGAGTTGAATACCCCTGTTCTACGGTTTACATGTGTTCTGATAGTGTCCCAGAGACCATCTAGTCCATTGTCATAGTCTTGAAGGCTGCTCGTTCCATAGTCCAAGAAGTCCTTTAATCAAGTGTCCATTCTGAAACACTGAGGTTTACACATTTTCCAATTCCTAAGTATTGTCCGTTTGACTGATAGTTGGGCCAGAGTAATAATGCTTAGCGTGGTTCTAGGTTGGATCTTACCCTACTCCCTAGTAGGTACACTACAGGAAACAGTGGGATACATACATTCAAGATTTCAGACAACATATCAACTAACTCAGTCCAGAATCTTTTGACAGCTGGATATTTGCAGATGCATTAGTGTACCGACCTCACCACAGCCATCCCAACAAGTCTGAAAGGCTTTGTTTAATGTTTTTCAACTTGTGTGGTGTGATATATGCCCTTCGTAAGATCTTCATTTGATCTACTCTTAATCAAGATGAGAAAATACCGATTAAGCTCTGTGAAATGTCTTAGTCATCATAAGATAATCAGATTCCACTAATATGGTTTGATCTAAAGTTGCCTTTCAGTAATTTGGCATTGCCAGACACTCTTGGCAGACTATTGAAGGGTGTGTGTGTGTCCACGGTTACTAACCTGGGTCATCTTGGCCAGGTCCAGGGAGGGTCGTGGTTCCTGAGCATCCTCTGGTCTCCTGCGCTTCATACCGATCTTCTTATCGTTCAGGACGCAGGGCTGGGACTTGCTCCGCGACAGCCCCCCAGTCCTCCCTGCTGTCTGCCCAGCACGTCTCCCCAGCTGTGGGTTGCAGTCCGGTGAGCTGGCCCCCTCTCTGTGTTGGTCTGGCAGGCTGATCTGCTCATGGGACAAGGAGAGGGGCCTGAGAGAGTGGTGGTAGGAGGGGGAGGTAGGGGAGGCAGTGAACAGAGGGTGAAGGGGCAGGTGCTGGTTGAAGCAGGGAAGCTCCAGGGAGCCTTCTGTGGGGTTGTTGGAGCGGGATGGCAGGCTGAAACTGGAGCTCCGCTGCATGGCAGGAAAATGAACCCCTGAAAAACTTCCACCACCTCCTATTCCACTTCCTCCAGAGCAGCGCTGCACACTCCCCCCGCTGTGGCACCTCCTCTTCTCCACCGCCGTCCACACTCGCGACCCCTGAGGTCTCCATGACGACCTGCAGCTCCCAAACGCTTCGGAGAAGGACAGTGAGAGTGAGCGGCACTGGCGCTTGCTAGGGGGCGCCGTGGCGGCTGAGGTGGAGGTGGCGAGGGCCAGGGACTGGGTGGCTGCCAGCTTGGCATCGCCCAGGTTGAGGTCTCGAATGAGGCTGGTGATGGCGGTGGCAGTGCCCACCTCGCGGCCCCAGACCCGGCTACTCCGCTGACACTCCTCGGGCAGAACGTCCCACAGGCTCTCCAGACTGGCGCCGGACTGGCAGGGGGTCCCTGGCTGGACGGCACAGCCTCTGCGCAGGTCTAGCCACCTGTCTGCCTCTGGAACACAAGAACACACAATAAATACATGAACACACACGTTATGTTATGTTTTATACTTTATATATCATCTAATATATCTAATATATCTATATATCTATCTAATTTGAAATCATTACTATGTTCCTCCTATATTACTTCTCCCCCTCTGGCAACATAAGCTACTATTTGCCATCTCATGGAGTTTTGGAAATCCCACTTTATCTCCTCTACAGAGGCTATGTCAAGATAAAGTACAGCTTTAAGTGAAACAATAAACGACAGGGAAAGCAGGGCAAAGTTTCCAGGGTGAGGTTCAATGTGCAGTGTGCATCTTCTTCACGTATGCGAGTGGGGCTTCGCGTTAGGATGACCAACCCAGTAAATGATCACACATGCATGCACACGCACACTTAGACAGTAAGCAATAGCAGCTCTTGGTTAGTTAAACTGTAAAGTGTATCCTGGTGAGTATCGCCACATCTGTAGGAACTCTAATAGAGAGAGAGAGAGAGATGGAGCACATCACTCAAGGTCTAGATTCTCAGTAGAGGTGGTTTAAGACAGGATAGTAAAAAACAGCTAGCTATAGACAGGGGATTGGTTCAACCCAAGCTGCACTTCTTGACAGTACATTATCTGAAACAGAGCTGCTAGCTCTAGATCAACAGTTGAATTATGGCTGGCAGGGAAATAGTCTGAGCTTATTGGTATTACAAGATTCTACAAGCAACCTGGCAGCCTCTACTAGACATGTAAATGTCAAATGACAACATACGTCATGAATTAATCACATGTTTTATTTGGCACTACAGTTGTCACAGAATGCTTAGTTAACAAAAATTTGCACGAGGAGGCCTAAGGGCAACAGTGGCACGGTGGTGTTTGGCCAAAAACAGTACCAGTCACATAACAAACACTGACTTTCAGGTCTATGAACCGGACAATGTTGTGCCACTTGTTTTACTGTTGATGGGGGTTTCTCCAACTGAAAAGTTAAGTGAAGACAAGTTTAGACTGAAGGAGAACTTCCAAAAGTCCTCTGACTGGGGAATATGTCTTAGTCCGGGTGGGTGGCTTCCTCCAACAAGGACAGAAATGCAGCCTGACTTGATTGGTTTAAATTCAGACAGAACTTGACAAATGAATATGCCGACATTATTCATCACAGGCACAAAGGAAGAATATGACAGTCCAGTGGGCAAAACACCACACTGGTTCTGGCCAATGTAGCCGCTACTGATCTCAAAGCTAGCACAGATATCTGTTGATTCCCAATTGGCAACCAGGGGCTCATCTCTGTCCAAATCCATCCCTTCAAATGCCTCTCTCCATTTTTGACCTCTCTTTGGTGGGCGGAAGTCTTTGTTTCAGTCCCAAAGAACAATGGACGGGGGCTACGACATGACCTGACAAGAATGTCAAGAATACAAAATGACAATAGGAGAAAGCATCTAAAAGAAATAACCTCGCCCAGTGGAAAAATGTGTTCTGCAAAGGACTGCAATCCCAGCAAAGGCCATTTAACAGCATACAATGTCTTATGTCAGCTGTAACAGATACAGTATCTACAGTACCCCTCTCCGGTACATGGGACAGATGACGGGGCGGTCCAAAGGAACTTTTATTTACAGTAGCTTGTCTTTTAACATGGGGGGGGGGGGGGTAAGGAGTGTGATATTCGCTGAGCCAAGGAAATCATTGACAAAGGCCACACAACACTCCATTACTTTTGAGTCCAATGAGTGCAGTGCACTGCTCATTGTGAAGGCAGGTGCACACTGGGCATGAGAGGGAGGCGAGAGACAGATGGTAAAAGAGAGAAGTGAGACAGAAAGAGAGTGACAGAAGGGGATCAGCAGAAATAGTTAAAGGGGAGGGGAGCTTATAACAAGACATAAAGCTGGTGAACAACACAAAGAAAATGAAAATAAAGCCTGATACAAGACGGTAAGAAACTTAAAATGGTGAGGATAACAGAGCAAAGGCCTTAGTCTGAGGGATGGATGCACTCACCCACAGTGCCACAGGAGAAGAGGGTAGTCCCTCTGCTCATGGTGCCGCGCTTACGCTGTTGATGGACAGATGGAGGGAAACAGACAAAGAGGACATGGCTTAGACTAGGCTCATTTATCAGACTCTAAACATGTCCGTACATAACTCTCCAAGCAACCCACACACAATCCCTGTTTGTCCTAGAACGTACAGAACAATTCAGAAAGGAGAACAAACAGGGTGGTGCAGTCAAGCTCATAGAGAAATGGGGCAAAGGGACAGAGTCATTAACATTGCTGGGAGACACCTTAGGTTCAACGTCACAACAAAACAGTGTCATGACAGCACTACTGTGACAGCACAGTGTGTACTGTACCTTACAGTACACACTGGGGGCTATAAAGAGGTACAACTACTCACATGGGCTTAATTTCAGTTGAAGCCTTTTCACCCAAATTGTTTGATTTGAAAAGCAGCCCTTGTATGTCATCGACTGCTGAGGTAGAATAATATACCATTTATTGAGAAGGGCCAACCTAGAGATCATATAAATGAATTTAAGACCTTGATGGCGAGCACCCTGCCAAAAACTACAATAGGATGTATTGTAGAGAAGCCAACAGAGAGCCCAAGTCTCATGTTTCCAAGGTCAGTTGAGAGAGAGACGCACCTGTAAGGTACATGTTACAGTGCTTTAGTTATAGGTCTAGCAGAGTTTTACTCACCAGCAGCAATTCAGTGTCTTTGGACCTTACATCATCGACACCCTTCTTCTTTTCCAGTGTTTTTGAGAATATGATCACCATGGTAGGGTGCAGCTCTGCTCCAGTCCATTCCAGTGCAGAAGAAGGCCATGGGAAGCCATCTTAGTTGAGGGCGGAGGGGAGACAGTCTTTTGGGCAGGTTGGATGTGCAGATGACCACCTTCCATCGGCAGAGTGTCCTCGGGTGTTAGGGGAGCGTCTCTCACTCTTCAGCCATCCCTGTGCAACAACAGACAGAGAGATGTGGTGAGCACACACACACACATACAGTTGAAGTTGGAAGTTTACATACACCTTAGCAAATACAGTTTTTCACAATTGCTGACATTTAATCCTAGTAAAAATTCCCTGGCTTAGGTCAGTTAGGATCAACACTTTATTTTATAATAGTAGAGAGAATGATTTATTTCAGCTTTAATTTCTTTCATCACATTCCAATTGGGTCAGAAGTTTACATAAACAATTTAAAGGCAATGCAATTGAGTGTAACTTGGCTCAAACGTTTAGGATATTCTTGCACAAGCTTGCCACAATAAGTTGGGTGAATTTTGGCCCACACCAGACAGAGCTGGTGTTCCTGAGTCAGGTTTGTAGGCCTCCTTGCTCGCACACACTTTTTCAGTTCAGCCCACACATTTTCTATGGGATTGAGGTCAGGCCTTTGTGATGGCCACTCCAATACCTTGACGTTGTTGTCCTTAAGCCATTTTAACACAACTTTGGAAGTATGCTTGGGGTCATTGTCCAATCGGAAGACCCATTTGCGACCAAGCTTTAACTTCCTGACTGATGTCGTGAGATGTTGCTTCAATATATCCACATAATTTTCCTTCCTCATGATGCCATCTATTTTGTGAAGTGCAGTCCCTCCTGCAGCAAAGCACTCCCACAACATGATGCTGCAACCCCCGTGCTTCACGGTTGGGATGGTGTTCTTCGGCTTGCAAGCCTCCCCCTATTTCCTCCAAACATAACGATGGTCATTATGGCCAAACAGTTATATTTTTGTTTCACGAGACCAGAGGACATTTCTCCAAAAAGTACGGTCTTTGTCCCCATTTTTATGGCAGTTTTGGAGTAGTAGCTTCTTTCTTGCTGAGCAGCCTTTCAGGTTATGTCGATATAGGACTCGTTTTACTGTGGATATAGATACTTTTTGTACCGGTTTTCTCCAGCATCTTCACAGGGTCCTTTGCTGTGGTTCTGGGATTGATTTGCACTTTTCGCACTAAAGTACGTTCATCTCTAGGAGACAGAATGTGTCTCCTTCCTGAGCGGTATAACGGCTGTGTGGTCCCATGTTGTTTATACAGTGCCTTGCGAAAGTATTCGGCCCCCTTGAACTTTGCAACCTTTTGCCACATTTCAGGCTTCAAACATAAAGATATAAAACTGTATTTTTTTGTGAAGAATCAGCAACAAGTGGGACACAATCATGAAGTGGAACGACATTTATTGGATATTTCAAACTTTTTTAACAAATCAAAAACTGAAAAATTGGGCGTGCAAAATTATTCAGCCCCCTTAAGTCAATACTTTGTAGCGCCACCTTTTGCTGCGATTACAGCTGTAAGTCGCTTGGGGTATGTCTCTATCAGTTTTGCACATCGAGAGACTGACATTTTTTCCCATTCCTCCTTGCAAAACAGCTCGAGCTCAGTGAAGTTGGATGGAGAGCATTTGTGAACAGCAGTTTTCAGTTCTTTCCACAGATTCTCGATTGGATTCAGGTCTGGACTTTGACTTGGCCATTCTAACACCTGGATATGTTTATTATTGAACCATTCCATTGTAGATTTTGCTTTATGTTTTGGATCATTGTCTTGTTGGAAGACAAATCTCCGTCCCAGTCTCAGGTCTTTTGCAGACTCCATCAGGTTTTCTTCCAGAATGGTCCTGTATTTGGCTCCATCCATCTTCCCATCAATTTTAACCATCTTCCCTGTCCCTGCTGAAGAAAAGCAGGCCCAAACCATGATGCTGCCACCACCATGTTTGATAGTGGAGATGGTGTGAGCTGTGTTGCTTTTACGCCAAACATAACGTTTTGCATTGTTGCCAAAAAGTTCAATTTTGGTTTCATCTGACCAGAGCACCTTCTTCCACATGTTTGGTGTGTCTCCCAGGTGGCTTGTGGCAAACTTTAAACAACACTTTTTATGGATATCTTTAAGAAATGGCTTTCTTCTTGCCACTCTTGCATAAAGGCCAGATTTGTGCAATATACGACTGATTGTTGTCCTATGGACAGAGTCTCCCACCTCAGCTGTAGATCTCTGCAGTTCATCCAGAGTGATCATGGGCCTCTTGGCTGCATCTCTGATCACTCTTCTCCTTGTATGAGCTGAAAGTTTAGAGGGAAGGCCAGGTCTTGGTAGATTTGCAGTGGTCTGATACTCCTTCCATTTCAATATTATCGCTTGCACAGTGCTCCTTGGGATGTTTAAAGCTTGGGAAATCTTTTTGTATCCAAATCCGGCTTTAAACTTCTTCACAACAGTATCTCGGACCTGCCTGGTGTGTTCCTTGTTCTTCATGATGCTCTCTGCGCTTTTAACGGACCTCTGAGACTATCACAGTGCAGGTGCATTTATACGGAGACTTGATTACACACAGGTGGATTGTATTTATCATCATTAGTCATTTAGGTCAACATTGGATCATTCAGAGATCCTCACTGAACTTCTGGAGAGAGTTTGCTGCACTGAAAGTAAAGGGGCTGAATAATTTTGCACGCCCAATTTTTCAGTTTTTGATTTGTTAAAAAAGTTTGAAATATCCAATAAATGTCGTTCCACTTCATGATTGTGTCCCACTTGTTGTTGATTCTTCACAAAAAAACACAGTTTTATATCTTTATGTTTGAAGCCTGAAATGTGGCAAAAGGTCGCAAAGTTCAAGGGGGCCGAATACTTTCGGAAGGCACTGTACTTGCGTACTATTGTTTGTACAGATGAACGTGGTACCTTCAGGCATTTGGAAATTGCTCCCAAGGATGAAGCAGACTTGTGGAGGTCTTGAATGATTTATTTTGATTTTCCCATGATGTCAAGCAAAAAGGCACTGAATTTGAAGGTAAGCCTTGAAATACATCCACATGTACACCTCCAATTGACTCAAATGATGTCAATTAGCCTATCAGAAGCTTCTAAATCCATGACATAATTTTCTGAAATTTTCCAAGCTGTTTAAAGGCACAGTCAACTTAGTGTATGTAAACTTCTGACCCACTGGAATTATGATACAGTGAATGATAAGTGAAATAATCTGTCTGTAAACAATTGTTGGAAAAATTACTTGTTTCATGCACAAAGTAGATGTGGTAGTTGCCAAAACTATAGTTTTATTTTCCACCATAATTTGCAAATAAATTAATTAAAAATCCTACAATGTGATTTTCTGGATTTTTTAGGTGTAGAAGCACTTTGTAAAGCTGGTCAAGGTTCACATCAACAGCATCCTCCTGGATACCCTAGACCCACTCCAATTCGCATACCGCCCCAACAGTTCCACAGATGACGCAATCTCAATCGCACAACATAATGCCCCTTTTCACCTGGACAAAAGGAACACCTATGTGAGAATGCTGCTGTTCATTGACTATAGGTCAGCGTTCAACACCATATTGCCCACAAAGCTCATCACTAAGCTAAGGACCCTGGGACTAAACACCTCCCTCTGCAACTGGATCCTGGACTTCCTGACGGGCCGCCCCTAGGTGGTAAGGGTAGGCAACAACACATCTGTCACGCTGATCCTGAACACTGGGGCCCCTCAGGGGTGTGTACTTGGTCCCCTCCTGTACTCCTTGTTCACCCATGACTGCGTGACCAAACATGACTCCAACACCATCATTAAGTTTGCTGGTGACAGTGGTAGGCCTGATCACCAACAATGAGGACAGCCTATAGGGAGGAGGCCAGAGAACTGGCAGTGTGGTGCCAGAACAACAACAACCTCTCCCTCAATGTGAGCAAGACAAAGGAGCTGATTGTGGACTACAGGAGAAGGCGGCGGAACAGGCCCCCATTAACATCACCGGGGCTGTAGTGGAGCGGGTTGAGAGTTTCAAGTTCCTTGTTGTCCACATCACCAACAAACTATCATCGTCCAAACACACCAAGACAGTCGTGAAGAGGGCCCGTCAAAACCTTTTCCCCCTCAGGAGACTGAACAGATTTGGCATGAGTCCCCAGATTCTCAAAAAGTTATTCAGCTGCACCATTGAGAGCATCCTGACCAGTTGCATCACCACCTGGTATGGCAACTGCTCGGCATCTGACCGTAAGGCTCTACAGAGGGTAGTGCGTACGGCCCAGTACATCACTCAGGCAAAGATTCCTGCTATCTAGGCGGTGTCAGAGGAAAGCCCATAAAATTGCCAAAGAATCCAGTCACCCAAGTCATAGACTGTTTTCTCTGCTACCGCACGGCAAGCGGTACCGGAACACCAAGTCTAGGATCAAAAGACCCCTTAACAGCTTCTACCCCCAAGCCATGAGACTGCTGAACAATTAATCAAATGGCCACCGGACTATTTACATCAACCCCCCCCCCCCCCCATTTGTTTTGTACACTGCTGCTACTCGCTGTTTATTTTCTATGCATAGTCACTCCATCTCTACCTACATGTACAAATTACCTCAACTAACCTGTACCCACACACACTGACTCGGTACCGGTACACCCTGTATATAGCCTCATTATTGTTATGTTACTTGTTATTATTTTTGTATTTTATTTTTTAGTTTAGTTTATTTGGTAAATATTTTTTTAACTCTTCTTGAACATCACTGTTGGTTAGGGGCTTAAGTAAGTAAGGTTTACGGTAAGGTTTATGGTAAGGTTTACACTTGTTGTATTCGGCGCATGTGACAAATAAAGTTTGACTTGATTTTGATTTGATGTGGGCACACGTGTGTTGAGCACGCCAAGGATGACCTTTTTTCTATCAAACCACAACAGTGTGTCCCCAGGCGCAGGGCGAGGAGGACAGCAGGATTGCTCATAATGTGTTTCTGTTTGGCAGGCAGCAGGGCCCTGATAGAGACGGTCCTTAACACATACAGCACACTGGGCTTGGACCCCACATACAGAGCACACCACAGGCTCACTCTGTAGTATGTACTGAGTCCTCCTCTACAAAATGTTTAACTCACAACACTAGGGAGCTAATCCAAAACAGTATAGTTGAATCCCCCAGACAGACAGAGCTTGGCTATATCAGGAATAGCAATCACTGCAGTGACCTTGGGGTTGTCCCGACCACACGCTGTAAAACAGCTGATTAGAGAGGGCCAGGCCTGTTCCTCCAATCAACAGCCTACTGTCTACTTTCAGATTCTACAGTGGGCCAACAGACACAGCTACCACAGCCTTCAGAGCTCCTCAGCTAACCCCATGACCACTCTGGGTTATCCATAAGATATGGTAGAGAGAAAATGTAAAGGGTTGATGATTTTAAAAATGATGGGGCCAGTTGGAGAGGATAGAAAGTACTGGACGTTGAGATTGCATTGATGCACTACATAACAAAGAAAGGGGTAATGTGCTTCCCAACTGTGGGGTAACAAAGGAGGTGACATAAGGAGGGCTTCACGGGTCCCAGAGGCTGTCCTCCACCCACAGGGGCCAAAGAGACCAATGGCTCTGCTCTCCTCTCTGGCCCCATGACGGCATGTAGCCTCCTAATGTTTAATGTGGGCCAGCCCAGCCCATGCAGGCCCACTGCCGGCATATGATTCCCATTATCTCTATGTATCCCTGGGAGTCAGAGGAGCAGGACTGGGCCTCTTGATGTTAGAGGGGGCGGTGGAGCAGGACTGGGTCTCATGAGACTAGAAGGGGTGGCGGAGCAGGACTGGGCCTCGTGAGTTTAGAGGGGGTGGCGGAGCAGGACTGGGCCTCGTGAGGCTAGAGGAGATGGCGAAGCAGGACTGGGCCTCGTGAGGCTAGAGGGGGTGGCGGAGCAGGACTGGGCCTCGTGAGTGTAGAGGGGATGGCGAAGCAGGACTGGGCCTCGTGAGTGTAGAGGGGGTGGCGGAGCAGGACTGGGCCTTGTGAGTGTAGAGGGGATGGCGAAGCAGGACTGGGCCTCGTGAGGCTAGAGGGGGTGGCGGAGCAGGACTGGGCCTCGTGAGTGTAGAGGGGATGGCGAAGCAGGACTGGGCCTCGTGAGTGTAGAGGGGATGGCGGAGCAGGACTGGGCCTCGTGAGTGTAGAGGGGATGGCGGAGCAGGACTGGGCCTCGTGAGTGTAGAGGGGGTGGCGGAGCAGGACTGGGCCTTGTGAGTGTAGAGGGGATGGCGAAGCAGGACTGGGCCTTGTGAGGCTAGAGGGGGTGGCGGAGCAGGACTGGGCCTCGTGAGTGTAGAGGGGATGGCGAAGCAGGACTGGGCCTCGTGAGTGTAGAGGGGATGGCGGAGCAGGACTGGGCCTCGTGAGTGTAGAGGGGATGGCGGAGCAGGACTGGGCCTCGTGAGTGTAGAGGGGATGGCGGAGCAGGACTGGGCCTCGTGAGTTTAGAGGGGGTGGCGGAGCAGGACTGGGCCTCGTGAGGCTAGAGGGCGTGGTGGAGCAGGACTGGGCCTCGTGAGTTTAGAGGGGGTGGCGGAGCAGGACTGGGCCTCGTGAGTTTAGAGGGGGTGGCGGAGCAGGACTGGGCCTCGTGAGGCTAGAGGGGGCGGCGGAGCAGGACTGGGCTGGTGAGGCTAGAGGGGGAGGCGGAGCAGGACTGAGCCTCGTGAGTTTAGAGGGGGTGGCGGAGCAGGACTGGGCTGGTGAGGCTAGAGGGGGAGGCGGAGCAGGACTGAGCCTCGTGAGTTTAGAGGGGGCGGCGGAGCAGGACTGGGCCTCGTGAGGCTAGAGGGGGCGGCGGAGCAGGACTGAGCCTCGTGTGGCTAGAGGGGGCGGCAGAGCAGGACTGGGCTGGTGAGGCTAGAGGGGGTGGCGGAGCAGGACTGGGCCTCGTGAGGCTAGAGGGGGTGGCGGAGCAGGACTGGGCCTCGTGAGTTTAGAGGGGGTAGCGGAGCAGGACTGGGCCTCGTGAGTTTAGAGGGGGTGGCGGAGCAGGACTGGGCCTCGTGAGTTTAGAGGGGGTAGCGGAGCAGGACTGGGCCTCGTGAGGCTAGTGGGGGTGGCGGAACAGGACTGGGCTGGTGAGGCTAGAGGGGGTGGCGGAGCAAGATTGGGCCTTGTGAGGCTAGAGGGGGTGGCAGAGCAGGACTGGGCCTCGTGAGGCTAGAGGGGTTGGCAGAATAGGACTGGGCCTTATGAGTCTAGAGGGGGCATGTGTAGCCTAGGTTTCAACAAGGGGTCATGGGAGAGGGAAAACACAATGAGAATTACCTTCTGGAGCCATGTGATCCAATTCCACATGATGCAGAACTAGGACACCTTGGGACTTAGGTCAATGCTCACATTTTATTTCAAGTATGGGTAGCTATAGCCCAATATGGTGACCGGAATATGGGCGAGTGGGTGTGTTGAAAGGAGGAAAGTGAATCAGCTAATTGAGCAGATTTGTTATCACTCAACAAATCGTTTTGCGTGGCTGATTGGGTTGCACGACGAGTCAATTAGCCGGTGACCAGTGCTGTATTGAAGAAGAAGCCCAAACTCTCACGGTATGGTAGCTCAATATACAGTAGGTGCATGGTAAGAAACAAAAAACCCAGCTTAATCAAACCGTTCAAACATATAGCAAAGTGCTTTCGACACACCCACTCCTTTCCACTACTTTCCTTTTGACATATCCACTCACCCACACTCCGATCGCCATATTAGGCACCAGCTACCCCCTTCTCCTTTATTTGCTTAATAAACTTGAGGAATCTCAAAAACCCTAGTAGTTCTACATTGGCACATTTCTGTGGTACATCTTCAACTTAAGGTTGCCTCGTGTAACATTTTAACCATGGTTCCATGCTTGTTAAATCATGTTTAATATCTGAGTAAATTATACTGCAGCAGATGGCAGACGCTTTGGCTCCAATTCAAGTTTAGGCCCAAAAAGGGATCATATTAAATGTCAATAATTATTATATTTATATATCCCGAAAGGAAAAAAAGCTAAATATGATCCAATTCCATAGGGGATGTACTGTACCTCACAGTAATTCTAACCAGATTTTTCTTCATTATAGAAGTTGGGTCTGGGCACAGGCCCCTTGGCTCTCAATGGTCGATTACTGAGAAGGGCAGTACTGGTAATGGCACCATGCCCAGGCTGATTCTCCACAGGCACATGAATGGGCACCTGGGGGGACAATATGGGGCACTGTAAGGTTCTGTGGTACAGTGTTTAGTGTCCATCACTGATTGGATGTGGTTACGGTAAACTTGTGAGGAGCGCATCTAGTGTCACAGCTTTGATCAGTTATGTTAAAATAAACAAACACATCGCATCAATGAACTCTGCAACTTGGGGTTGATGAGACGGTGAGTCAAAGAAAAATAACAAATAGATCTATGTAATGTCTGTATGTAATGCTCAAGGCCCCTCAAACTCAACTCTGGACCTCAAAGCCAGTTCCACTGCATTTTTTCAATCAGGGATTTAGACCTGGGACACCAGGTGTGTGCAATTAATTATCAGGTAAAACAGAAAACCCGCTGGCTCCGGACCTCGAAAGGCAGGGATCATCAACTAGATTCAGCCGTGGGACTATTTTCTTCCTTGAGCGGATGGGCAGGGGGCCGGAATATAATTACAAATCATTTGTATACAGTAAATTGACCGCAATAAGCCCAAACAGATATAATATTTGACTAAAACATCATAATTTCAAACCTTGCTTACATTTGCATACGATCACATATCTCTCTATTGTGCGTGGGAACAGATTTCCAAATTAAAATCTGTTGGAGCTGATTTGATGGTGTTTTTACAGTCTTTTATGTCCAACCATTTTAAAATTAAAATCTATATGTATATATTTTTCTGCTCATTACTTTGTGGGCCAAATAAAATCACCCGTGGGTCGCCAGTTGGGAACCCTGTCATAGGGTAAGAGTTGAGTACCCCTGGGCTATGACAATGTTATCCTGTCCTTTGTTTTGTGTTATATGTGCAACCAAAGTATGGCTAGTAGGCTAGGTCTACTGTGGAGCCTGGGTCTACTATGTTGAAGATTGTACTTTTTTTTTTTTTTACCATTTAAGAGGACCACAATGGAAACAAGTTTCCTAACTTTTTTGTGTCATCCTCGATGATTGTAAATGCATTATCCACATGTGTGGTTATATTGTGTTTTAAAATGATCTCTCTCTCTCTCTCTCTCTCTCTCATATATATATATAAAGTATGTCGGGAGATTTAATGACAAAAGACACACTATTGACTAAACTATGTTATAGTGGCTTAAAAGGTGTTACAAAAATGATTCTTCCTCATCAGGTGGTGTTTTCAGGCCCACTGGGAGAGAAGGAGAGCTACCATTCTCTTGTTTAAGTCTCAAGTAGCGTCTGTGTGGGCATGAAGAGTTAATGCTGGGTCAGCCCTTTCTCGTGTTGAGGATGAGGTCGTAAAACGGGTCTGGAGAGGTCACTGCATACCAAGCCGCCCTCCGACCATCAGCCATTAGCTGGACACTTTGTCCCAAACATCACCCCATCATGCAACAGGAGCCTGGTGAGAACATACACAAAGCAGCTCTCATTCATTCAGCTTTTTACTTGACAACATCTGATTTGATGTGCAGTAACTGCGGTTGATTTTGGCATTCCTAGTCAATTCTAAATTACATTTCTTTAACAACAGTGACCATGAGCTTCTACACAAATAAAAACTGTCTTTATCTCTATGAGCAGTTTTAAAGTCCATTCATTTATTTTTCTCTGAAAGAAGAGCAGTGACCATGACAACCCAGTCCTGTGACAAACAGAAAAACAAAACAGAGAAGACACACCTTTCTTGAGAAAGGTTTCCAGGGTGCTGACATGTCAAACAAACACACACACACACACACACGTAGGCAAACACACACGTACACACCGGAGGTCTAAGTGTGTGTCGATTACAATACCGCTGCTTTGTTGCCATTTTAAAGCGAGCGACATACAGGGCCGGATTAATGCAGGGGCTTACCGGGACTGACGCCCCTGGGCCCAGGGGCCTATGATTTCTTAATCACTCAACCACACGAATGCCCGGTCGTTTCAGTCAGCTGTTTGTTCCACCCCCAACCCCCCAAAAAATAAAATGTTAACGGTTATTTTATCATCCATGTTGTAAATGAGAACTTGTTCTCAACTGGCCTACTTAGTTAAATAAAGGTGAAATAAAAACAAAAAAATTTTGGTTACACGGTTATATGGTAATTGTGCCAGCCCTAATGAGCAGTAATGATTATATGCTCTTCAAACTTCTTCCTAATCTGTAGCACAAAACTGAACTGGGTTGGTCCAGGGGTTGGAGACTGTTATTAAGAAGGATTAGGCCAGGGGCCCCCTTGGCCTCTGGAAAAACCATTGCATGCCAGCCAGGGCTCTCCACACATCAGGTATCCTACTAATTACCTCCTCTCTCACCCCCTCACCCCCCTCCCTCAGTATATGGTTTCTCCCATTACCCCGGACAGGCTGCTCTATGTACATTAAATCAGGCCCTTATCCACCAGGGATACGTTACATGAGAGCTTCCAGAGCAGACCGTCATGATTAATCCACCTCACAGGAATCCATAAAGGCTAAGGAAGTGGACCACTCCTACAGTATGGTGTGTAAATAGGTGATGTTCTACAGACAGTCACTTCCAATCCCATATTGCATGTCTTGGGTAGCTGTCCCCTCCAAGCTAGTTACAGGGTAGTATGGTCTGCACAACGCATCACTGGGGGTAAACTACCAGCCCTCCAGTACATCTACAGCACCCGATGTCACAGGAAGGCCAAAAAGATCATCAAGGACAACAACCACTGCCTGTTCACACCACTACCATCCAGAGGAGAGGTCAGCACAGGTGAATCAAAGCTGGGACAGAGAGACTGAAAAATAGCTTCTATCTCAAGGCCATCAGACTGCTAAACATCAATCACTAACTCAGAGGCTGCTGCCTACATTGAGACCCAATCGCTGGCCACTTTAATAAATGGATCACTAGTTAATTTAAACAACGCCACTTTAAATAATGTCTACATATTTTACATTACTCATATCTTAGTATATATTATATTTTATACCATCTATTGCACCTTGCTTCTGGCGCTCATACATATATTTACATGTACATATTCTCATTCACCCCTTTAGATTTGTGTGTATTAGGTAGTTGTTTGGGAATTGTTAGATTACTTGTTAGATATTACTGCATTGTCGGAACTAGAAGCAGAAGCATTTTGCTACCCTCGCATTAACATCTGGTAACCATGTGTATGTGACAAATACAATATGACTTGATAACACTGCAGGTCTCGTATGGGGGAGCATAGTCGATGAATGGTGTGGGAATGGGGGAGTGTTGGGGTGGAGGGTGACGGACAATTATGGGCATTCCATTGAGTCAAGACATCCACTCATTCATGAGAAAGGTGAGCCTTACCCATTCAACCAAACATCCATCTGTTACTTTCTTGGCAACTGCCTTGAGAGCTGTGTGTGTGTGTGTGTGTGTGCGTGTGTGTGTGTGTGTGTGTTTGTATGTATTAATGTGTATGTGTGTGAGTGTGGGTGGGTGGATCCAGGGTTGGGAAAAAAACGGGTCAATGTCTGTGCCCATGACTATATATATATATATGAATGGACAAAGCCATCGGTAACGTGATGTTCCTATGTGAAGACTCAATAGCGTATTTGAAGCCAAGGAAGTCGGTTAAGATGGCCTCTCATGTGGGAGATTGATGTAGACATAACATGCACAGTTTGAGTTACACCAGGAGAAGACGTTGCAGGCTAGCTTAGTGCTGCCCCCTCTCATTGAGTATCTGAAGTTGGAGGCCGACCGGGGTACTGCAGGCTGCCATTCGCTACTTATCCTTATAACGTCTTCTGTGTGCAATTTTAAAATAATCAGTTCAATGACATTATTCTGGTGTAACAGAAGCAATTATTGGTACCATGACTGTGTTGAAAATGTTTATTTAAATTCACGAAGATTGCCATTTTCCCCTTAGGGGGAATCCTTTTTTCTACAAACAAAACCTGCGGCACAGCGGTCGGCCTTGAACTTCCGTGGCTTTAATGAGAGACATTATCGTTCACATAATGTAAAAGATGAAGTTGTAGTGCAAAGAGATTGCCAAAACACACCGACCCTAATTTAGCTACCGTTATGAACACAACTGGGATGGAAAAAAACATGATTTCCTTTAGCTCATTAATCTTCACAATTATGTGAGGCTAAACTTATTGGCAGAGAAACTGTGAAATGCAATGTGAAATACTGTGAAAAACTGTAAAGTGCAGGAAGGCCACTGCTTCAGCACTAGCATGGAAAACAAGTTCTGCTTCCTAATACGTTGAATTTGGTTTGGTCACTCGGAAACTTTCTATTTCTTTTTTTAGGGGTGTATAATTGAGGGATTACATTTTAGACAGAATCAACAGAAAGTCTAACCGAACCTTAAATGACTCCGACAGGAGATATGCGGTGTTGATAAGAAAAGGAGGAAAGTAAAAGGTGGAAAATAAACAGAAGAATGAGTCTTTCGCCATTTATAGACGACTTATGATAGTGAATAACAAAAGAAAGCAAAACATGAGGTTACTTCAGATGTTGATAGGGAATTCAGGGTGTATGATTTAGAGGTGGTTGCCCGTGACACACACACAAAGGGAGAAATCATCCAGACACGAGGTCTGTGGTTTAACTTTGACAAAAAAAAGTAATACAAGCACCTCTCATCTCAAGATAAAAACAGGAGCCAAAGATTAGGTCAGGGGCGGATTGGCTATCTGGCAATTCTGGCAAATGCCAGACGGGCTGAACCATTTTTTAGTTGGGTGGGCTGGTCAAAATTGACACACACACAGGCCCATGGGCCTGCTAAGATTATTATTTTTTTTTAAATATGATATTAAGCAATTTTTCAGTTATACTAATCTATAATGAGCTGATCAGTGGGCAACGGTCGGCACCCTACCAAAATGGACCGGCCTGGTTTTCTGATAGGCTGAGGTCACGCAAACTCACATTCAAAACACAGCATCAGCAGAGTCCTGCTCCGACTTGCTATCAGTTTGACAGCCAATATATATTTATTTACCTTTATTTAACTAGGCAAGTCAGTGAAGACAAATTCTTATTTCCAATGGTGGCCTACCCCAGCCAAACCCGAACGACGCCGGGCCAATTGTGCGCCACCCTATCGGACTCCCAATCACAACCAGTTGTGATACAGCCTGGAATCGAACCAGGGTCTGTAGTGACGCCACTAGCATTGAGATGCGGTGCCTTAGATCGCTGCGCCACTTGGGAGTCCCCAAAGAAAAGATCATGGATTTTTCCAAACAGTAAGGTGCATTATTCTCATGATTCCTGTAATGAAAGTGTCTGCCCTGCCCATGTGCCTGTTTTGCTGGGGCATGCTGCTGTGATGAGCGGACCACTCTCCTCTCCCCTCATGCTCTTGAGAGAAAAATGCATTCTCATTGGATTACATTTCAAAATGCAATTGCGGGAAAAAAACACAGATTTTGACGTTTGTCCCCTTGTCCCTGTCGGAGAGAGGAAGGTCTCAACTTTGTGTAGGTATCAGAGAGCTGTCTGCTGATAGAATGCCAGTTCGTGAATTCTCATCTGAGTGGAGAAGTATAACTGAAACACAAAATTCCTTGTGATTTTTCTCCTCTCCGTTCTGCTCCTCCCCCATCTTCTCTGAGCAGAGCAGGAAGGGCCGTTGCCCTAGCGACTCCAGACTCCACAAAGACAAAGTGTTGACACATGCTGCTCCAGAGCCAGTACTATTCTTCCTTCAGGCAAGCTTGCATCAAAACTTTGTTCATTTGCACAATGTCTCTCGTTCACATTCACTTGTAAATGTCCAAACTCACCAAAAATTACATTTGCCCATATTACATTTGGTAGCTCATACAGTCAAAAGTTTGGACACACCTACTCATGCAAGGGTTATTCTTTATTTGTACTATTTTCTACATTGTAGAATAATAATAAAGACATCAAGACTATGAAAAACACATATGGAACCATGCAGTAACCAAAAAAGTGTTAAACAAATCAAAATATATGTATTATTTGAGATTCTTCAAAGTAGCCATCCTTTGCCTTGATGACAGCTTTGCTCACTCTTGGCATAACTCAACCAGCTTCATGAGGTAGTCACCTAGAATGCATTTCAATTAACAGGTGTGCCATGTTAAAAGTTAATTTGTGGAATTTCTTTCCTTCTTAATGCGTTTCAGTCAATCAGTTGTGTTGTAACTAGGTTCTGGTGGTATACAGAAGATAGCCCTATTTGGTAAAAGTCCATATTATGGCAAGAACAGCTCAAATAAGTAGAGAAAAATGACAGTTCATCATTACTTTAACACATGAAGGTCAGTCAATCCAGAACATTTCAAGAACTTTGAAAGTTTCTTCAAGTGCAGTCGCAAAAACCATCAAGCGCTATGATGAAACTGGTTCTCATGAGGACCGCCACAGGAAAAGAAGACTCAGGGTTACCTCTTCTTCAGAGGATAAGTTCATTAGAGTTAGCAGCCTCAGAAATTGCAGCCCAAATAAATGCTTCACAGAGTTCAAGTAACAGACACATCTTAATACCAACTGTTCAGAGGAGACTGAGTGAATCAGGCCTTCATGGTCGAATTTCGGCAAAGAATCCAGTACTAAAAGGACACCAATAATAAAAAGAGACTGGTGGAAATCTGTCCTTTGGTCTGATTTGAAATTTTTGGTTCCACCCGCAGTGTCTTTGTGAGACGCAGAGTAGGTGAACGGGTGATCTCTGCATGTGTGGTTCCCACCGTGAAGCATGGAGGAGGAGGTGTGATGGTGCTTGCTGGTGACACTGTCTGTGATTTATTTAGAATTCAAGGCACACTTAACCAGCATGGTTACCAAGGCAATTACCTGACCTCAACCCAATTGAGATGGTATGGGATGAGTTGGACCGCAGAGTGAAGGAAAAGCAACCAACAAGTGCTTTTCCTTCAAGACTGTTGGAAAAGCATTCCAGGTGAAGCTGGTTGAGAGAATGCCAAGAGTGTGCAAAGCTGTCATCAAGGGAAAGGGTGGCTATTTTGAAGAATCTAAAATCTACTATATATTTTGATGTGTTTAACACTTTTTTGGTTACTACATAATTCCATGTGTGTTATTTCATAGTGTTGATGTCGTCACTATTATTTTACAATGTAGAAAATAGTAAAAAATAAAGAAAAACCCTGGAATGAGTAGGCGTGTCCAAACTTTTGACTGGTACTGTATAACTTTATGAGTTGGATTTCCTGTCTTTGCAATTAAGTTTATTTTGGTTAGCATCAATAGCATATTTAGCTAGCAGCCTCCGAGGAAATTCAGTATTACTTGTGATTTTTTTTTTAGCATTCTGGTAATAGATGCCCAAATGAGATTTTTGCATTCTTTGGCATCCCTTTGTATACTAAGCCAGTAATACCATAAATCCCGATATGAAAATCTGGATAGTGACCAACCCTAAAAAAAAATATTTTGGAGGGGGGGGGTTATCAAGTTGGTGGCATGCACAGTGATTTGGGCCGGTGTGTACAAAATGCCAGTGCGGAATTCTTGTCCCAGTCCGTCCCTGGAGAATGCAGCGCAAGAACAACACTGGAAACTTTACACCATGCAGACAGTAGTTCTCTTTCAGCCAAAGTCAATGTATGGGATGTCAACGTACACACTTTTTGGGGACGTGCATTCATTGAAAGTCTAGACAGAAACACCATCATTCATCTCTCTCAGGTTCGGTCCACAAGGAAATATAACTACATTGAACCCTGACTTATTGAACCCAACAGTCTTCAGTAGTCTCCTTTCTTTGTCCATCTCAACATAAGGCCTCTCACCAATCAGTGGTAATGATGAAAATACATAGAAGACATTTAAAACTAGTGATGAGACACAAATAGAAAGATGTGGCGATGTGCCTCAGGGCTTTAAAAAAAAAATGCTTCCCTTCTGAAAATGCTGTTCAACTGAAACCACATCTTATCATTGACGGGGGCCAGGGGGTTGGGGGGGGGTTGCTCTGGTGTATGCCAGAATGGCTCCTTATTTCTCACCAGCCGGTCTCAGACTCTGTAGGTATTCGAGATGCAACATTTATAAATGCATCATGTAAATTACATAAACTCAGCAAAAAAAGAAACGTCCCTTTTTCAGGACGTTCTTAAAAGTCCAAATAACTTCACAGATCTTCAGTGAAAAGGGTTTAAACACTGTTTCCCATGCTTGTTCAATGAACCATAAACAATCAATGAACATGCACCTGTGGAACGGTCGTTAAGACACTAACAGCTTACAGACGGTAGGCAATTAAGGTCACAGTTGTGAAAACTTAGGACACTAAAGAGGCCTTTCTACTGACTCTGCGTGAACGTGCCTTAGGCATGCTGCAAGGAGGCATGAGGACCGCAGATGTGGCCAGGGCAATACATTGCAATGTCCTTACGATGAGACGCCCAAGACAGCTGTCCATCCTGTCTCCCTGTAGCGCTGATCATCCTCGCAGTGGCACACCACGTGTAACACCTGCACAGGATCGGTACATCCAAGCATCACAGGTACAGGATGGCAACAACAACTGCCCGAGCTACACCCAGAACGCACAATCCCTCCATCAGTGCTCTGTCTGTCCGCAATAGGCTGAGAGAGGCTGGACTGAGAGCTTGTAGGCCTGTTGTAAGGCAGGTCCTCACAGGCAACAACGTCGCCTATGGGCAGAAACCCACCGTCGCTGGACCAGACAGGACTGGCAAAAAGTGCTCTTCACTGACGAGTAGCAGGTGTTGTCTCACAAGGGGTGATGGTCGGATTCACATTTATCATCGAAGATATGAGCGTGACAATGAGGCCTGTACACTGGAGCGGGATCGATTTGGAGGTAGAGGGTCCGTCATGGTCTGGGGCGGTGTGTCACAGCATCATCGGACTGAGCTTGTTGTCATTGCAGGAAATCTCAAAGCTGCCTCATGTGGTACCTGCAGGCTCATCTTGACATGACCCTCCAGCATGACAATGCCACCAGCCATACTGCTCGTTCTGGGACCTGTTGGATCGGAGGGTGATGGCTAGGGCCATTCCCCCCAGAAATGTCCGGGAACTTGCAGGTGCCTTGGTGGAAGAGTGGGGTAACATCTCACAGCAAGAACTGGCAAATCTTGTACTGCAGTCCATGAGGAGGAGATGCACTGCAGTACTTAATGCAGCTGGTGGCCACACCAGCTACTGACTGTTACTTTTTATTTTGACCGACCCCCTCTTTGTTCAGGGAGACATTATTCCATTTCTGTTAGTCACATGTCTGTGGAACTTGTTCAGTTTATGTTTCAGTTGTTGAATCTTGTTATGTTCATACAAATATTTACAATTGTTAAGTTTGCTGAAAATAAATGCAAATGACAGTGAGAGGACGTATGTTTATATACACACAGAAACGCGAGGGGAACCGGTGAACATTACTATTTGTTTGAACTCAGCTCACAGACTTTGACGTGGTGGGCGAAGCAGAGCAGTTATGACTGAAGGTCACACAGATAGAGTTAAAAGGTCGTCGTTAAAATGAAATGTGTGCAACACAGAGGCACAGACAGGCATGGATAACAATCCTTTTTTTCCTGGAGGCTTTGCATAATGCCTTAGGCCAAGGAACCACAGAAAGAAAGAGGTGGAGAGAGATAAAGTGAGAGAGTGAGAGGGTTACAGAGAGAGGGGGAGAATGGAACAGTGCCTTGCTCACAGGCACGCAGCTGCCCACTCAGAGAATGGAGGGCCTCACACACAAAGGTCTTGCAAATGTGTGCGTCTTAAACACACACAGTGATCCCCTTTAAAAAACTACTTGGTTTAATTACCTCCATAAATTACTACAGCTATCCCATGTCCAATACAAGTCCCTCTTGTCTGCCTACCGCCTGTCTAGCTATCTGAGACAACCCTGTTCAACTTGACTGTGTTTCACATGCAGATTCCAGCATAGGCCTTTCAGGTTTTACTGTGCTAAAAAGAAGTAATTGAATCAAGGAGACCCATTTTAAACACGGCAGTGGATAGTTTGGGAGATCATGCTTGTCATGCAAATCTACTTTGCAGGGCCATGCACAAGACCTTTCAGGGGGCAGGTGCTCAAGCAAAAAAATGTAAATACATATCTCAAAATTCATACTGACTAATGACAAATTGTAAGCAAGCTTGTTACGGTGCCACCTAAAGACATGATTGACATTAGGAAAAGAGGGTGGGCTATCAACTGATCATTGATGATAGATTTTTTTTATGATTTTGATTTATCTTCAATGCTCTTAAATAATAACTTAATATTTATTTTTATTTGTTTAACCTTTATTTAGCTTGGCAAGTTAAGAACAAATTCTTATATACAATGACGGCCTACTGGGGATCAGGGGGTTAACTGCCTTGTTCAGGGGCAGAACGGTAGATTTTTACCTTGTCAGTTTGGGGATTCGATCCAGCTACCTTTTGGTTACTGGCCCAACACTCTAACCACTAGAAATATTCATATTATTCTATATGGCTGGCTGGCTGGCTGCCTAGTGGCTTGTGTGGATATTTTAGGTTATAATGATTAGCTAGAGTCTAGACTACCTGTGTTGCTGTTGTCGACTGAGTTGGGTTGCTGTTGCCAGATGGAGTTGGGGCGGTGCTAGGGTTGTTGATGCAACCTCTCCTCTCCGTCTTTCTGCCACGCTTGTCAGCCAACCAGACTGAATATTAATGATGTACAGTGCCTTGCGAAAGTATTCGGCCCCCTTGAACGTTGCGACCTTTTGCCACATTTCAGGCTTCAAACATAAAGATATAAAACTGTATTTTTTTGTGAAGAATCAACAACAAGTGGGACACAATCATGAAGTGGAACGACATTTATTGGATATTTTCAAACTTTTTTAACAAATCAAAAACTGAAAAATTGGGCGTGCAAAATTTAGGTGGCGCTACAAAGTATTAACTTAAGGGGGCTGAATAATTTTGCACGCCCAATTTTTCAGTTTTTGATTTGTTAAAAACGTTTTAAATATCCAATAAATGTTGTTCCACTTCATGATTGTGTCCCACTTGTTGTTGATTCTTCACAAAAAAATACAGTTTTATATCTTTATGTTTGAAGCCTGAAATGTGGCAAAAGGTTGCAAAGTTCAAGGGGGCCGAATACTTTCGCAAGGCACTGTAAATAATAATATACTTATATATAATAAGTATTGAGATAAACTTTTGTTATTGACCAAATACTTATTTTCCACCATAATTTGCAAATAAATTCATTAAAAATTAATTTCTGGATTTTTTCCCCCTCATTGTCTGTCATAGTTGAAGTGTACCTATGATGGAAATTACAGGCCTCTCTCATCTTTTTAAGTGGGAGAACCTGCACAATTGGTGGCTGACTAAATACTTTTTTGCCCCACTGTATATACCACCACCCAAAAGGGCAAAGGGGCATGTACAGGGCACAGGTTGACTTATCTACATGTGCATGCTTCATGACAGAAACATAGACAGATTCCTTAAATGAGGCCTACTCTGCAAGATTGTAAACAAACCAAGTTGTACTTTACCCTGAAAGTGCATAAAACTAAATTAGACACAGCATAGTTGTTTGATAACAACAGATTGTCTGGAAAGGTTTGAGGAAGTGTTGTGGAAATTCTTACACAGATACAGCAGTTGTCTTATGTACGGCTGGCTATACATAGAGAAGTTATATTTGCATGATTTAGCATAATGAATTCATCATTACCATTTTGTTTAATTCATGTTACCGACCAATAC